>NC_091151.1:26394725-26462225 GCF_040958095.1 Procambarus clarkii | reverse complement strand
TGAGCTTTTTCTGACAAATGCACAAACAAAGCATTAGATAATTGGCCATGTCTTACAGAGTATTTATGTTGCGATATTCTACATTTTAAATCTTTAGATGTTTGCCCGACATAGAACTTATTACATTCCTTACAAGGTATTTTATAAATGACGCAATTATCACTACGAGGGCTGTTCCTTACTAATAGCTTACCAACAGTGTTTTCGTAGCTAAACATTACATCTATATTAAAAAGTTTCAAGGCCTTGACAATATTCTCAAACCCAGAGAAATATGGTAAACATAACACATTCTTTGGGCGAGTCCTTTCACTGCATACATTATTATAATATGTACGACGAGCTTTGTTACGACAAACTTCCAAAAAATTCAGTGGGTAACAAAGCTTAAGACCAATCGAATCAATATTCTTAAATTCTTCATCTAAGAATTCTGGACTCACAACTCGAAGAGCTCTTAGATACATTGAAGCAAAAATTGACTTTTTTACATTGTATTTATGCCCTGAAAAATAATGAACATAAGATAAATTGTTCGTAGGTTTTCTGTAAACACTAAACTTTAATGAAGAGTTTTCCCTATGAATAAGCACATCTAAGAATGGCAAACATTTATCAATTTCAGTCTCCATAGTAAATTTTCATCCAGCAGTTTAGCTCTCCATGTGGGTCTCTGTTTTCCCAATCTATCTTCCCGTGGTTGAAGTCTCCTATGGTTAGTATTCTGGATCCGTTCCTGCTAGCTACAGCAGATGCTCTCTCTATTATATTGATGTTGGCCATATTGTTTCTATCATATTCCTGTCTGGGTCTTCTGTTATTTGGCGGGGGTTATATATGACTACTACAATAATTTTCTGTCCTTCAGTTACTATGGTGCCTGATATGTAGTCACTGAAACCCTCACAGCCCTGATTAACCATCTCTTTAAAACTCCAACTGTATGGAGGCACCTGGGTATGTGCAGTGTATGGGGTCACCTGGGTATGTGCAGTGTATGGAGTCACCTGGGTATGTGTAGTGTATGGAGTCACCTGGGTATGTCCAGTGTATGGAGGCACCCGGGTATGTGCAGTGTATGGAGTCACCTGGGTATGTCCAGTGTATGGAGGCACCCGGGTATGTGCAGTGTATGGAGTCACCTGGGTATGTCCTGTGTATGGAGGCACCTGGGTATGTGCAGTGTATGGGGTCACCTGGGTATGTCCAGTGTATGGAGGCACCCGGGTATGTGCAGTGTATGGAGTCACCTGGGTATGTCCTGTGTATGGAGGCACCTGGGTATGTGCAGTGTATGGGGTCACCTGGGTATGTCCAGTGTATTTAGGCACCCGGGTATGTGCAGTGTATGGAGTCACCTGGGTGTGTCCAGTGTATGGAGGCACCCGGGTATGTGCAGTGTATGGGGTCACCTGGGTATGTCCAGTGTATGGAGGCTCCCGGGTATGTCCTGTGTATGGAGGCACCCGGGTATGTGCAGTGTATGGAGTCACCTGGGTATGTCCTGTGTATGGAGGCACCCGGGTGTGTGCAGTGTATGGAGGCACCCGGGTATGTCCAGGGTATGAAGGCACCCGGGCATGTCCCGAGTAATGAGGCACCCGGGTATATCCACTGTATAGAGGCACCCGGGTATGTGCAGTGTATGGAGGCACCCGGGTATGTCCAGTGTATGGGGGCACCTGGGTATGTCCTGTGTATGGAGGCACCCGGGTATGTGCAGTGTATGGAGGCACCCGGGTATATCCAGGGTATGAAGGCACCCGGGCATGTCCCGAGTAATGAGGCACCCGGGTATATCCACTGTATAGAGGCACCCGGGTATGTCCAGTGTATGGAGGCCCCCAAGACAGGAGGAGAGGCATGAGGTGCGGAAGAGGTTTGTGTTGATTCTAGGTATAATGGACCAGTCTTGCCTTTTGTCTTTATATAGAACTTAATTCATCTCGGGCCGGAGTCCTGCTTGGCTGCTCTAACTCCTTGCCTTACCTCAGTTGGCTCTCTCAAGTATTCACTTGGTCGTCTCTTGCTCTCACCATTTCAAGGTGTTGGTGATGCTCATATATTTCCAACTCATAATGAAACGGAATGACTTGGTACAAATGTTTAATTATATATTTCTTTTGGTTTGGAATTTATGACTAAATATTCTTATCCGTAAACAGCTTAGTAGATTAGTCAACGGTTAATGTTGGAAGTAAACACATTGACATTTTGTGATTTAATTAATTTTAATTACAAGCTTAACTTTAGTGCGCGTGTTAGGCATTGCCTGCTTGCATTCTCTCTTATAGTCTAGGATTAATATTGAACCTGAATTTGAGGTCTTAATTGTTTATGTTCTGTTTATTGTGGTTGAGACATGAGACCGCTGGTAAGACCAATATTCTAACCTATAAAGACCTGTGCACTGTTTTATGTTTATTTATATTATATTATAATTCAAATAAACTTTTTTTAAATATTATGGCCCGGGTGTACCTATATATTGATTATATATTTGAGAGCCTTCTACTGCACTTATGTAAAGGTTTATTTTGAGAAAAAGGCCCACATTATCATCTGTCCTCACAGCCACATTAAGAAGTGCTGGACACGCAGGTTATGTTTAAGCTACTGTGAAATAAGTCATTTATCACTGGTGCAAGATCGAATTAGTCATCCCGAGGTCGGTAAATACAAACCGAGCTTACTTATTGGGATTCTAACTTGTATAAGACTTTATACAATAAACTTTTCTGATAGGTTAAACGTTATGGCACAGCGTTGAAGGACCCCACCAAGTTCAGGCGACGACCAGGACTATCGGAGTAAATCATGTTGCTGATAACTATGTTATACTCTGGTCTGTTCCTTAGCTGAGAATCCCCGTCAGGCAGGAGCAGCAACACCTGCAAGGTAGAGGAGATACTTAGCCAGAGATTGAGAACATAAAGATCACTTTGCCGTATTGTCAAGAGTGGCAGCAGGAGAAAGCCAAGTGAGCTTGTGACTAACATGCACTGACAAACGTTGGCCTCGCATATATTTAAGAAAGATCACGTTAATAAAAGTTCAATATAAAACAAGAACGTTTATAGTATTCTTGATACACCCTAAGTAAACAAGCACAGTACCCTACATGGTATTCTTGCCACGCCAGAAGTAAACAAGCACAGTACCCTACATGGTATTCTTGCCACGCCATAAGTAACCAAGCACAGTACCCTACATGGTATTCTTGCCACGCCATAAGTAACCAAGCACAGTACCCTACATGGTATTCTTGCCTCGCCATAAGTAACCAAGCACAGTATCCTACATGGTATTCTTGCCACCCCATAAGTAACCAAGCACAGTACCCTACATGGTATTCTTGCCACCCCATAAGTAACCAAGCACAGTACCCTACATGGTATTCTTGCAACGCCATAAGTAACCAAGCACAGTACCCTGGATAACAAAGGAGCTGAAGAACCTTTTAGGTAGAAAGAGAGCTTGGTACAAAATGATTAGGCATGAGGAAGTCAGTTTAGAACAAGAATTCGTAAAACTGGTTAGAAATGTTAAAAAAGAGATAAGGAGGGCAAAAAGAAACTATGAAGTTCGTAAAGCAGGGCAAGCAAAGACAAATCCTAATGGATTTTTTCAGTTGTATTGAACTAAGAGTAGAAAAAAGGATTAGAGCATTAAATATTTAGAAAGGTCAGATAACTTTGTAATGACGAAGAGATGTGTAGTATTTTTAATAAATATTTTATATCAGTAATTTACTAAAGAAGAACAGAACATTATGCCTTCAGCCGAACAAGTCTATGTGGGTGGGGACGAGGACAGGTTGACTAGTTTAGCAGTTATCAATGAGGATGTTATTAAACAAATAGTGAAACTCAAACCAAAGAAATTCCCAGGGCAAGACGAAGTGGTTGCCAGGATGCTTAAAGAATGCAAAGAAGAGCTTTGCGAGCCATTTACTACCATATTTAATAAATTATTAGAGTCAGGAAGAGTGTCAGAGTCGTTGAAAGTTGCTAGTGTGGTACCAATTTTCAGGAAAGGAGATAGATCACTTGCGTAAAACTATCGGCCTAACGTCTAACTTGTGGGAAAGGAGCTGATAACGTTTATTGTAGGAAAGTTACTTTAATCGATAATTGCAAATACCATTCGCCTTCATCTTGAAAAGCATAAATTAATAAATGATACACAACATGGTTTTTACAAATGGCCGTTCATGTTCAACAAACTTGCTATCCTTTTATTCAAGCATAGTTGAGGCAGTTGATTGTGGTAAGGCTTGTGATGTTGTGTACCTTGACTTAAGCAAAGCTTTTGATATAGTGCCACATGAATGATTGATTAAAAGGATAGAGGCTCATGACATTGAGGGTACTACAAAGGGCATGGCTATACCAAAGGAAACAAAGAGTTAGTATAAATGTGGTTAAGTCAGAGTGGGAAAATGTTGTAAGTGGAGTGCCTCAAGGCTCTGTCCTGGGACCTCTGTCAATCATAATATATGTAAATGATTTAGATTCAGATTTAAGCAGCAATATTTGTAAATTTGCCAATGATATAAAAATCGGGAGGGTAATAAACATGGAAAAAACTCACTATCACTTCAAGATGATCTAAATATGGTTTTGAAATGGTCAAAATTTTGGCAGATGCAATTTAATGCTGACAAATGTAAGGTTTTGAGGCTAGGTAATGATGATAGAGTTACAAGATACGAGCTAGATGGTGTTGAGATTGCGAAGTCGGATTGCAAAAGGGATCTGGGAGTTATGATCACTAAGAATTTAAAAAAAATCAATGCATAAAATTTCGTAATAATGCAAATAGTACACTAGAATTTATTAATAGAAGCATTAGTAATAAGACACCTGGTGTGGTTCTTCAGCTATATCTGCTTTGGTTAGGCTCCATTTAGATTATGTAGTTCAGTCTTGGTCGCCGTACTATAGAATGGATATAAATTTACTTGAACACGTCCAGCACAGGATGACAAGGTCAATCCAGCAAATTAGAAACCTGTCATGAAGAAAGATTGACAATGCTTAAATTACTTTCGTTGGAAAGACGAAGAGTTAGGGGTGATATGATTGAGGTTTACAAGTGAATGAATGGCAATAACAAAGGGGATATTAATAGCGTTAAAACTAGCAACACAAGACAAAACACGAAACAATGAGTATAAATTGGATGAGTTTAGATTTATGAAAGACCTGGGTAAATACTGGTTTGGTAACTGTTTTTTTTTTTTTTGACCGGGATATTCCTGGGCAGGCCCTAAGCCTCTGGCTGGCCCACTAAAACTGGGTTGTTGATTTGTGGAACCAATTACCGGGTAACATGGTAGAGATGGGGTCCCTCGATTATTTCAAGCGTAGATTGGACATGTATATGAGTGGGATTGGGTTGTTACAAATAGAAGCTGCCCCGTATGGACCAATAGGCCTTCCACAATTACCTCTTATTCTTATGTTCTTAAGTGAGGTTCACTGATTGTTTCAAGTGTAGGTTGGATAAATATATTTGAATGAGATTTAGTAGATATGAATAGGAGCTTCCTCGTATGGGCCAACAGGCCTTCTGCACTTACCTTCATTCTTATGTTCTGATGTTCCATGTATGAGTCGTCTGCGACAGAACATAAGAATAAAGGTAAAAGCAGAAGGCCTATTGGCCCATACGAGTCAGCTCCTATTTATATCTACCCAATCCCACTCATATACATGTCCAACCCACGCTTGAAACAATTAAGGGACCCCGCCTTCACCACGTTACGCGGTAACTGTTCCACAAATCAAAAACTCTGTTACCGAACCTTGATACACTCCATTTACAACATTTTCCCCACTCTGACTTAACCCCATTTTAACTAACTCTCTGTTTCCTTTGGGGTAGCCATGCCCTAATCCAACTTAAATTAATATAGCACCCCTCAATACCATGAGCCTCTATCTTTTTAATCAGTCTTTCATGTTGCACTGTATCAAAAGCTTTGCTAAAGTCAAGGTACACAACGTCACAATCCTTACCATAATCAACTGCCTCAACTATGCTGGGATAAAATGATAGCAAATTTGTTAAACATGAACGGCCACTTGTAAAACCCATGTTGTGAATCATTTATTAATTTATATTTTTCAAGATAAAGACGAATTGTATTTTCAGTTATCGATTCAAGTAACTTTCCCACAATAGACGTTAGGCTAATTGGCCGATAGTTTGACGCAAGTGATCTATTTCCTTTCTTGAAAATTGGAACCACATTAGCAACCTTCCATGACTCTGGCACTGGGCTTGACCCTAATAATTTATTAAATATGGTACACAAAGGCTCGCAAAGCTCCTCTTTGCATTCCTTAAGCACCCTGGCAAACACTTCGTCTGGCCCTGGGGATTTGTTTGGCTTGAATTTCACTATTTGTTTAATAACATCTCCCTGGTAACTGGTAAACTAGTCAACCTTTCCTCTTCCCCACCCACATAGACTTGTTCGGCTGAAGACATAATGTTCTCGTCTTCTTTAGTAAATACAGAGATAAAATATTTATTAAAAATATTACAAATCTCTTCGTTATTATCTGTTATCTGACCTGTCTCAGTTTTTAATGGACCTATCCTTTCTCTAATCTTTGTTAAATATAAATGGGGAAAACCCTTTAGGATTTTTCTTTTATTGCATTGCTCTGCGAACTTCATAGTTTCTTTTGCCCTCCTTATCCCTTTTTTTAACATTTCTAACCAGTTGAACGAAATCCTGTTCTAAACTGATTTCCTCATTCCTAATCCTTTTGTACCACGCTCTCTTTCTACCTTTAAGGTTCATCATATCCTTTTTTATCCATTTTGGGCCATTATTATTCGATCTATTCAATTTGCATGATATACTACCTTCCTTTGCTTTGCTTAGAATATTTTTAAATAAGTTCTATTTTCAATTATCATCGAAATCCCTTTTTACATCACCCATCTCTGGATTCACGTCTCACTCCAAGACAAGCCCACCCCCCATGCTCAAGACTTTCCAATCTATTTCACCAAAAAAATCTTAGACCATTAAAATCAGCTTTTCGAAAATCTGCTACTTTAACAGAATTTTCTCCTACAAATCTATTCCATTTTATGTAAAATCTTATTTCTTTGTGATCACTGTTCCCTAGCTCACTCCTTATTTCGATTTCATTAATTTGTTTCCCAATTGTTAGCACTAAGTATAAAATATTATTTTCCCACGTTGGTTCCTTAATGTGTTGCTTAATCTTCAATTAATTCTAGAAATTCTCCTTCTTCATTATTCCCTTGTTCTGTTCATTCAATTTATTCCACTAAAATTAAAGTCACCCATGACACAATTACTCTTAGACCTAGATGCTCTAGATATTTCATCCTATAGGTGCTTTGTTTCCATTATGTCCAAGTTTGGTGGTTTGTATATAACTCCATTTATAAAATTTTTAGTTGTTTCGTTAAATTCTACCCAGATAGTTCCTGTGTGTGGCTCAGTTTTGATTCCCTCTTTGGGACTACATTTCAAAATTTCCCTAATATATATGGTTATGCCCCTCTTCTTCTAATATATCTATCTGTGTGAAATAATTTAAATCCGTTTATTTGATATTCAACTAATATTTCTCCATTTTCCACTTTCATCCATATTTCAGTAAGTGCAATATTACTTTTTTTTTCTGTGCAGACAAGAGCGTTTAAATCGTTTATTTTGTTTCTTAGACTCTTACTGTTCTTGTAATATACCTTAATTGTACTGTTATTTTGAGGCCCTTCTCTTTCCCTGTTTATTTTGCCAATTTGTTTCCCCCACAAACACATACTTTTATTACTTCCCTTCTCCATATCCATTCCCATACCACTATCTGCTATCAGTTTAAACCCAAACAAATCCCTCCAACCACAGGTTCCAACGAGTTGGCAACAGCAACAACCTCAGCCCTAGATAGATGCACCCCATCCCGAGCATACATGTCATTTCTTCCATAGAAGTGTTCCCAATTATCTATGAATGATATTGCATTTGATTTGCAATATTTGTCCAGTCGGCAATAGACACCAAGTACTCTCGATAACCATTCATTTCCAACTCCCTTTCATGGATGAATGCCACATATGATTGTGATTCCTCCCCTTGCTCCTAATTTTATGGTGTCTTAAACCTCTGTATCAGTGCCTCACTCCTAACTCGTCCAACATCATTTCCGCTGGCACTGATACAAATAATATGTCTGTTTCCATTTCAAGCCATAATATTCAACTATATATTCAACAATATCATCCATGTTGTTAACAGTATCACCAATCTCTGCTCCCGGATAGCAAATCCTTAACCTGTTCCCCTAATCTCTGTCACAAAAGTTCTGTCCAAATACTTCACCTGGGAATCTCCCACGACCAAAATTAGCTTAGGTGCTTCCTCTACTTGAGCACTTTGAGGGACCCGCGCTTCCTTCGTTGCCTTTCCTTTCAAGCGAACTACAGGCTCCCTACAGCACTCGTCTTGTAACATGGCGAATGAGGTAGAAGTCCTTAGGACATTTGTAGATGGCCTTGTCAGAGTCTTCTTAAGACCCCTGTCTACCGAATTCCAAGACGAAAACTTTCTACTGTTGCTCTTCCCCTTTTCTTCCTCTTGACCCCCCCCCCACCTCTTGTTGGTTGGTGGGGGGGCGGGGTAAGAGAGACGACTGCCCCCTAAATGAGCCAGTATAGGCTGGTCCTTTGATGCGGTTGTACTGATGGGTAACCGCCTGGAGGAGACCTACTACAGGATTAGTGCACCTCCTGCAGATATCGGTGTGATGTTGTGACTATAGTATACCTGAAAGTACACCATGGAGCAGCCTACCCGATATAACCATGCCGAGCTCGTGTTAAACTCACGACAGTGGTGGTAAATATTTGTTACATTATTCTGCCTTGATAACGGTCTAATGCTTTATTTGTCTTCAGACCTATTAAAAAAGAAAAAGATGTAGGGAACATGACCTCTTATCATTTCTGTACAACGAATAAAACACAGTAACATAGCATTTTAAGAATGACTGGCGCATTTGTGACTCCTTAATGTGGCCGCTAGCCGAGCTCATCTCGTGTTTAAACTCTCGACAGTGGTAAATATTTATGTTTTATTGTTCTGCCTTGATAACGGTCTAATGCTTCAACGGTCTTTATACCAAGTAAGAATGAAAGATGTAGGGAACATATTCGCTCATTTTGTGTGCCTGCCAACTCGTGGGAGCGGGTTGTCTTCGAAAAGAAGTTCCTGTAAAATAGTCTAATAGGAGGTACAAGTGTTGTGTTAGTTGACTCTTCAGAGGTTGCATGGCGTTTCACCTTTCTTTTTATGATGTCTTCAACAAAACCATTAGAGAAGCTGTTGTTGACTAGGACCTGCCTTGCCCTACCGAGTTCTTCATCGACTCGCTTCAATCCTGACCTGCGGTTTACAGCACGGTCCACGTAAGCATTGACAACACTCCTCTTGTACCTGTCTGGGCAGTCACTGTTGGCATTGAAGTACATCCCTATGTTTCCTTAGTGTACACTGCAGTGTGGAAGCCTCTGCTCCTTTCTGTGACTGTTACGTCTAGAAAATGCAGCTCCCCATCCTTCTCTATCTCGTAAGTAAAACGCAACACAGAATTCTGCTCAAATGCCTCCTTCAGCTCCTGCAGATGTCTGGCATCAGGTACCTGCGTAAAAATGTCGTCAACATTCCTGCAGTATATGGCCGGTTTCAAGTCCATGTCAACTAAGACCTTCTGCTTGATGATACCCATGTAGAAGTTCGCAAACAGGACACCTAGGGGAGAACCCATGGCGACCCCATCTACTTGCTTATACATGTGCCCATCTGGGCCCAAGAAGGGTGCCTCTTTAGTGCAAGCTTGGAGTAGTTTCCTAATTATGTTTTCCGGTATGTCAAGAGGCGTACAGGCCGGATCACGATACACTCTGTCTGCTATCATCCCGATTGTTTCATCCACAAGTACGTTGGTAAACAGTGATTCTACGTCCAACGAGGCTGTGGCCTGTTTGCCCTGTGGCCCGTGTTACCCGCAGTAAGTCAACAAATTCCTTTGGAGACTTCAGGCTGAAAACCCAGGGGTACATAAGGAGTCAGCAATCCCTTGAGTCACTTAGCCAGTCTGTATGTGGGTGTGGGTATCTGGCTGATGATTGGCCAAAGTGGGTTTCCAGGCTTGTGAGTCTTGACATTTCCATACGCATACACAGGTTTGTATTCCCCAATAACCTTCGGCAGGTGGCGTCCAGATTTCTTGGCGTTCACAGTTTTGATAAATCTGTTTCCTTCGTTTTCAATTCGGCTGTAGTGCCCTTCATTACCCATTGGAATTTAGTTTAGTCAGAGAGTATGAGGTTCATTTTCGAAAAATATTCGTCTTTTTTTAAGAATAACGTATATTGGCGACTTGTCACCTCTCCAAGGTGTTCGAGTCACTTCTGGGGTGTGGAGGTTTCAGTTGTATATATGCTTGGGGACCATCCAAGCTTGTTCGCATTTGTGTTGTTCGTGTTGCTCCACATAGTGAGATGGTTTGATGAAATAACTATGCTCAAGCTCACCACCAAGTGCCGTCGGGATGGTGGGGAAAATTGCCTCGGCTACCATCGTTTTTTGTACAGTTATAGTTGGTCGAGTGGTTAAGGTATCAGATATGCCAGTTGCATAGTGCCCCTGGCTGTCTGGGTTCGAGTCACTACTGGGGTCTGGAGTTTTCAGTTATATATATATATATATATATATATATATATATATATATATATATATATATATATATATATATATATATATATATATATATATATATATATATATATATGTCGTACCAAGTAGCCAGAACGCACTTCTCAGCCTACTATTCAAGGCCCGATTTGCCTATTAAGCCTAGTTTTCATGAATTAATTGTTTTTTGACTACTTAACCTACCTAACCTAACCTAACCTAACTTTTTCGGCTACCTAACCTAACCTAACCTATAGAGATAGGTTAGGTTAGGTTAGGTAGGGTTGGTTAAGTTCGGTCATATATCTACGTTAATTTTAACTCCAATAAAAAAAAATTTACCTCATACATAATGAAATGAGTAGCTGTATCATTTCATAAGAAAAAAATTAGAGAAAATATATTAATTCAGGAAAACTTGGCTTATTAGGCAAATCGGGCCTTGCATAGTAGGCCGAGAAGTGCGTTCTGGCTACTAGGTACGACATATATATATATATATATATATATATATATATATATATATATATATATATATATATATATATTTTTTTTTTTTTTTATTATATGGAAGGGAGTACCACCTCTAGCTGGAAGAAGGGGGACCCATAGCCTCGGAGGAAACCACGCATAGCGCATTAGAGGGAATGTTTAGATCCCCTCCAATACAGTTTCTGTGTGCTTTTCTCCTACCACCCCCTTCCTTTTTTATTTTTTGTGCTTTATTATGCATTTGATGGTTACAAGATATACATGGTATATAGATATACCTATAAGATATATATATATATATATATATATATATATTTATATATATATATATATATATATATATATATATATATATATATATATATATATATATATATTCTTTTTATTGGAGTTAAAATTAACATAGATATATGACCGAACCTAACCAACCCTACCTAACCTAACCTATCTTTATAGGATAGGTTAGGTTAGGTAGCCGAAAATGTTAGGTTAGGTTAGGTAGTCGAAAACCAATTAATTCATGAAAACTTGGCTTATTAGGTAAATTTGGCCTTGCATAGTTGGCTGAGAAGTGCGTTCTGGCTACTAGGTACGACATATATATATATATATATATATATATATATATATATATATATATATATATATATATATATATATATATATATATATATATATATATATATATGTCGTACTAGTAGCCAGAACGCACTTCTTAGCCTACTATGCAAGGCCTGATTTGCCTAATAAGCCAAGTTTTCCTGAATTAATATATTTTCTCTAATTTTTTTCTTATGAAATGATAAAGCTACCTATTTCATAATGTATGAGGTCAATTTTTTTTTATTGGAGTTAAAATTAACGTAGATATACGACCGACCCTAACCAACCCTACCTAACCTAACCTAACCTATCTTTATAGGTTAGGTTAGGTTAGGTAGCCTAAAAAGTTAGGTTAGGTTAGGTTAGGTAGGTTAGGTAGATGAAAAACAATTAATTCATGAAAACTTGGCTTATTAGGCAAATCGGGCCTTGCATAGTAGGCTGAGAAGTGCGTTCTGGCAACTAGGTACGACATATATATATATATATATATATATATATATATATATATATATATATATATATATATATATATATATATATATATATATATATATATATATATATATATATATATATGTCGTACTTAGTAGCCTGAACGCACTTCTCAGCCTACTATGCAAGGCCCGATTTGCCTAATAAGTCAAGTTTTCCTGAATTAATATATTTTCTCTAACTTTCTTCTTATAAAATGATAAAGCTACCAATTTCATTATGTATGAGGTCAATTTTTTTTTATTGGAGTAAAAAGTAACGTAGATATATGACCGAACCTAACCAACCCTACCTAACCTAACCTAACCTAACTTTACAGGTTAGGTTAGGTTAGGTAGCCGAAAAAATTAGGTTAGGTTAGGTAGGTTAGGTAGTCGAAATGCAATTAATTCATGAAAACTTGGCTTATTAGGCAAATTGGGCCTTGCATAGTAGGCTGAGAAGTGCGTTCTGGCTACTAGGTACGACATATATATATATATATATATATATATATATATATATATATATATATATATATATATATATATATATATATATATATATATATGTCGTACCTAGTAGCCAGAACGCACTTCTCAGCCTACTATGCAAGGCCAAATTTGCCTAATAAGCCAAGTTTTCATGAATTAATTGTTTTTCGACTACCTAACCTACCTAACCTAACCTAACCTAACTTTTTCGGCTACCTAACCGAACCTAACCTATAAAGATAGGTTAGGTTAGGTTAGGTAGGGTTGGTTAGGTTTGGTCATATATCTACGTTAATTTTAACTCCAATAAAAAAAATTAACCTCATATATAATGAAATGGGTAGCTTTATCATTTCATAAGAAAAAAATTAGAGAAAATATAATAATTCAGGAAAACTTGGCTTATTAAGCAAATCTGGCCTTGCATAGTAGGCAGAGAAGTGCGTTCTGGCTACTAGGTACGACATATATATATATATATATATATATATATATATATATATATATATATATATATATATATATATATATGTATATATATATATATATATATATATATATGTATATATATATATATATATATATATATATATATGTATATATATATATATATATATGTATATATATATATATATATATATATATGTATATATATATATATATATATATATATATATATATATATATATATATATATATATATATATATATATATATATATATATATATATATCAGCATCCTCCTTATCAGCATCCGACGACCTTGTGAAGGAAATTCTACCTGCCCACTTACATCAGCTGGCAGGTGTACATGATCCCAATTTTACACGCTGTGCCACAGAGTGGGCCGCTCGTGCAGGCCAATCACTTCAACCACCATCCCCAAAAGCTCACAAGCAATCCAGCTGGGATGGCCCCATTGTAGACCAAGTTGCTGCAGAGTGCTTGGGTGCTGCAACAACACAACACGACATTGCTCGCCTCACAGCAGTAGCAGCACCACATGCATTGGATTTCCTGTTAGCAACCCCAATGTCGGCAACTGGCACGCGTCTCACACCACACGCCCTCCGAATTGCTGTGGCCCTCCGCCTTGCTGCCCCAATCCCCACCAGATATAGGTGTATTTGCTGCGAGGTGGTGGCTGACAGGTACGGTCACCATGGCCTACTCTGCCAAAGCACAGGGGGATGGCACTCGAGGCACAGTGAAGTTAACGACATCATCAAGAGGAGCCTCACCACAGCTGGATGCCCAGCTGAAAGAGAGCCCCGTTACCTAACGCCCAGTAACTCTGATGCTCTTATTGGTCGCCCGGATGGTATCACAGTGAACCCCTGGAAGAATAGCAAGCAGTTGGTATGGGACTACATGTGCGTATCAACCCTGGCTAACACCTACATTAACCTCAGCGTTGCACAAATCCCGAAAATATAGAGAACTGGATCACCACTACAATTTTGTCCCCATTGCTTCTGAGACACTCGGCGCCTGGCGTAAAAGTGCTATCAGTTTTTTGAAGGAACTGGGTTCTAGGCTTATTGAAACAACAAGGGACCCAAGAGCTGCAAGCTTTCTTTTCCAGCGCCTCAGTGTGGCGATACAGAGGGGAAATGCGCACTGCATCCAGGGTTCCTGCCCGCCATCTGAGGAGCTGGAGGAACTCGACAACCTATGATAACCATCTTTGTAACCCATTTGTAACTCCTTTTTTGTAACAAAGTTCAAATAAAGTAAATATATATGTGTACATACAAAAGAATAGGGGTGGTAGGAGAAGACAATATTAGTGTTCAGTGAGAAACCACAAGGTCTCCTCTGAATACTTTTTATTTTCTTCTCCGTGGCTATGGGTCCCCACATTGGCACCAGAGGTGGTACCCTCACAAACTTGTATATATATATATATGTATATATATATATATATATATATATATATATATATATATATATATATATATTATATATATATATATATATATATATATATATATATATATATATATATATATATATATATATATATGTGTGTGTGTATATCACGAAAATAAACACGTGATTAAGAATGTGACAATGTCAGACCACGGAGGAAAAATGAAACAGGAAATTTCCTTAAGTACTTTCGTATATTAAATACATCTTCAGAAGGACCTTCTGAAGATGTATTTAATATACGAAAGTACTTAAGGAAATTTCCTGTTTCATTTTTCCTCCGTGGTCTGACATTGTCATATATATATATATATATATATATATATATATATATATATATATATATATATATATATATATATATATATATACATATATATATATATATATATATATATATATATATATATATATATATATATATATATATATATATATATATATATATATATATATATATATATATATATATATATATATAGAAATGTACGAAAGATTGAGAAAATTCGTGTTAGAATTATTAATCTTACTTTTTCGGTCATATTTAATAATATATATATACATATATATATATATATATATATATATATATATATATATATATATATATATATATATATATATATATATATATATATATATATATATATATATATATATATATATATATATATATATATATACACAGATATATATATATATATATCTGTGATATATATATATATACACAGATATATATATATATATATCTGTGATATATATATATATATATCTGTGTATATATATATATATATATATATATATATATATATATATATATATATATATATATATATATATATATATATATATATATATATATATATATATATATATATATATATATATATATGTATATATATATATTATTAAATATGACCGAAAAAGTAAGATTAATAATTCTAACACGAATTTTCTCAATCTTTCGTACATTTCTTTTCACTGTTGGAGGTAAATCAAAAATCAATTCTCCAAAATTCATTTTTATTTCTAGTCTGACGCGACACGAGTGCGTTTCGTAAAACTTATTACATTTTCAAAGACTTTAGTTTACAAATACACAACTGAATAGAACTTACGCATCTCCGTTTTTATATCTACATTTGAGAGAGGTGGATGGGGTGAGGTGGCATTAATAGGGTATTAATTTCATCAACACAAGACAGAACAAGAGGTGGTATTAATAGGGTATTAATTTCATCAACACAAGACAGAACACGAAACAATGGGTATTGAATAGAAGTGATTGTAGAAAGCCTATTGGTCCATATTTCTTGATGCTACTATATTGGAGCGGAGTCTTGAGGTGGGTAGAATATAGTTGTGCATTAATTGGCTGTTGATTGCTGGTGTTGACTTCTTGTGTGTAGTGCCTCGCAAACGTCAAGCCGCCTGCTATCGCTGTATCTATCGATGATTTCTGTGTTGTTTACTAGGAAAGTAGAGTTGGAAATTCTGTTGGACGACATATTCGGCCTCGAGACACAAAAGAAGGTCACTACCAAAGATACCTTACAAGCAGAACTTATTGCAGAAGGAGGAAAGAATCGAGGCAATTACAGAAGCACCATACTGTCCCCCGAGCTCAAAGCGGCAGCTAAAAGCCTTCGTGAGAACAAGGAGATAGTTGTCAGGAGAGGTGACAAGTCGCCAATATATGTCATTCTTAAAAAAGACGAATATCTGGCGAAAATGAACATCATACTCTCTGACCAAACTAAGTTCCAAAGGGTAACGAAGGACACTACAGCCGAATTAAAAGCAAAGGTCAACAAACTGATCGAAACTGTGAACGCCAAGAAATCAGGACTCCACCTGCCAAAGATCATTGGGGAATATAAACCTGGATATGCGTATGGAAATGTCAAGACACACAAGCCTGGAAACCCACTTCGGCCAATCATTAGCCAGATACCCACACCCACGTACAGACTGGCGAAGCGACTCAACGGCCTGCTGACTCCTAATGTTCCTTGCGCCTTCAGCCTGAAGTCTCCAAAGGAATTTGTTAACTTACTGCGGGGCACACGGGCCACAGAGATAAGAGCCTCGTTGGACGTAGAATCGCTGTTTACCAACGTACCTGTGGACGAGACAATCGGGATGATAGCCGACAGAGTGTATCGTGATCCAGCCTGTACTCCTCTTGACATACCAGAAAATATTCTGAGGAAACTACTCCAAGCTTGTACTAAAGAGGCACCCTTCTTGAGCCCGGATGGGCACATGTATAAGCAAGTAGATGGGGTCGCCATGGGTTCTCCCCTAGGTGTCCTGTTTGCAAACTTCTACATGGGTACCATCGAGCAAAAAGTCTTAGTCGACATGAACTTGAAACCGGCCATATACTGCAGGTATGTTGACGACATTTTTACACAGGTACCTGATGTCAAACATCTGCAGGAGCTGAAGGAGGCATTTGAGCAGAGTTCCGTGCTGCGTTTCACTTACGAGATGGAAAAGGATGGGAAGCTGCCCTTTCTAGATGTAACAGTCATGGAAAAGAGCGGAGGTTTCCACACTGCAGTTACACTAAGGAAACGAACATAGGAATGTGCCTAAATGCCAACAGCGACTGCCCAGACAGGTACAAGAGGAGTGTTGTTAATGCATACGTCGACTGTGCTCTCAGCCACAGCTCAGAATGGAAGCAAGTCGACGAAGAACTCTGTAGGGCAAGGCAGGTCCTAGTCAACAACGGCTTCTCCAATGGTTTCGTGGAAGACATCATAAGAAGGAAAGTGAAACGCCATGCAACCTCTGAAGAGACAACTAACACAACACCTATACCCCCTATTAGACTATTTTACAGGAACTTCTTTTCCACAGCTCATAAAACGGAGGAAAGGGTCCTGAAAGATATTGTTAATAGAAACGTTATCCCTACAGACAAAAATCAGAAGATACAACTGACAATTTACTATAAAACCAGAAAAACGGCCAGCCTACTCATGAGAAACTCTCCAGACACAAAACAGAACGCTTTAAAAGAGACTAACGTCGTCTATGCCTTCAAATGCCCTCTTGGGGAATATAAGCTCCAAAAAACCCAGTATATAGGCAAGACAACAACATCTCTTTCTAGGCGTTTAACGATGCATAAGCAACAGGGCTCCATTAAGGAACATATAATCTCTTCCCACAACCAAACCATCGCCAGAGAAATCCTAGTAAACAACACAGAAATCATCGATAGATACAGCGATAGCAGGCGGCTTGACGTTTGCGAGGCACTACACATCAAGAAGTCAACACCAGCAATCAACAGCCAATTAATGCACAACTATATTCTACCCACCTCAAGACTCCGCTCCAATATAGAAGCATCAAGAAATATGGACCAATAGGCTTTCTACAATCACTTCTATTCAATACCCATTGTTTCGTGTTCTGTCTTGTGTTGATGAAATTAATACCCTATTAATACCACCTCTTGTTCTGTCTTGTGTTGATGAAATTATTACCCTATTAATGCCACCTCACCCCATCCACCTCTCTCAAATGTAGATATAAAAACGGAGATGCGTAAGTTCTATTCAGTTGTGTATTTGTAAACTAAAGTCTTTGAAAATGTAATAAGTTTTACAAAACGCGCTCATGTCGCGTCAGACTAGAAATAAAAATGAATTTTGGAGAATTGATTTTTGATTTACCTCCAACAGTGAAAAGAAATGTACGAAAGATTGAGAAAATTCGTGTTAGAATTATTAATCTTACTTTTTCGGTCATATTTAATAATATATGTCTACAGGAAAGACTGCTACCAAAATATACTAATATATGTATATATATATATATATTATTAAATATGACCGAAAAAGTAAGATTAATAATTCTAACACGAATTTTGTCGATCTTTCGTACATTTCTTTTCACTGTTGGTGGCAATTCAAAAATAAATTCTCCAAAATTCATTTTTATTTCTAGTCTGACGCGACACTTGAGCACGTTTCGTAAAACTTATTACATTTTCAAAGACTTTAGTTTACACATACACAACTGAATAGAACTTACACATCTCCGATTTGTTTATATCTACATTTGAGTGAGGTGGATGGGGTGAGGTGGTATTAATAGGGTATTAATTTCATCAACACAAGACAGAACACGGAACAATGGGTATTGAATGGAAGTGATTGTAGAAAGCCTATTGGTCCATATTTCTTGATGCTTCTATATTGGAGTGGAGACTTGAGGTGGGTAGAATATAGTTGTGCATTAATTGGCTGTTGATTGCTGGTGTTGACTTCTTAATGTGTAGTGCTTCGCAAACATCAAGCCGCCTGCTATCGCTGTATCTATCGATGATTTCTGTGTTTTTTACTAGGATTTCTCTGGCGATGGTTTGGTTGTGGGAAGAGATTATATGTTCCTTAATGGAGCCCTGTTGCTTATGCATCGTTAAACGCCTAGAAAGAGATGTTCTTGTCTTGCCTATATACTGGGTTTTTTGGAGCTTACAGTCCCCAAGAGGGCATTTGAAGGCATAGACGACGTTGGTCTCTTTTAAAGCGTTCTGCTTTGTGTCTGGAGAGTTTCTCATGAGTAGGCTGGCCGTTTTTCTGGTTTTATAGTAAATCGTCAGTTGTATCCTTTGATTTTTGTCTGTAGGGATAACGTTTCTATTAACAATACCTTTCAGGACCCTTTCCTCCGTTTTATGAGCTGTGGAAAAGAAGTTCCTGTAAAATAGTCTAATAGGGGGTATAGGTGTTGTGTTAGTTGTCTCTTCAGAGGTTGCATGGCGTTTCACTTTCCTTCTTATGATGTCTTCCACGAAACCATTGGAGAAGCCGTTGTTGACTAGGACCTGCCTTACCCTACAGAGTTCTTTGTCGACTTGCTTCCATTCTGAGCTGTGGCTGAGAGCACGGTCGACATATGAGTTAACGACACTCCTCTTGTACCTGTCTGGGCAGTCGCTGTTGGCATTTAGGCATATTCCTATGTTCGTTTCCTTAGTGTAGACTGCAGTGTGGAATCATCCGCTCTTTTCCATGACTGTTACATCTAGAAAGGGCAGCTTCCCATCCTTATCCATCTCGTAAGTGAAACGCAGCACGGAACTCTGCTCAAATGCCTCCTTCAGCTCCTGCAGATGTCTGACATCAGGTATGTTACGAACCCGAATCCAGCGTCCGGGCCTGGAGCAGTGACGACCACGCCATCTGTGGGTCAGCTCCCGAAACCTCCACCAAATGGACGACGACACCTGGTGAGGACAAGGGATACTGGCCACAAGGGCCAGTTTCCAGTCCGGTTCAGCACACAACACAGCCGTTGCTGACCTCTGGTGAGGTGGTGCTCAGACGACAGCGCCATCTATGGAGTGGATATGTCGGGCGTTTGTGTCTGAGCCTGTAAGTGAGGTGTTTTAGTGTGTCCCTGTTATTGATGACGTGTCTGCTTACAGAGTCGACCTGGGACTGCTGTGCTGGAAGTTGAGTCAGTCTACCCAAGGCAGCCGTCTCCATACCTTGTGCTTTGCTGCAGTTGCTGTGAGTCGTCTCCCGGAGGAACACTGTGGTGTTACCCTGCCAGTGAAGTGGCAGTAGAAGGATTGTCGTACCCGGGACCGACTGCTGGAGACGATTGACCACTGGGGTATTGAGGACAGGAGAGTGATTTGTGGTATCACACGAGGCTCCTGACTAGGGCGCTACCCTAGTATCGCTCGTGGAGTGGCCTGACCAGCGTTGCTGATTCGGAACCTGCCAGCAGACCTGCTGGACTTGTGGTTGACGGCCTCCACGGCGGTGCCCCCAGTGGAACTGTGTTTTGGCTGGCCTGTGGCCGGGGTAGACTCAGCTTCTCAAAAGGATTCGTTGTGAGGCCACGAAAGCACCGAGAGCTTGGATCCAGAGTCTTCAGGAGAAGACGATTGTGTAAATAATTCCCTTGTGCAGTGTTAATACCCCTCCCCCTGTGTAATCTTATATTATTTATTGGTGAGGGTAATAATTATAATATTAAGTTTTTGCCTTTATTTCCCTTCCCCTTTTATTTTACTTGCGTCACGGATCTCATCCCTTGAAAGCCACTACTGGCTTGGGGCCGGATACCCTTCCTCTAATAACATCAGAGTAAGAACCCAGTTGCGACCCGAGAGGGCCGTAACAAGGTACCTGTGTAAAAATGTCGTCAACATACCTGCAGTATATGGCCGGTTTCAAGTTCATGTCGACTAAGACTTTTTGCTCGATGGTACCCATGTAGAAGTTTGCAAACAGGACACCTAGGGGAGAACCCATGGCGACCCCATCTACTTGCTTATACATGTGCCCATCCGGGCTCAAGAAGGGTGACTCTTTAGTACAAGCTTGGAGTAGTTTCCTTAGAATATTTTCTGGTATGTCAAGAGGAGTACAGGCTGGATCACGATACACTCTGTCGGCTATCATCCCGATTGTCTCGTCCACAGGTACGTTAGTGAACAGTGATTCTACGTCCAACGAGGCTCTTATCCCTGTGGCCCGTGTGCCCCGCAGTAAGTCAACAAATTCCTTTGGAGACTTCAGGCTGAAGGCGCAAGGGACATAAGGAGTCAGCAAGCCGTTGAGTCGCTTCGCCAGTCTGTACGTGGGTGTGGGTATCTGGCTAATGATTGGCCAAAGTGGGTTTCCAGGCTTGTGTGTCTTGACATTCCCATACGCATATCCAGGTTTATATTCCCCAATAATCTTTGGCAGGTGGAGTCCGGATTTCTTGGCGTTCACAGTTTCGATCAGTTTGTTGACCTTTGCTTTCAATTTGGCTGTAGTGTCCTTCGTCATGTCAGACATCTGCAGGAGCTGAAGGAGGCATTTGAGCAGAGTTCCGTGCTGCGTTTCACTTACGAGATGGAAAAGGATGGGAAGCTGCCCTTTCTAGATGTAACAGTCATGGAAAAGTGCGGAGGTTTCCACACTGCAGTCTACACTAAGGAAACGAACATAGGAATGTGCCTAAATGCCAACAGCGACTGCCCAGACAGGTACAAGAGGAGTGTCGTTAACTCATATGTCGACCGTGCTCTCAGCCACAGCTCAGAATGGAAGCAAGTCGACGAAGAACTCTGTAGGGTAAGGCAGGTCCTAGTCAACAACGGCTTCTCCAATGGTTTCGTCGAACACATCATAAGAAGGAAAGTGAAACTCCATGCAACCTCTGAAGAGACAACTAACACAACACCTATACCCCCTATTAGACTATTTTACAGGAACTTCTTTTCCACAGCTCATAAAACGGAGGAAAGGGTCCTGAAAGATATTGTTAATAGAAACGTTATCCATACAGACAAAAATCAGAGGATACAACTGACGATTTACTATAAAACCAGAAAAACGGCCAGCCTACTCATGAGAAACTCTCCAGACACAAAGCAGAACGCTTTAAAAGAGACCAACGTCGTCTATGCCTTCAAATGCCCTCTTGGGGACTGTAAGCTCCAAAAAAACCAGTATATACTCAAGACAACAACATCTCTTTCTAGGCGTTTAACGATGCATAAGCAACAGGGCTCCATTAAGGAACATATAATCTCTTCCCACAACCAAACCATCGCCAGAGAAATCCTAGTAAAAAACACAGAAATCATCGATAGATACAGCGATAGCAGGCGGCTTGACGTTTGCGAAGCACTACACTTGTCTTGTGTTGATAAAATTAATACCACCTCACCCCATCCACCTCACTCAAATGTAGATATAAACAAATCGGAGATGTGTAAGTTCTATTCAGTTGTGTATGTGTAAACTAAAGTCTTTGAAAATGTAATAAGTTTTACGAAACGCGCTCAAGTGACGCGTCAGACTAGAAATAAAAATGAATTTTGGAGAATTGATTTTTGAACTGCCACCAACAGTGAAAAGAAATGTACGAAAGATCGAGAAAATTCGTGTTAGAATTATTAATCTCACTTTTTTGGTCACATTTAATAATATATGTCTAGAGGAAAGACTGCTACCAAAATATATTAATATATATATATATATATATATATATATATATATATATATATATATATATATATATATATATATATATATATATATATATATATATATATATATATATATATATATATATATATATATGCCTTAAGTTCATAGACACAGTGTTCTCCCATATTAACAGGGACTTGATGAAATAAACGTATAAATGACACCTCACTTGCTCTAGTGCTCTTGGGAGGTGGTGATCTTTGGAATATATAAATACTCCGAAATTACCATCTCTTTTAAGGGTCTGAGCAGGTGGTGGAGCGGGTTAAGGCGTACCTGTTATGCCAGTTGCTGGAAGGCTTCTGTGCTGGCGAGGGTTCGAGTCTCCTGGTGGGAAAGTGTTCTAAAGTTGTATATATATATATATATATATATATATATATATATATATATATATATATATATATATATATATATATATATATATATATATATATATATATATATGTCGTACCTAGTAGCCAGAACTCACTTCTCAGCCTACTATGCAAGGCCCAATTTGCCTAATAAGCCAAGTTTTCATGAATTAATTGTTTTTCGACTACCTAACCTACCTAACCTAACTTTTTCTGCTACCTAACCTAACCTAACCTATAAAGATAAGTTAGGTTAGGTTAGGTAGGGTTGGTTAGGTTTGGTCATATATCTACGTTAATTTAAACTCCAATAAAAAAAATTGACCTCATACATAATGAAATGGGTAGATTTATCATTTCATAAGAAAAAAATTAGAGAAAATATATTAATTCAGGAAAACTTGGCTTATTAGGCAAATCGGGCCTTGCATAGTAGGCCGATAAGTGCGTTCTGGCTACTAGGTACGACATATATATATATATATATATATATATATATATATATATATATATATATATATATATATATATATATATATAACTGAAAACTCACACCCCAGAAGTGACTCGAACCCATACTCCCAGATTAAGGCGTCTTGTACATACCAGTTGCGTTGCTTCTGGGAGTATGGGTTCGAGTCACTTCTGGGGTGTGAGTTTTCAGTTGCATATTGTCCTGGGGACCATTCAGGCTTGTTCGCATTTGTGTTCCTCACGTGTGCCCCAAAGAATGAGGTGATTTGGTAAAATGCTATGCCCAAGATTACTATCCGAGTGCCGGCGGTGGGGTGGTTCAAATAGCCTCGGCTATCACCTCATTATGTCCGGTCGTGATGGTCAAGTGGATTAAGGCGTCTTGTACATACCAGTTGCGTTGCTTCTGGGAGTATGGGTTCGAGTCACTTCTGGGGTGTGAGTTTTCAGTTGCATATTGTCCTGGGGACCATTCAGGCTTGTTCGCATTTGTGTTCCTCATGTGTGCCCCAAAGAATGAGGTGATTTGGTAAAATGCTATGCCCAAGATTACTATCCGAGTGCCGGCGGTGGGGTGGTTCAAATAGCCTCGGCTATCACCTCATTATGTCCGGTCGTGATGGTCAAGTGGATTAAGGCGTCTTGTACATACCAGTTGCGTTGCTTCTGGGAGTATGGGTTCGAGTCACTTCTGGGGTGTGAGTTTTCAGTTGCATATTGTCCTGGGGACCATTCAGGCTTGTTCGCATATTTATATATATATATATATATATATATATATATATATATATATATATAAATAAATATATATATATATATATATATATATATATATATATATATATATATATATATATATATTATTAAATATGACCGAAAAAGTAAGATTAATAATTCTAACACGAATTTTCTCAATCTTTCGTACATTAAGCTTCACTGTTGGAGGTTAATCAAAAATTAATTCTGCAAAATTCATTTTTATTTCTAGCGTGACGCGACACGGGCGCGTTTCGTAAAACTTATTACATTTTCAAAGACTTTAGTTCACAAATACACAACTGAATAGAACTTACGTATCTCAGATTTTATATCTACATTTGAGTGAGGTGGGAGGGGTGATGTGGCATTAACACAAGACAGAACAAGAGGGGATATTAATAGGGTATTAAAAGTATCAACACAAGACAGAACACAAACAATGGGTATTGAATAGAAGTGTTTGTAGAAAGCCTATTGGTCCATATTTCTTGATGCTTCTATATTGGAGCGGAGTCTTGAGGTGTGTAGAATATAGTTGTGCAATAATTGGCTGTTGATTGCTGGTGTTGACTTCTTGATGTGTAGTGCCTCGCAAACGTCAAGCTGCCTGCTATCGCTGTATCTATCGATGATTTCTGTGTTGTTTACTAGGATTTCTCTGGCGATGGTTTGGTTGTGCGAAGAGATTATATGTTCCTTAATGGAGCCCTGTTGCTTA
This sequence comes from Procambarus clarkii, assembly GCF_040958095.1. Taxonomy (NCBI): domain Eukaryota; kingdom Metazoa; phylum Arthropoda; class Malacostraca; order Decapoda; family Cambaridae; genus Procambarus; species Procambarus clarkii. The sequence goes on along the minus strand of NC_091151.1, from coordinate 26,437,152 downwards.
TGCATCGTTTAACGCCTAGAAAGATGTTGTTGTCTTGCCTATATACTGGGTTTTTTGGAGCTTACATTCCCCAAGTGGGCATTTGAAGGCATAGACGACGTTAGTCTCTTTTAAAGCGTTCTGTTTTGTGTCTGGAGAGTTTCTCATGAGTAGGCTGGCCGTTTTTCTGGTTTTATAGTAAATCGTCAGTTGTATCCTCTGATTTTTGTCTGTAGGGATAACGTTTCTATTAACAATATCTTTCAGGACCCTTTCCTCCGTTTTATGAGCTGTGGAAAAGAAGTTCCTGTAAAATAGTTTAATAGGGGGTATAGGTGTTGTGTTAGTTGTCTCTTCAGAGGTTGCGTGGCTTTTCACTTTCCTTCTTATGATATCTTCGACGAAACCATTGGAGAAGCCGTTATTGACTAGGACCTGCCTTACCCTACAGAGTTCTTCGTCGACTTGCTTCCATTCTGAGCTGTGGCTGAGAGCACGGTCGACATATGCGTTAACAACACTCCTCTTGTACCTGTCAGGGCAGTCGCTGTTGGCATTTAGGCACATTCCTATGTTTGTTTCCTTATTGTAGACTGCAGTGTGGAAACCTCCGCCCTTTTCCATGACTGTTACATCTAGAAAGGGCAGCTTCCCATCCTTTTCCATCTCGTAAGTGAAACGCAGCACGGAACTCTGCTCAAATGCCTCCTTCAGCTCCTGCAGATGTCTGACATCAGGTACCTGTGTAAAAATGTCGTCAACATACCTGCAGTATATGGCCGGTTTCAAGTTCATGTCGACTAAGACTTTTTGCTCGATGGTACCCATATAGAAGTTTGCAAACAGGACACCTAGGGGAGAACCCATGGTGACCCCATCTACTTGCTTATACATGTGCCCATCCGGGCTCAAGAAGGGTGCCTCTTTAGTACAAGCTTGGAGTAGTTTCCTCAGAATATTTTCTGGTATGTCAAGAGGAGTACAGGCTGGATCACGATACTCTCTGTCGGCTATCATTCCGATTGTCTCGTCCACAGGTACGTTGGTAAACAGCGATTCTACGTCCAACGAGGCTCTTATCCCTGTGGCCCGTGTGCCCCGCAGTAAGTCAACAAATTCCTTTGGAGACTTCAGGCTGAAGGCGCAAGGAACATAAGGAGTCAGCAGGCCGTTGAGTCGCTTCGCCAGTCTGTACGTGGGTGTGGGTATCTGGCTAATGATTGCCCGAAGTGGGTTTCCAGGCTTGTGCGTCTTGACATTTCCATACGCATATCCAGGTTTATATTCCCCAATGATCTTTGGCAGGTGGAGTCCGGATTTCTTGGCGTTCACAGTTTCGATCAGTTTGTTGACCTTTGCTTTTAATTCGGCTGTAGTGTCCTTCGTTACCCTTTGGAACATAGTTTGGTCAGAGAGTATGATGTTCATTTTCGCCAGATATTCGTCTTTTTTAAGAATGACATATATTGGCGACTTGTCACCTCTCCTGACAACTATCTCCTTGTTCTCACGAAGGCTTTTAGCTGCCGCTTTAAGCTCGGGGGACAGTATGGTGCTTCTGTAGTTGCCTCGATTCTTTCCTCCTTCTGCAATAAGTTCTGCTTGTAAGGTATCTTTGGTAGTGACCTTCTTTTGTGTCTCAAGGTCGAATATGTCGTCCAACAGAATTTCCAACTCTACTTTCCGGGCCATCTCACTCGGTCTGGACATAACATCACAGTTTATGCCCAGATTTAGGAGAGTGACTTGGTCCTCAGTGAGGTTAATTCCTGCAAGGTTCAGGAAGCCATCTCTTGGTCGTGGAATTGCCATAGGTCCTCCATATAATGTTGTTAGTTTCTTGATAATCCTTGTTTCAGTGCTGAGGTGATGTTGGTCTGTGAGGATGTCGAGGTGTTGTTCAATGCGGGTACGGATACTATGGTCGATGTTGCTATTTCTCCACTCGTTTGTAGCATGAAGTAGTTGCGTTTTGTTGTCTTTGATTTCATTCTCTGCCTTGTATATCTGATCACGAATCAGATCCTGGCGATATTTTATCGTGGAGGCTTGATTCCTTGCTGCTGGGTCGTGCGCTTTAATATTAGTATATTTTGGTAGCAGTCTTTCCTGTAGACATATATTATTAAATATGACCGAAAAAGTAAGATTAATAATTCTAACACGAATTTTCTCAATCTTTCGTACATTACGCTTCACTGTTGGAGGTAAATCAAAAATTAATTCTCCAAAATTCATTTTTATTTCTAGTCTGACGCGACACGGGCGCGTTTCGTAAAATTTATTACATTTTCAAAGACTTTAGTTCACAAATACACAACTGAATAGAACTTACGTATCTCAGATTTTATATCTACATTTGAGTGAGGTAGGAGGGGTGATGTGGCATTAACACAAGACAGAACAAGAGGGGATATTAATAGGGTATTAAAAGTATCAACATAAGACAGAACACAAACAATGGGTATTGAATAGAAGTGTTTGTAGAAAGCCTATTGGTCCATATTTCTTGATGCTTCTATATTGGAGCGGAGTCTTGAGGTGGGTAGAATATAGTTGTGCAATAATTGGCTGTTGATTGCTGGTGTTGACTTCTTGATGTGTAGTGCCTCGCAAACGTCAAGCCGCCTGCTATCGCTGTATCTATCGATGATTTCTGTGTTGTTCTGTGATCGAAACTGTGAACGCCAAGAAATCCGGACTCCACCTGCCAAAGATCATTGGGGAATATAAACCTGGATATGCGTATGGAAATGTCAAGACGCACAAGCCTGGAAACCCACTTCGGCCAATCATTAGCCAGATACCCACACCCACATACAGACTGGCGAAGCGACTCAACGGCCTGCTGACTCCTAATGTTCCTTGCGCCTTCAGCCTGAAGTCTCCAAAGGAATTTGTTGACTTACTGCGGGGCACACTGGCCACAGGGATAAGAGCCTCGTTGGACGTAGAATCGCTGTTTACCAACGTACCTGTGGACGAGACAATCGGAATGATAGCCGACAGAGTGTATCGTGATCCAGCCTGTACTCCTCTTGACATACCAGAAAATATTCTGAGGAAACTACTCCAAGCTTGTACTAAAGAGGCACCCTTCTTGAGCCCGGATGGGCACATGTATAAGCAAGTAGATGGGGTCGCCATGGGTTCTCCCCTAGGTGTCCTGTTTGCAAACTTCTATATGGGTACCATCGAGCAAAAAGTCTTAGTCGACATGAACTTGAAACCGGCCATATACTGCAGGTATGTTGACGACATTTTTACACAGGTACCTGATGTCAGACATCTGCAGGAGCTGAAGGAGGCATTTGAGCAGAGTTCCGTGCTGCGTTTCACTTACGAGATGGAAAAGGATGGGAAGCTGCCCTTTCTAGATGTAACAGTCATGGAAAAGGGCGGAGGTTTCCACACTGCAGTCTACACTAAGGAAACAAACATAGGAATGTGCCTAAATGCCAACAGCGACTGCCCTGACAGGTACAAGAGGAGTGTTGTTAACGCATATGTCGACCGTGCTCTCAGCCACAGCTCAGAATGGAAGCAAGTCGACGAAGAACTCTGTAGGGTAAGGCAGGTCCTAGTCAATAACGGCTTTTCCAATGGTTTCGTCGAAGACATCATAAGAAGGAAAGTGAAAAGCCATGCAACCTCTGAAGAGACAACTAACACAACACCTATACCCCCTATTAGACTATTTTACAGGAACTTCTTTTCCACAGCTCATAAAACGGAGGAAAGGGTCCTGAAAGATATTGTTAATAGAAACGTTATCCCTACAGACAAAAATCAGAGGATACAACTGACGATTTACTATAAAACCAGAAAAACGGCCAGCCTACTCATGAGAAACTCTCCAGACACAAAACAGAACGCTTTAAAAGAGACTAACGTCGTCTATGCCTTCAAATGCCCACTTGGGGACTGTAAGCTCCAAAAAACCCAGTATATAGGCAAGACAACAACATCTCTTTCTAGGCGTTTAACGATGCACAAGCAACAGGGCTCCATTAAGGAACATATAATCTCTTCCCACAACCAAACCATCGCCAGAGAAATCCTAGTAAACAACACAGAAATCATCGATAGATACAGCGATAGCAGGCGGCTTGACGTTTGCGAGGCACTACACATCAAGAAGTCAACACCAGCAATCAACAGCCAATTATTGCACAACTATATTCTACCCACCTCAAGACTCCGCTCCAATATAGAAGCATCAAGAAATATGGACCAATAGGCTTTCTACAAACACTTCTATTCAATACCCATTGTTTGTGTTCTGTCTTGTGTTGATACTTTTAATACCCTATTAATATCCCCTCTTGTTCTGTCTTGTGTTAATGCCACATCACCCCTCCCACCTCACTCAAATGTAGATATAAAATCTGAGATACGTAAGTTCTATTCAGTTGTGTATTTGTGAACTAAAGTCTTTGAAAATGTAATAAGTTTTACGAAACGCGCCCGTGTCGCATCAGACTAGAAATAAAAATGAATTTTGGAGAATTAATTTTTTATTTACCTCCAACAGTGAAGCGTAATGTACGAAAGATTGAGAAAATTCGTGTTAGAATTATTAATCTTACTTTTTCGGTCATATTTAATAATATATGTCTACAGGAAAGACTGCTACCAAAATATACTAATATATATATATATATATATATATATATATATATATATATATATATATATATATATATATATATATATATATATATATATATATATATATATATATATATATATATATATATATACATTATTAAATATGACCGAAAAAGTAAGATTAATAATTCTAACACGAATTTTCTCAATCTTTCGTACATTACGCTTCACTGTTGGAGGTAAATCAAAAATCACTTCTCCAAAATTCATTTTTATTTCTAGTCTGACACGACACGGGCGCGTTTCTTAAACTTATTACATTTTCAAAGACTTCACAAATACACAACTGATTAGAACTTACGTATCTCTGATTTTATATCTACATTTGAGTGAGGTGGGAGGGGTGATGTGGCATTAACACAAGACAGAACAAGAGGGGATATTAATAGGGTATTAAAAGTATCAACACAAGACAGAACAGAAACAATGGGTATTGAATAGAAGTGTTTGTAGAAAGCCTATTGGTCCATATTTCTTGATGCTTCTATATTGGAGCGGAGTCTTGAGGTGGGTAGAATATAGTTGTGCAATAATTGGCTGTTGATTGCTGGTGTTGACTTCTTGATGTGTAGTGCCTCGCAAACGTCAAGCCGCCTGCTATCGCTGTATCTATCGATGATTTCTGTGTTGTTTACTAGGATTTCTCTGGCGATGGTTTGGTTATGGGAAGAGATTATATGTTCCTTAATGGAGCCCTGTTGCTTATGCATCGTTAAACGCCTAGAAAGAGATGTTGTTGTCTTGAATATATACTGGGTTTTTTGGAGCTTACAGTCCCCAAGTGGGCGTTTGAAGGCATAGACGACTTTAGTCTCTTTTAAAGCGTTCTGTTTTGTGTCTGGAGAGTTTCTCATGAGTAGGCTGGCCGTTTTTCTGGTTTTATAGTAAATCGTCAGTTGCATCCTCTGATTTTTGTCTGTAGGGATAACGTTTCTATTAACAATATCTTTCAGGACCCTTTCAGGACCCAGAGAAATCCTAGTAAACAACACAGAAATCATCGATAGATACAGCGATAGCAGGCGGCTTGACGTTTGCGAGGCACTACACATCAAGAAGTCAACACCAGCAATCAACAGCCAATTATTGCACAAGTATATTCTACCCACCTCAAGACTCCGCTCCAATATAGAAGCATCAAGAAATATGGACCAATAGGCTTTCTACAAACACTTCTATTCAATACCCATTGTTTCTGTTCTGTCTTGTGTTGATACTTTTAATACCCTATTAATATCCCCTCTTGTTCTGTCTTGTGTTTATGCCACATCACCCCTCCCACCTCACTCAAATGTAGATATAAAATCAGAGATACGTAAGTTCTAATCAGTTGTGTATTTGTGAAGTCTTTGAAAATGTAATAAGTTTTACGAAACGCGCCCGTGTCGCGTCAGACTAGAAATAAAAATGAATTTTGGAGAAGTGATTTTTGATTTACCTCCAACAGTGAAGCGTAATGTACGAAAGATTGAGAAAATTCGTGTTAGAATTATTAATCTTACTTTTTCGGTCATATTTAATAATATATGTCTACAGGAAAGACTGCTACCAAAATATACTAATATATATATATATATATATTAGTATATATATATATATATATATATATATATATATATATATATATATATATATATATATATATATATATATATATATATATATATATATATATATATATATATATATATATATATATATATATATGTCGTACCTAGTAGCCAGAACGCACTTCTCAGCCTACTATTCAAGGCCCGATTTGCCTAATAAGCCAAGTTTTCATGAATTAATTGTTTTTCGACTACCTAACCTACCTAACCTAACCTAACCTAACTTTTTTGGCTACCTAACCTAACCTAACCTATAAAGATAGGTTAGGTTAGGTTAGGTAGGGTTGGTTAGGTTCGGTCATATATCTACGTTAATTTTAACTCCAATAAAAAAAAATTGACCTCATACATAATGAAATGGGTAGCTTTATCATTTCATAAGAAAAAAAATTGAGAAAATATATTAATTCAGGAAAACTTGGCTTATTAGGCAAATCGGGCCTTGAATAGTAGGCCGAGAAGTGCGTTCTGGCTACTAGGTACGACATATATATATATATCTGTATATATATATATGTCGTACCTAGTAGCCAGAACGCACTTCTCAGCCTACTATGCAAGGCCCGATTTGCCTAATAAGCCAAGTTTTCATGAATTAATATATTTTATCTAATTTTTTCTTGTAAAATGATAAAGCTACCCATTTCATTGTGTATGATGTCAATATCTTTTTATTGAAAATAAAATTAATGTAGATATATGACCGAACCTAACCAACCTTACCTAACCTAACCTAACCTATCTTTATAGGTTAGGTTCGGTTAGGTAGCCGAAAAAGTTAGGTTAGGTTAGGTTAGATAGGTTAGGTAGTCGAAAAAACATTAATTCATGAAAATTGGCTTATTAGGCAAATCGGGCTTTGCATAGTAGGCTGAGAAGTGCGTTCTGGCTACTAGGTACGACATATATATATATATATATATATATATATATATATATATATATATATATATATATATATATATATATATATATATATATATATATATATATATATATTATTAAATATGACCGAAAAAGTAAGATTAATAATTCTAACACGAATTTTCTCAATCTTTCGTACATTACGCTTCACTGCTGGAGGTAAATAAAAAATCACTTCTCCAAAATTCATTTTTATTTCTAGTCTGACGCGACACGGGCGCGTTTCGTAAAACTTATTACATTTTCAAAGACTTCACAAATACACAACTGATTAGAACTTGCGTTTCCCTGATTTTATATCTACATTTTGAGTGAGGTGGGAAGGGTGATGTGGCATTACATAACATATAATCATATTAACATATAATCTCTTCCCATAACCAAACCATCGCCAGAGAAATCCTAGTAAACAACACAGAAATCATCGATAGATACAGCGATAGCAGGCGGCTTGACGTTTGCGAGGCACTACACATCAAGAAGTCAACACCAGCAATCAACAGCCAATTATTGCACAACTATATTCTACCCACCTCAAGACTCCGCTCCAATATAGAAGCATCAAGAAATATGGACCAATAGGCTTTCTACAAACACTTCTATTCAATACCCATTGTTTCTGTTCTGTCTTGTGTTGATACTTTTAATACCCTATTAATATCCCCTAGTGTTCTGTCTTGTGTTAATGCCACATCACCCTTCCCACCTCACTCAAATGTAATGCCACATCACCCTTCCCACCTCACTCAAAATGTAGATATAAAATCAGGGAAACGCAAGTTCTAATCAGTTGTGTATTTGTGAAGTCTTTGAAAATGTAATAAGTTTTACGAAACGCGCCCGTGTCGCGTCAGACTAGAAATAAAAATGAATTTTGGAGAAGTGATTTTTGATTTACCTCCAGCAGTGAAGCGTAATGTACGAAAGATTGAGAAAATTCGTGTTAGAATTATTAATCTTACTTTTTCGGTCATATTTAATAATATATGTCTACAGGAAAGACTGCTACCAAAATATACTAATATATATATATATATATATATATATATATATATATATATATATATATATATATATATATATATATATATATATATATATATATATATATATATATATATATATATATATATATATATGTCGTTCCTAGTAGCCAGAACGCACTTCTCAGCCTAATCTGCAAGGCCCGATTTGCCTAATAAGCCAAGTTTTCATGAATTAATATATTTTCTCTAATTTTTTTCTGATGAAATGATAAAGCTACCCATTTCATTATGTATGAGGTCAATTTTTTTTATTGGAGTTAAAATTAACGTAGATATATGATCGAACCTAACCAACCCTACCTAACCAAACCTAACCTATCTTTATAGGTTAGGTAGCCGAAAAAGTTAGGTTACGTTAGGTTAGGTAGTCGAAAAACAATTAATTCATGAAAACTTGGCTTATGAAGCAAATCGGGCCTTGCATAGTAGGCTGAGAAGTGCGTTCTGGCTACTAGGTACGACATATATATATATATATATATATATATATATATATATATATATATATATATATATATATATATATATATATATATATATATATATATATATATATGTATATGTATATATATATATATATATATATATATACATATATATATATATATATATATATATATATATGTCGTACCTAGTAGCCAGAACTCACTTCTCAGCCTACTATTCAAGGCCCGATTTGCCTAATAAGCCAAGTTTTCCTGAATTAATATATTTACTATAATTTTTTTCTTATGAAATGATAAAGCAACCCTTTTCTCTATGTATGAGGTCAATTTTTTTTTATTGGAGTTAAAATTAACGTAGATATATGACCGAACCTAACCAACCCTACCTAACCTAACCTAACCTATATTTATATGTAAGGTTAGGTTAGGTAGCCAAAAAAAGCTAGGTTAGGTTAGGTTAGGTAGGTTAGGTAGACAAAAAAACATTAATTCATGAAAACTTGGCTTATTAGGCAAATCGGGCCTTGAATAGTAGGCTGAGAAGTGCGTTCTGGCTATTAGGTACGACATATATATATATATATATATATATATATATATATATACATATATATATACATATATATATATATATATATATATATATATATATATATGTATATATATATATATGTATATATATATAATATATATGATATGATATATAATTTACTTGTATATATTTCTCTTAAATTAAACAAAAACCAAACAAAATATTACACCACACTATTTTATGCACATTATTATATTATAGAATTTTATTTATATTATATATAAATATTATATGTTGATTTGTGGAATCAATTACCGCGTAACGTGGTGGAGGTGGGGTCCCTCGATTTTTTTCAAACGTGGGTTGGACATGTTTGTATGTGAGTGGGATTGGGTGGTTATAAATAGGAGCTGCCTCGTATGGGCCAATAGGCCTTCCGCAGTTACATTTGTTCTTATGTTCTTGCTAACCCTTAGATGTGGGTAGTACAATTTTAGGCTTGAGCTGAACTGAACAATGCACAACCTAGCCTAATATATTTTTTTGTGCTGACCCAACAAGGGTAGGATTATCATTTAGCTAGCACTGTACTAAGAATTGTACAGCCTAGCAAACATTTATTGTGCAGCCCCGAAATAGGGTGGGAATAATCAACTACACGATTTTTTTTCTATATATTTACCATTCTTATATTATTTCTGTTGTATTTCATCTTTGAATGATAAGAACTGTTGCTATCCAACAGACGGCGATGAAGAAGGGCTAGTTCAAGGTAAATCTTATAGCAGCAGCGATTGATTGCTCCTCAAATCTTATATTTACTGTTAATATTGATAATCAGCATCTACGTGAGGCAAACAACGTTGCCTAGTTGTAGGAAATTATAACCCTAGGCTTTTATTGTCAAACAATTTTTTAAATTTGAGCCAGTACCTCAGTTATTTCCACAACGAAATCATGGGAGCCAATGAAACCAAATTCACAGACTGTGTATCAGACGAAATGTTCAGCAACAGTATGTTGTTCTTTAGATTCTACGTGAGTCTCAAAGGTCATGTGACTCGACAACTGAACAAGTTTGATCAGTTAGTTCAGTCAGGTGTCACAGTCACAGTACTTGAAGGCCACATAGAGGTGGCCAAACAAAAATTACAGAGAACAAATGAGGCTGCAGATAACTATTTTAGAATCCTCAGGCAACAAACTGCTGAGCCAGACAAACATCTTCCATGACGATACGGACAATTTGAGGAGGATGTCTTTGATCGTCTGGATAAATTAATACAGTTCTTAGAACGATTGAATATAAAATCTGTTTCTCAAAATGCTTTAACAACGAGTGATACTTATATACTTGAACCACTCAAAGAAGTTCGTCTTCCTGCCATTTATCTACCTCAATTTTAATGACAGAGATGACGAAAACTTTGAATGTTACTGGAACACGTTCGATTCCTTAATGAACTCAAAAAGTTCAATTAACAAAATAAATAAATGCCTTTATTTGCGAAGTACCCTTAAGAGAGAAGGCAAAGCCAGTTACCGATCATGTGAATCTAAGCGGAGACGACTACGATTCTGCCATACAGAATCGTCATATTCTTACGTCACCTCCCACCTTGTCCACAGCTTACCTGTCAGTCCCATTCTGTCTAGTGTACCCCATGTTGTTAAGTTAGTTAAGCTTAGTGACATCTAGCTCCTGTGACTCGTGCCTTGTGTTAACTTAACTGATTTATAATTACTTTGTTGTGGTTCTGTAATTATTGTATATATAAGCTGTGTCATAAATATAATTTCGCCCAAGTAAACTAGTGGTTTTACCTAGACTTTCACTTAAACCTAGACATTTGTTTATGTTTTATCTGAGGTCAGGAGGCTCACAGATTAAGGGAAGAAAGTTCTCCACCAGGAGCCTCACTTGGGGATGATGACATAACAAGCGCCCACCTGATAGTTGCCGAGAGGAGCGTTAGTGGGTAATGTCATGGAGAACTGGAGCTTCTGTTGTTGGCCGGGCAGCCACCTCCTGAGGTCCGCCCCAGCAAGTGCAGACACGTACTCAGTCTTGGTGCTCACATGATGCAACACTAACTGCAAAACCAGCCACATTCTTAACGACGTTGGCCGCAAATATCTATTTCGTTTTCAATATCATAGGAATATTTAATTAAATGGTAAGTTAACACTGAAATTTTAATGAACAAATTGGTTAGTGACAGATCAATTATTTATCGTATGAAGTTGTTCAGCAGGTGAGTATGAGTATCTTAAGGAACCATTAGCGAACAGTGTAGATTGTATGATCGCAATGTACATCAGGCTCCGAACTGAGAAAGTTTTCATCAAATACACGCAATAAAATTATATTGGCTTACAATTCATTAATTTACAATTGAATGTTGGAGAGTAGGAAGCCCTCAACCAGTTCCAACTTGGAACTAGTTTGTGGTCTTGCCTAGGCTTACCACATGATCGAATAGAGCTCAATAACACGGCAAGGCCACAGGACAGAAAAGGGTTCAGTAACACAGCAGGGCCACAAGACAGAACAGGGTTCAGTAACACAGCAGGGCCACAAGACAGAACAGGGTTCAGTAACACAGCAGGGCCACAAGACAGAACAGGGTTCAGTAACAGAGCAGGGCCACAAGACAGAACAGGGTTCAGTAACACAGCAGGGCCACAAGACAGAACAGGGTTCCGTAACACAGCAGGGCCACAAGACAGAACAGGGTTCAGTAACACAGCGGGGCCACAAGACAGAACAGGGTTCAGTAACACGGCAAGGCCACACGACAGAACAGGGTACAGTAACACAGCAGGGCCACAAGACAGAACAGGGTTCAGTAACACAGCAGGGCCACAAGACAGAACAGGGTTCAGTAACACAGCAGGGCCACAAGGCAGAACAGGGTTCAGTAACACAGCAGGGCCACAAGACAGAACAGGGTTCAGTAACACAGCAGGGCCACAAGACAGAACAGGGTTCAGTAACACAGCAGGGCAACAAGACAGAACAGGGTTCAGTAACACAGCAGGGCCACAAGACAGAACAGGGTACAGTAACACAGCAGGGCCACAAGACAGAACAGGGTTCTGTAAAACAGCAAGGCCACAAGACAGAGCAGGGTTCAGTAACACAGCAGGGCCGCAAGACAGAACAGGGTTTAGTAACACAGCAGGGCCACAAGACAGAACAGGGTTCAGTAACACAGCAGGGCCACAAGACAGAACAGGGTTCAGTAACACAGCAGGGCCACAAGACAGAACAGGGTTCTGTAACAGAGCAGGGCCACAAGACAAAACAGGGTTCAGTAACACAGCAGGGCCACAAGACAGAACAGGGTTCAGTAACACAGCAGGGCCACAAGACAGAACAGGGTTCAGTAACACAGCAGGGCCACAAGACAGAACAGGGTTCAGTAACACAGCAGGGCCACAAGACAGAACAGGGTTCAGTAACACAGCAGGGCCACAAGACAGAACATGGTTCAGTAACATGGCAAGGCCAGACGACAGAACAGGGTACAGTAACACAGCAGGGCCACAAGACAGAACAGGGTTCAGTAACACAGCAGGGCCACAAGACAGAACAGAGTTCAGTAACACAGCAGGGCCACAAGACAGAACAGGGTTCAGTAACACAGCAGGGCCACAAGACAGAACAGGGTTCTGTAACACAGCAGGGCCACAAGACAGAACAGGGTTCAGTAACACGGCAGGGCCACAAGACAGAACAGGGTTCTGTAACACAGCAGGGCCACAAGACAGAACAGGGTTCTGTAACACAGCAGGGCCACAAGACAGAACAGGGTTCTGTAACACAGCAGGGCCACAAGACAGAACAGGGTTCAGTAACACAGCAGGGCCACAAGACAGAACAGGGTTCAGTAACACAGCAGGGCCACAAGACAGAACAGGGTTCAGTAACACAGCAGGGCCACAAGACAGAACAGGGTTCAGTAACACAGCAGGGCCACAAGACAGAACAGGGTTCTGTAACACAGCAGGGCCACAAGACAGAACAGGGTTCAGTAACACAGCAGGGCCACAAGACAGAACAGGGTTCTGTAACACAGCAGGGCCACAAGACAGAACAGGGTTCAGTAACACAGCAGGGCCACAAGACAGAACAGAGTTCTGTAACACAGCAGGGCCACAAGACAGAACAGGGTTCAGTAACACAGCAAGGCCACAAGACAGAACAGGGTTCAGTAACACAGCAGGGCCACAAGACAGAACAGGGTTCAGTAACACAGCAGGGCCACAAGACAGAACAGGGTTCAGTAACACAGCAGGGCCACAAGACAGAACAGGGTTCTGTAACACAGCAGGGCCACAAGACAGAACAGGGTTCAGTAACACGGCAGGGCCACAAGACAGAACAGGGTTCATGTAACACAGCAGGGCCACAAGACAGAACAGGGTTCAGTAACACAGCAGGGCCACAAGACAGAACAGGGTTCTGTAACACAGCAGGGCCACAAGACAGAACAGGGTTCAGTAACACAGCAGGGCCACAAGACAGAACAGGGTTCTGTAACACAGCAGGGCCACAAGACAGAACAGGGTTCAGTAACACAGCAGGGCCACAAGACAGAACAGGGTTCTGTAACACAGCAGGGCCACAAGACAGAACAGGGTTCTGTAACACAGCAGGGCCACAAGACAGAACAGGGTTCTGTAACACAGCAGGGCCACAAGACAGAACAGGGTTCTGTAACACAGCAGGGCCACAAGACAGAACAGGGTTCAGTAACACAGCAGGGCCACAAGACAGAACAGAGTTCAGTAACACAGCAGGGCCACAAGACAGAACAGGGTTCAGTAACACAGCAGGGCCACAAGACAGAACAGGGTTCTAGTAACACAGCAGGGCCACAAGACAGAACAGGGTTCAGTAACACAGCAGGGCCACAAGACAGAACAGGGTTCTGTAACACAGCAGGGCCACAAGACAGAACAGGGTTCAGTAACACAGCAGGGCCACAAGACAGAACAGGGTTCAGTAACACAGGCAGGGCCACAAGACAGAACAGGGTTCAGTAACACAGCAGGGCCACAAGACAGAACAGGGTTCATGTAACACAGCAGGGCCACAAGACAGAACAGGGTTCGTAACACAGCAGGGCCACAAGACAGAACAGGAGTTCAGTAACACAGCAGGGCCACAAGACAGAACAGGGTTCAGTAACACAGCAGGGCCACAAGACAGAACAGGGTTCAGTAACACAGCAGGGCCACAAGACAGAACAGGGTTCAGTAACACAGCAGGGCCACAAGACAGAACAGGGTTCAGTAACACAGCAGGGCCACAAGACAGAACAGGGTTCAGTAACACAGCAGGGCCACAAGACAGAACAGGGTTCAGTAACACAGCAGGGCCACAAGACAGAACAGGGTTCAGTAACACAGCAGGGCCACAAGACAGAACAGGGTTCAGTAACACAGCAGGGCCACAAGACAGAACAGGGTTCTGTAACACAGCAGGGCCACAAGACAGAACAGGGTTCAGTAACACAGCAGGGCCACAAGACAGAACAGGGTTCAGTAACACAGCAGGGCCACAAGACAGAACAGGGTTCAGTAACACAGCAGGGCCACAAGACAGAACAGGGTTCAGTAACACAGCAGGGCCACAAGACAGAACAGGGTTCTAGTAACACAGCAGGGCCACAGACAGAACAGGGTTCAGTAACACAGCAGGGCCACAAGACAGAACAGGGTTCTGTAACACAGCAGGGCCACAAGACAGAACAGGGTTCAGTAACACAGCAGGGCCACAAGACAGAACAGGGTTCAGTAACACAGCAGGGCCACAAGACAGAACAGGGTTCTGTAACACAGCAGGGCCACAAGACAGAACAGGGTTCAGTAACACAGCAGGGCCACAAGACAGAACAGGGTTCTGTAACACAGCAGGGCCACAAGACAGAACAGGGTTCTGTAACACAGCAGGGCCACAAGACAGAACAGGGTTCTGTAACACAGCAGGGCCACAAGACAGAACAGGGTTCAGTAACACAGCAGGGCCACAAGACAGAACAGGGTTCAGTAACACAGCAGGGCCACAAGACAGAACAGGGTTCAGTAACACAGCAGGGCCACAAGACAGAACAGGGTTCATGTAACACAGCAGGGCCACAAGACAGAACAGAGTTCATGTAACACAGCAGGGCCACAAGACAGAACAGGGTTCATGTAACACAGCAGGGCCACAAGACAGAACAGGTTCATGTAACACAGCAGGGCCACAAGACAGAACAGGGTTCATGTAACACAGCAGGGCCACAAGACAGAACAGGGTTCTGTAACACAGCAGGGCCACAAGACAGAACAGGGTTCTGTAACACAGCAGGGCCACAAGACAGAACAGGGTTCATGTAACACAGCAGGGCCACAAGACAGAACAGGGTTCTGTAACACAGCAGGGCCACAAGACAGAACAGGGTTCAGTAACACAGCAGGGCCACAAGACAGAACAGGGTTCATGTAACACAGCAGGGCCACAAGACAGAACAGGGTTCAGTAACACAGCAGGGCCACAAGACAGAACAGGGTTCTGTAACACAGCAGGGCCACAAGACAGAACAGGGTTCAGTAACACAGCAGGGCCACAAGACAGAACAGGGTTCTGTAACACAGGCAGGGCCACAAGACAGAACAGGGTTCAGTAACACAGCAGGGCCACAAGACAGAACAGGGTTCTGTAACACAGCAGGGCCACAAGACAGAACAGGGTTCTAGTAACACAGCAGGGCCACAAGACAGAACAGGGTTCTGTAACACAGCAGGGCCACAAGACAGAACAGGTTCAGTAACACAGCAGGGCCACAAGACAGAACAGGGTTCAGTAACACAGCAGGGCCACAAGACAGAACAGGGTTCTAGTAACACAGCAGGGCCACAAGACAGAACAGGGTTCAGTAACACAGCAGGGCCACAAGACAGAACAGGGTTCTGTAACACAGCAGGGCCACAAGACAGAACAGGGTTCAGTAACACAGCAGGGCCACAAGACAGAACAGGGTTCTAGTAACACAGGCAGGGCCACAAGACAGAACAGGGTTCAGTAACACAGCAGGGCCACAAGACAGAACAGAGTTCTGTAACACAGCAGGGCCACAAGACAGAACAGGGTTCAGTAACACAGCAGGGCCACAAGACAGAACAGGGTTCTGTAACACAGCAGGGCCACAAGACAGAACAGGGTTCAGTAACACAGCAGGGCCACAAGACAGAACAGGGTTCAGTAACACAGCAGGGCCACAAGACAGAACAGGGTTCAGTAACACAGCAGGGCCACAAGACAGAACAGGGTTCAGTAACACAGCAGGGCCACAAGACAGAACAGGGTTCAGTAACACAGCAGGGCCACAAGACAGAACAGGGTTCAGTAACACAGCAGGGCCACAAGACAGAACAGGGTTCATGTAACACAGCAGGGCCACAAGACAGAACAGGGTTCAGTAACACAGGCAGGGCCACAAGACAGAACAGGGTTCTGTAACACAGCAGGGCCACAAGACAGAACAGGGTTCTGTAACACAGCAGGGCCACAAGACAGAACAGGGTTCATGTAACACAGCAGGGCCACAAGACAGAACAGGGTTCAGTAACACAGCAGGGCCACAAGACAGAACAGGGTTCAGTAACACAGCAGGGCCACAAGACAGAACAGGGTTCTAGTAACACAGCAGGGCCACAAGACAGAACAGGGTTCAGTAACACAGCAGGGCCACAAGACAGAACAGGGTTCAGTAACACAGCAGGGCCACAAGACAGAACAGGGTTCTGTAACACAGCAGGGCCACAAGACAGAACAGGGTTCAGTAACACAGCAGGGCCACAAGACAGAACAGGGTTCAGTAACACAGCAGGGCCACAAGACAGAACAGGGTTCAGTAACACAGCAGGGCCACAAGACAGAACAGGGTTCTGTAACACAGCAGGGCCACAAGACAGAACAGGGTTCAGTAACACAGCAGGGCCACAAGACAGAACAGGGTTCTGTAACACAGCAGGGCCACAAGACAGAACAGGGTTCAGTAACACAGCAGGGCCACAAGACAGAACAGGGTTCATGAACACAGCAGGGCCACAAGACAGAACAGGGTTCAGTAACACAGCAGGGCCACAAGACAGAACAGGGTTCAGTAACACAGCAGGGCCACAAGACAGAACAGGGTTCTGTAACACAGCAGGGCCACAAGACAGAACAGGGTTCAGTAACACAGCAGGGCCACAAGACAGAACAGGGTTCATGTAACACAGCAGGGCCACAAGACAGAACAGGGTTCAGTAACACAGCAGGGCCACAAGACAGAACAGGAGTTCAGTAACACAGCAGGGCCACAAGACAGAACAGGGTTCAGTAACACAGCAGGGCCACAAGACAGAACAGGGTTCAGTAACACAGCAGGGCCACAAGACAGAACAGGGTTCATGTAACACAGCAGGGCCACAAGACAGAACAGGGTTCAGTAACACAGCAGGGCCACAAGACAGAACAGGGTTCATGTAACACAGCAGGGCCACAAGACAGAACAGGGTTCAGTAACACAGCAGGGCCACAAGACAGAACAGGGTTCTGTAACACAGCAGGGCCACAAGACAGAACAGGGTTCAGTAACACAGCAGGGCCACAAGACAGAACAGGGTTCTGTAACACAGCAGGGCCACAAGACAGAACAGGGTTCAGTAACACAGCAGGGCCACAAGACAGAACAGGGTTCTGTAACACAGCAGGGCCACAAGACAGAACAGGGTTCAGTAACACAGCAGGGCCACAAGACAGAACAGGGTTGTAACACAGCAGGGCCACAAGACAGAACAGGGTTCTGTAACACAGCAGGGCCACAAGACAGAACAGGGTTCAGTAACACAGCAGGGCCACAAGACAGAACAGGGTTCAGTAACACAGCAGGCAAGACAGAACAGGGTTCAGTAACACAGCAGGGCCACAAGACAGAACAGGGTTCAGTAACACAGCAGGGCCACAAGACAGAACAGGGTTCTGTAACACAGCAGGGCCACAAGACAGAACAGGGTTCAGTAACACAGCAGGGCCACAAGACAGAACAGGGTTCTGTAACACAGCAGGGCCACAAGACAGAACAGGGTTCAGTAACACAGCAGGGCCACAAGACAGAACAGGGTTCTGTAACACAGCAGGGCCACAAGACAGAACAGGGTTCTGTAACACAGCAGGGCCACAAGACAGAACAGGGTTCTGTAACACAGCAGGGCCACAAGACAGAACAGGGTTCAGTAACACAGCAGGGCCACAAGACAGAACAGGTTCAGTAACACAGCAGGGCCACAAGACAGAACAGAGTTCAGTAACACAGCAGGGCCACAAGACAGAACAGGGTTCAGTAACACAGCAGGGCCACAAGACAGAACAGGGTTCTGTAACACAGCAGGGCCACAAGACAGAACAGGGTTCAGTAACACAGCAGGGCCACAAGACAGAACAGGGTTCTGTAACACAGCAGGGCCACAAGACAGAACAGGTTCAGTAACACAGCAGGGCCACAAGACAGAACAGGGTTCTGTAACACAGCAGGGCCACAAGACAGAACAGGGTTCTGTAACACAGCAGGGCCACAAGACAGAACAGGGTTCAGTAACACAGCAGGGCCACAAGACAGAACAGGGTTCTGTAACACAGCAGGGCCACAAGACAGAACAGGGTTCAGTAACACAGCAGGGCCACAAGACAGAACAGGGTTCTGTAACACAGCAGGGCCACAAGACAGAACAGGGTTCTGTAACACAGCAGGGCCACAAGACAGAACAGGGTTCAGTAACACAGCAGGGCCACAAGACAGAACAGGGTTCAGTAACACAGCAGGGCCACAAGACAGAACAGGGTTCAGTAACACAGCAGGGCCACAAGACAGAACAGGGTTCAGTAACACAGCAGGGCCACAAGACAGAACAGGGTTCTGTAACACAGCAGGGCCACAAGACAGAACAGGTTTGTAACACAGCAGGGCCACAAGACAGAACAGGGTTCAGTAACACAGCAGGGCCACAAGACAGAACAGAGTTCGTAACACAGCAGGGCCACAAGACAGAACAGGGTTCGTAACACAGCAGGGCCACAAGACAGAACAGGGTTCTGTAACACAGCAGGGCCACAAGACAGAACTGGGTTCTGTAAGACAGCAGAGCCACAAGACAGAACAGGGTTCTGTAACACAGCAAGGCCACAAGACAGAACAGGGCTCTGTAACACAGCAGGGCCACAAGACAGAACAGGGTTCTGTAACACGGGAGGTTTGAAAAGTCTTAAGATTATAGTCTTATTGATAGCTTATATGGAGTTTACCAAAAGTAAACTCTTGACCTTAGACGCCTCGTGTTGGCACCATGAAGGTGAGCAGCCAGCATCATCATGCCACACACCACCAACAGTGTAGGTGAGCAGCCAGCACCATCATGCCACACCACCAACAGTGTAGGCGAGCAGCCAGCACCATCATGCCACACACCACCAACAGTGTAGGTGAGCAGCCATCACCATCATGTCACACACCACCAACAGTGTAGGTGAGCAGCCAGCACCATCATGCCACACCAGCAACAGTGTAGGCCAGCAACCACCACCATCATGCCACACCACCAACAGTGTAGGCCAGCAGCCAGCACCATCATGTCACACCACCAACAGTGTAGGCCAGCAGCTACCACCATCATGCCACACACCACCAACAGTGTAGGCCAGCAGCCAGCACCATCATGTCACACACCACCAACAGTGTAGGTGAGCAGCCAGCACCATCATGCCACACACCACCAACAGTGTAGACCAGCAGCCACCACCATCATGCCACACACCACCAACAGTGTAGACCAGCAGCCAACACCATCATGCCACACACCACCAACAGTGTAGGCCAGCAGCCACCACCATCATGCCACACCACCAACAGTGTAGGCCAGCAGCCAGCACCATCATGCCTCACCACCAACAGTGTAGGCGAGCAGCCACCACCATCATGCCACACACCACCAACAGTGTAGACCAGCAGCCAGCACCATCATGAAACACACCACCAACAGTGAAGGTGAGCAGCCAGCACCATCATGCCACACCACCAACAGTGTAGGTGAGCAGCCAGCACCATCATGCCACACCACCAACAGTGTAGGTGAGCAGCCAGCACCATCATGCCACACACCACCAACAGTGTAGGCGAGCAGCCACCACCATCATGCCACACCACCAACAGTGAAGGTGAGCAGCCAGCACCATCATGCCACACCACCAACAGTGTAGGCCAGCAGCCAGCACCATCATGCCACACCACCAACAGTGAAGGTGAGCAGCCAGCACCATCATGCCACACCACCAACAGTGTAGGTGAGCAGCCAGCACCATCATGCCACACTACCAACAGTGAAGGTGAGCAGCCATCATCATCATGCCACACTACCAACAGTGTAGGTGAGCAGCCAGCACCATCATGCCACACCACCAACAGTGTAGGCGAGCCGCCACCACCATCATTCCACACCACCAACAGTGTAGGCCAGCAGCCAGCACCATCATGCCACACCACCAACAGTGAAGGTGAGCAGCCAGCACCATCATGCCACACCACCAACAGTGTAGGCCAGCAGCCAGCACCATCATGCCACACTACCAACAGTGTAGGTGAGCAGCCACCACCATCATGCCACACACCACCAACAGTGTAGGCCAGCAGCCACCACCATCATGCCACACACCACCAACAGTGTAGGCCAGCAGCCACCACCATCATGCCACACCACCAACAGTGTAGGTGAGCAGCCAGCACCATCATGCCACACACCAACAGTGTAGGCCAGCAGCCAGCACCATCATGCCACACCACCAACAGTGTAGGCCTGCAGCCACCATCATCATGCCACACCACCAACAGTGTAGGCCAGCAGCCACCACCATCATGCCACACCACCAACAGTGTAGGCCAGCAGCCACCACCATCATGCCACACCACCAACAGTAGCTTTCATTTGATCTAATATTTATGATTCTAATTATTGTATATAAAATATGCCCTAACTTAGTGCTAAGTTATTAACTAGAATTAATTAGTATATTGCTGATCAACTAAGCTAACTAACCGTCCTCCCTAACTAATGATAAAGACTACCTTACAGGAAACTATCCAGAGTCTCTGTACCTAACTCCCAAAATATCCACTGATGTTAATGATATAATCCTTTCCCTTAAAACAGTCAAGTGCCCTTGCTGAGATTCCAACTCTAATTTTCAAAAAATCCTCTAGATTTTTAGCTCCGGCCATTGCATTGCTTTACAAAAAATCATTTGAACTGCAAACCTTTCCTGATATTAAAAAAAACAAGACTAACCCCAGTCCATAAATGTGGTGATCTCACTGATGTCAACAACTACATACCAATATCAATCTTGCCATCCTTGTCTAAAATATTTGAGAAACTAATCTACAAGCAGCTTTACTCTTATCTATCTAAACACAATACACTTAGGTCTTGCCAATATGGATTCAAACCCCCATAAAATACCAATGATGCAGCAATTAGTATGATTAACTTGATATATGCAACTCGTGACAAAAATGAGTTCCTCTGTTGGGTTATGTGTTGACCAACGTAAGGCTGTTGGCACAGTTAACCACCATAACCTGCTTCTTAAATTACATCATTATGATTTCAGAGGTAACTCCCTCCAGTACCTTCAGACTTACCTTAGTGACAGGCTCCAGTATGTCTTTGTGAATGATTTTAACTCTCCCACCCTATCTATCAACACTGGTGTTCCACAGGGCAGCATACTTGATCCTCTCCTCTTTCTCATCTACATTAATGATCTTCCAAATGCCTCTCAACATCTCAAGCCAGTTTTATTTGCTGATGACATAACCTTCATTTTCTCCAATCTTAACACTCTTATTCTGAAGGATACGTTGAATACTGAACAAAATAAAGTCCATGTTTAGATAACTGGTAACAAACTCACACTTACATTTGATATAACCTATATTTTGTTTGGTAATGAGTCCTCTGATCAAATTAATCTAAGAATTAACAATAACCAAATTAGTAACAAAGTAATGGTAAATTTCTTTGTGTTCTCAATGATGACAAGCTGAATTTCCACGGCCACATTCAAAATATAGCTAAAAAAGGTTAAAAAACAGATGGCATTCTAAGATTGGATATTACGTACCTCGCTCTGCCCTGGTATTACTCTCTCATTTATCCTTATATCAATTATGATATCTGTACCTGGATTTCTACTATCCAAAATCATATATATCCTTTAATTATATAACATAAATCAGCTATTAGAACAATAACAAACTCTGGCCCCTGACAGCACTCGTCCTCCCCCCTTTCTTAAATCTTTGAATATGTTAGATATTAAGCCACTGCACATCCTCTCAGGTGTACTCTTTTATATAAAACTCTAAACTGTAATGCTAATCCTGACCTTATGTCAGATCACGTTAGTTAAGAAGGTTGAGGCCTTTAAGGGAAGAGAAAGGGACGGGAAGAAAGGGAAAGGGAAAGGAAAGAGCTTACTGTGAAAGGGAAAGGGAAAGGGGAAGGAAAGAGCTTACTGTGAAAGGGAAAGGAAAGAGCTTACTGTGAAAGGGAAAGGAAAGAGCTTACTGTGGAAGGGAAAGGGAAAGGAAAGAGCTTACTTTGAAAGGGAAAGGGAAAGGAAAGAGCTTACTGTGAAAGGGAAAGGGAAAGGAAAGAGCTTACTGTGAAAGGGAAAGGGAAAGGAAAGAGCTTACTGTGAAAGGGAAAGGGAAAGGAAAGAGCTTACTGTGGAAGGGAAGAGTCAATAGCAACGAAGCCAGGACAAAGGTTCAGGTTGGATAGGTTGTGTATCAGAGCCGTTTCGACAAGACGGCGTCCGTGTAGAGTAGAGGCAGGAAAAAAATTATTTTAGAAGAAGACTAATCATAGGATGATTATAATCCCTAACATGACAAAAGAGAGCACTGTTTGTGTCTGAAGACTTAACACTTCTTATGTGTTCCTTAAGTCTGTCATTAAGCATACGGCCAGTTACCATGTTGGAGAGGTCAAGACGAACAGGAACGAAGTGTGTTAGTTTGTCGAAAGCCGAGCTTTATATCAAGAGGGTGAAACGTATTAGTGAGGGTTTTGAGCTAAGATATGAAGGGAAGGCAGAGAACATTGGTACTTGTGTTGGAAATAGGTCTGGGATGAAAGAATTGAATAGAAATAACCTGTTACTTGAATGGGGAAGTGTGAAATTAAATAAACTATTAATACTGTTTTGCTTACCTGAGCTAACCGATAATTGATTGGCGCCGCCCAACCTTTGTTGGCGATCAGTATCCCGACCTTCAGCTGACATCCGACAGCTACCTCTGCAGGAAACTGCGCCTGCACGCCCACCAAATTGTATCCCATTGATGACCAAATCTGTCAATAGCGAATATTAACTAAATATGTTCAGATCATAGTCCCTGCTCAAATCATATCTCTTAATACAAATCAGAAAAACAAATGATTGTCACTGGGTTACACTGTTGAGCAGCAACAGACACCTTAGTTTTATGATCATACTGATGTTGTTGTTTAAGATTCAGCTAACGGGCTAGGGTGAGCCCGTAGTGGACTTGCCCCCTGTAGGGGACTTGATCATACAAGTACTATCAGTCTGAAGTCAATACGATGAGGTTCTCTCAACCAGCATATCAGAATGATACATATGCGATACCAGCATGTAGTAGGCTGCTAATTAGTAGAGAGAGTGCTTTTTTTAGTTTAAAACTGTAAACATCGTTAGGTTGTACTATTTTAGGTTAGGTTGTGTCAAATTTAATTTGGTAAATATTGAAATCAGGTAATGATTTGACTTATCATGTGTACAATATTACTAGTATCTTTCCTTTTTCGTTATAGGATAAGAATGCTAAGTTTGTAACAGTACTTCAAACTATCGTACCCTCCTTATAGCAAGCAAGTGAAAAGCAGCATTTGAAACATACAAATTAACCTTCAGACTTCACAGCAAAACAACGATTGACAACCACCTCATAAATGCACTTCACAATATAAACTAAGAATCTGAACTAAATAATACACATGGTATAAAATAATTAATTAACATCTTCCTCGCCAAAGCACCCTCTACAACACCACACTGTCCTCTTCTCACCAAGCAAGTAACTGTCAAAAGATTAAACAACCTTTGACTCAGAAACAGCATACGTAAGGATAATATATTCCACAAATATGTCCAACACAAGAAACAAAACAAATAAACTATATCTGAAAGGATGCATTAAGGATGATATATTCCACAAATATGTCCAACACAAGAAACAAAACAAATAAACTATATCAAAAAGGATGCATTATGGATAATATATTCCACAAATATGTCCTACACAATAAACAAAACAAAACAAATAAGCTATATCTGTAAGGTTAGGTGAAAGATAAAAAATATGAACAAAAATATGTCAAACACAATAAATTATATTTGAAAGGTTAGGTTAAAGGTCAAAGAATAAGAACAAATTATATCCAACACAATAAATACACTAAGATCAAAAAATGGTTAGGTTAAAGGGCGGAGAATAAGAACAATTATATCAAACATAGTAAATTCAACTTATGAGAGACTTGATGAACTTTAAATAAAAAATGTATAAAATACTTAAACTCACATTTCTAACAAATATTACTTGAACTGAAAAATGCCTGTATATAACAAATACTTTGAAAATGCATGACACCTATCTTTAACAAAATCTCATGAAATGCATAAAATACCCCATCTTTAACAAATAACCCTTGATAATGCTTTAATACCCTATCATTAATAAAGACAGCCTTGAAATGACCAAACATCCATCTTTAACAAAATCCTTTGAAAGACTTAAACAGCCTATCTTTAACAGACACACCTTTGAAATGTTTAAACAGCCTATCTTTAACAGACACACCTTTGAAATGTTTAAACAGCCTATCTTTAACAGACACACCTTTGAAATGTTTAAACACCTTGTCTTTAACACATATCCCTTCAAATGACAAAAGACCCCATCTTTTATACATGCCTCTTGAGAACGAACCAACAACTATATATAACAAAAAATCCTATGAAATAAAGCAAATGTATTCGAAACACAGATTGATAAACATGAATGTTCTCAAGAAAAACATATATACATATGATAAGATGTTTAATATATTAATAATATATGTAAAGACTAGATGTGGTAAAAATAGACATTCCTATAAATTATATGGAAAGTATGAGGATATATAAATAAGTAAAGGTTAGGTGGGGTGTGATAGGTTAGGGTCATGGTTGGTTGGGGTAAGTTAAGGTTATGGGTTATGTAAGGGAGGAATGCTTAAACAACACCTACTAAGAATAACAGTAATAAGAACGAGCTAAGATAAGACAAATTAGTTGGATATGGGTTTTTATATAATGTTCTGAAAATAGTATATGTGTAAGAGTGACAAACTGTTTGTGAGAGTTGTGCTAGTCTAAGAGTGCATATGGTTTGTGTCAGTACATAAATGTATTTACTTGTTTTGACTAAGTTTATGAATTTTGAGCAAGTCTGAGAATGTGAGTAATTTAATGAACAGAGAGTATGTGTGCATGTGCCAGTCTGTGTTTGTTTGTGTAAGTGAGTGAACTGAGTATTTGTTTAAGTTTTGTATAAGTGTGCAAGTTTTTATAAGTTTGCGAGTGTAATTGTATGTTTAAATGAGTGTTTTCAGGGTAAATAAATGAAGAATTGATGTTTCAGAGAGAATAAGATGATGCTTTACATAAGTTATGATAGGTGAGGTATGTAAGTCAGATAATTTGGTAAGTTGTGTAAGTTAGGATATGTCAGGACAGATAAGTTATGTTAGGTGAGTTAGGTTAAGCAATTTACATCAGGTAAGTTTGGCTAGGTAAGGGGGGGGGTTAGCTATGTTGTGTAAGTTATGTTATGTTTGGTTCATGATAAGGTTAGGTACGTTAGGTAGGTTAGGTTATGTAAGTTATATTAGGTAGCAGAAGTTAGGTAAGTTAAGTTATGATAGTACGTTAGATCAGGTCAGGATAGGTAAGTTACGTGAGGTAAGTTAGGTTATGTAAGTAACAATAGGATAGGCTAGTACAAATAAATCAGGATAGGTAAGTTACATTATTAAGTTAAGTAAGTTAGACTAAGTTAGGATTGGTAAGTTATGACAGGTAGGATAGGTTGTGTAATTTCTATCAGGTAGGTGAGGATATGTAAGTTGGAATACATAAGTTACATTAGGATAGGTTAGCTCAGGTAAATCAGGATAGGTAGGATAGTGAATTGTTGATCAGAGACTAGTTTAAGTTAAAGTGGATAAGCGAATACGTTTTTAACATAATAATTAATAAACGGAAATAAAAGTTGTTAAGAACAGAGGAACTAGTTACTTAAATAGTCATGTTTAGTGAGAGAGTTATTATTATCAGCGATGGGAAACATAGTAAAATGGCGATAATATGATGTAGTACCTTTGTAATAAGTTGATAGAAAGTTTTATACTCATTTTTACTTGATGAGTAAGTTTATTAGTACATAAAGTAGCGCATGTTTAGTTTGATATATTACTTAAAGTATTTTGTGACTATATAATGTCGCGTGTTAATAAATTTAGCACAAACATTAGTTTAAATATTGTACAGAAAACGAAGCTCTTTGCTAGTTATTTATTGAATGAAGAACAAATGTTTGTTGCTATGAGAGTATTATTTGATGTACAAAGAAGTTCTAATGAGTAATTATTTTATATAAATTTGCGTTAAAGAGAGAAAATGATAATTAAATGATATAAAAATGTATTATTGTTGTCTTTGAGAGATTCATTAAATGCACGAAAATGTCTTGAAGAATATCTTTGAGATATTCTTGAGATAAAGAATGTCTTAAAGAATAAATGTCTTAGAAAGTTTCTTTGATGCTCGAAGTTGTCTTAGAAAGTACATATATTAATTAAAATGATCTTGGAACGTATTAATGGGGTCTTGGAGAGATTAATTAATGAACGAAGATGATTACAGAGTATTCTTCTTAAGTAAATACAACATAGAGAGAGTCTTTTAATGCTTGAAGAGTATTCTTAATGTTTCCGAGATTACCTTTGTCGACTCTGAGAATAACTTTGATAGCATGCAAATTATTTTGATGTCTTTGAGCGTGTCATTAGAGAATGATGATGCCATGAGAATATAACTTGATGAGCATTGATGATTCGGAAAGAACTTTAGCTTAGAAAAATATTATGAAGAAATCTCCTTTGACTATTTTTCTAACTCAACAAAGCATAATGGTAGTTACGAAAGTGTTGAAATATGATGAACATGACTATTTTCAGTTGAGAGAAGTGTTATTTTAGGTAAGAAAGGTGTTGGTAAGAAATATTAAGTTGATAAAGAAATACAATGACAAGTGTTTGAAAATAAACCTCAGTAAATGAATAAATAAATACCTTGCAACTAAATAATTTGAAATACCTAAATAATTTGTAACTACATAATTTGTAACTAAATAATTTGAAAACTAGGTATATTGAAACAAAAATTTTTTTACTTATCAATAATAAATTTATTGCAATAAATAACTTTTAAATGACTAAATAAATTTGTAAGTAGCTGAAATAAATAATTTGTAACAGATAACTTTTTAATGTCTAAATAAATCTGTAAATAACTAAATAAATGACTAAATAAATACTTTGTAGTAACTTGTTGACAATCAATAATGCGGTTGATAATACATTACAATGAACTAATTACTGACTGGGAGAAACAATCATATATTTGATTTCAAAGACACAGAGAACATGTAAGAGAATGTGATCCCCCACGCCCTCTGCCACACACCCTCTGCCACACACCCTCTGCCACACAACCTCTGCCACACACCCTCTGCCACACACCCTCTGCCACACACACCCTCTGCCACACACCCTCTGCCACACACCCTCTGCCACATACGCTCTGCTACACACACCCTCTGCCACACACCCTCTGCCACACACCCTCTGCCACACACTCTCTGCCACACACCCCCTGTCACACACCCTCTGCCACACACCCTCTGCCACACACCCTCTGCCACACACCCTCTGCCACACACACCCTCTGTCACACACCCTCTGCCACACACCCTCTGCCACACACCCTCTGCCACACACTCTCGGCAAAACACCCCCTGTCACACACCCTCTGCCACACACCCTCTGCCACACACCCTCTGCCACACACCCTCTGCCACACACCCTCTGCCACACACACCCTCTGCCACACACCCTCTGCCACACACCCTCTGCCACACACCCTCTGCCACACACCCTCTGCCACACACCCTCTGCCACACCTCCCCCACGCCCTCTGCCACACACCCTCTGCCACACACCCTCTGTCACACACCCTTTGCCACACACACCCTCTGCCACACACCCTCTGCCACACACACTCTGCCACACACCCCCTGCCACACACCCTCTGCCACACACCCTCTGCCACACACCCTCTGCCACACACACCCTCTGCCACACACCCTCTGCCACACACTCTCTGCCACACACCCCCTATCACACACCCTATTCCACACACCCTCTGCCACACACCCTCTGCCACACACCTCCCTCACGCCCTCTGCCACACACCCCCTGTCACACACCCTCTGCCACACACCCTCTGCCACACACACCCTCTGCCACACACCCTCTGCCACACACCCTCTGCCACACACCTCCCCCACGCCCACTGTCACACACCCCCTGTCACACACCCTATGCCACACACCCTCTGCCACACACCCTCTGCCACACACCCTCTGCCACACACCTCCCCCACGCCCTCTGCCACACACCCCCTGTCACACACCCTCTGCCACACACCCTCTGCCACACACCCTCTGCCACACACCCTCTGCAACACACACCCCCTGCCACACACCCTCTGCCACACACCCTCTGCCACACACCCTTTGCCAAACACCCTCTGCCACACACACTCTGCCACACACCCTCTGCCACACACCCTCTGCCACACACACCCTCTGCCACACCCTCTGCCACACACCCTCTGCAACACACCCTCTGTCACACACCCTCTGCCACACACACCCTGTGCCACACACCCTCTGCCACACACCCTGTGCCACACACCCTCTGTCACACACCCTCTGCCACACACCCTCTGCCACACACACTCTGCCACACACACTCTGCCACACACCCTCTGCCACACACCCTCTGCCACACACCCTCTGCCACACACCCTCTGCCACACACCCTCTGCCACATACCCTCTGCCACACACCCTTTACCACACATCCTCTGCCACACACACTCTGTCACACACACTCTGCCACACACCCACTGCCACACACCCTCTGCCACACACCCTCTGCCACACACCCTCTGCCACACACCCTCTGCCACTCACCCTCTGCAACACACCCTCTGCCACACACCCTCTGCCACACACCCTCTGCCACGCTCCCTTTGCCACACACCCTCTGCCACACACACTCTGCCACACACCCTCTGCCACACACCCTCTGCCACACACCCTCTGCCACACACACCCCCTGCCACACACCCTCTGCCACACACCCCTCTGCCACACACCCTCTGCCACACACCCTCTGCCACACACCCTCTGCCACACACCTTCTGCCACACACCCTCTGCCACACACCCTCTGCCACACACCCTCTGCCACACACCCTCTGCCACACACACCCTCTGCCACACACCCTCTGCCACACACCCTCTGCCACACACCCTCTGCCACACACTCTCTGCCACACACCCTCTGCCACACCTCCCCCACGCCCTCTGCCACACACCCTCTGTCACACACCCTCTGCCACACACACCCTCTGCCACACACCCTCTGCCACACACCCTCTGCCACACACCTCCCCCACGCCCACTGTCACACACCCCCTGTCACACACCCTATGCCACACACCCTCTGCCACACACCCTCTGCCACACACCTCCCCCACGCCCTCTGCCACACACCCCCTGTCACACACCCTCTGCCACACACCCTCTGCCACACACCCTCTGCCACACACCCTCTGCCACACACCTTCTGCAACACACACCCCCTGCCACACACCCTCTGCCACACACCCTCTGCCACACACCCTTTGCCACACACCCTCTGCCACACGCACTCTGCCACACACCCTCTGCCACACACCCTCTGCCACACACACCCTCTGCCACACCCTCTGCCACACACCCTCTGCCACACACCCTCTGCCACACACCTCCCCCACGCCCTCTGCCACACACCCCCTGTCACACACCCTCTGCCACACACCCTCTGCCACACACCCACTGCCACACACCCTCTGCCACACACCCTCTGCAACACACACCCCCTGCCACACACCCTCTGCCACACACCTCCCCCACGCCCTCTGCCACACACCCCCTGTCACACACCCTCTGCCACACACCCTCTGCCACACACCCTCTGCCACACACCCTCTGCCACACACCCTCTGCCACACACACCCCCTGCCACACACCCTCTGCCACACACCCTCTGCCACACACCCTTTGCCACACACCCTCTGCCAGACACACTCTGCCACACACCCTCTGCCACACACTCTCTGCCACACACACCCTCTGCCACACACCCTCTGCCACACACCCTCTGCCACACACCCTTTGCCACCCACCCTCTGTCACACACCCTCTGCCACACACACCCTCTGCCACATACCCTCTGCCACACACCCTCTGTCACACACCCTCTGCCACACACCGTCTGCCACACACCCTCTGCCACACACACTCTGCCACACACCCTCTGCCACACACCCTCTGCCACACACCCTCTGCCACACACCCTTTGCCACACACCCTCTACCACACACACTCTGTCACACACACTCTGCCACACACCCTCTGCCACACACCCTCTGCCACACACCCTCTGCCACACACCCTCTGTCACACACACTCTGCCACACACACTCTGCCACACACCCTCTGCCACACACCCTCTGCCACACACCCTCTGCCACACACCCTCTGCCACACACCCTCTGCCACACACCCTCTGCCACACACCCTTTGCCACACACCCTCTGCCACACACACTCTGTCACACACACTCTGCCACACACCCTCTGCCACACACCCTCTGCCACACACCTTCTGCCACACACCCTCTGCCACACACCCTCTGCCACTCACCCTCTGCTACACACCCTCTGACACACACCCTCTGCCACACACCCTCTGCCACACACCCTCTGCCACACTCCCTTTGCCACACACCCTCTGCCACATACACTCTGCCACACACCCTCTGCCACACACCCTCTGCCACACACCCTCTGCCACACACACCCCCTGCCACACACCCTCTGCCACACACCCTCTGCCACTCACCCTCTGCCACACACCCTCTGCCACACACCCTCTGTCACACACACTCTGCCACACACACTCTGCCACACACCCTCTGCCACACACCCTCTGCCACACACCCTCTGCCACACACCCTCTGCCACACACCCTCTGCCACACACCCTCTGCCACACACCCTCTGCCACACACCCTCTGCCACTCACCCTCTGCCACACACCCTCTGCCACACACACTCTGCCACACACCCTCTGCCACACACCCTCTGCCACACTCCCTTTGCCACACACCCTCTGCCACACACACTCTGCCACACACCCTCTGCCACACACCCTCTGCCACACACCCTCTGCCACACACACCCCCTGCCACACACCCTCTGCCACACACCCTCTGCCACTCACCCTCTGCCACACACCCTCTGCCACACACCCTCTGCCACACACCCTCTGCCACACATCCTCTGCCACACTCCCTTTGCCACACACCCTCTGCCACACACACTCTGCCACACACCCTCTGCCACACACACTCTGCCACACACCCTCTGCCACACACACCCCCTGCCACACACCCTCTGCCACACACCCCTCTGCCACACACCCTCTGCCACACACCCTCTGCCACACACCCTCTGCCACACACACCCTCTGCCACACACCCCTCTGCCACACACCCTCTGCCACACACCCTCAGCCACACACCCTCTGCCACACACACCCTCTGCCACACACACCCTCTGCCACACACCCTCTGCCACACACCCTCTGCCACACACCCTCTGCCACACACCCTCTGCCACACACCCTCTGCCACACACCCTCTGTCACACACCCTTTGCCACACACCCTCTGCCACACACACTCTGCCACACTCCCTCTGCCACACACCCTCTGCCACACACACCCTCTGCCACACACCCTCTGCCACACACCCTCTGCCACACACCCTCTGCCACACACCTCCCCCACGCCCTCTGCCACATACCCTCTGCCACACACACTCTGTCACACACACTCTGCCACACACCCTCTGCCACACACCCTCTGCCACACACCCTCTGCCACTCACCCTCTGCCACACACCCTCTGCCACACACCCTCTGCCACACACCCTCTGGCACACACCCTCTGCCACACACCCTCTGCCACACACCCTCTGCCACACACACCCTCTGCCACACACCCTCTGCCACACACCCTCTGCCACACACCCTCTGCCACATACGCTCTGCTACACACACCCTCTGCCACACACCCTCTGCCACACACCCTCTGCCACACACCCTCTGCCACACACTCTCTGCCACACACCCCCTGTCACACACCCTCTGGCACACACCCTCTGCCACACACCCTCTGCCACACACCCTCTGCCACACACACCCTCTGCCACACACCCTCTGCCACACACCCTCTGCCACACACCCTCTGCCACACACTCTCTTCCACACACCCCCTGTCACACACCCTCTGCCACACACCCTCTGCCACACACCCTCTGCCACACACCCTCTGCCACACACACCCTCTGCCAAACACCCTCTGCCACACACCCTCTGCCTCACACCCTCTACCACACCTCCCCCACGCCCTCTGTCACACACCCTCTGCCACACACCCTCTGTCACACACCCTTTGCCACACACACCCTCTGCCACACACCCTCTGCCACACACCCTCTGTCACACACCCTCTGCCACACACACCCTCTGCCACACACACTCTGCCACACACCCTCTGCCACACACCCTCTGCCACACACCCTTTGCCACACACCCTCTGCCACACACACTCTGCCACACTCCCTCTGCCACACACCCTCTGCCACACACACCCTCTGCCACACACATTCTGCCACACACCCTCTGCCACACACCCTCTGCCACACACCCTCTGCCACACACCCTCTGCCACACACCCTCTGCCACACACCCTCTGCCACACACCCTCTGCCACACACCCTCTGCCACACACCCTCTGCCACACACCCTCTGCCACACACCCTCTGCCACACACCCTCTGCCACACACCCTCTGCCACACACCCTCTGCCACACACCCTCTGCCACACACCCTCTGCCACACACCCTCTGCCACACACCCTCTGCCACACACCCTCTGCCACACACCCTCTGCCACACACCCTCTGCCACACACCCTCTGCCACACACCCTCTGCCACACACCCTCTGCCACACACCCTCTGCCACACACCCTCTGCCACACACCCTCTGCCACACACCCTCTGCCACACACCCTCTGCCACACACCCTCTGCCACACACCCTCTGCCACACACCCTCTGCCACACACCCTCTGCCACACACCCTCTGCCACACACCCTCTGCCACACACCCTCTGCCACACACACCCTCTGCCACACACCCTCTGCCACACACCCTCTGCCACACACCCTCTGCACACACCCTCTGCCACACACCCTCTGCCACACACCCTCTGCCACACACCCTCTGCCACACACCCTCCGCCACAACCCTCTGCCACACACCCTCTGTCCACACACCTCCTGCCACACACCCTCTGCCACACACCCTCTGCCACACACCCTCTGCCACACACCCTCTGCCACACACCCTCTGCCACACACCCTCTGCCACACACCCTCTGCCACACACCCTCTGCCACACACCCCCTCTGCCACACACACCCTCTGCACACACCCTCTGCCACACACCCTCTGCCACACACCCTCTGCCCACACACCCTCTTGCCACACACCCTCTGCGCACACACCTCTGCCACACACCCTCTGCCACACACCCTCTGCCACACACCCTCTGCCCACAACCCCTCGTCACACACCCTCTGCCACACACCCTCTGCCACACACCCTCTGCCACACACACCTCTGCCACACACCCTCTGCCACACACCCTCTGCCACACACCCTCTGCCACACACCCTCTGCCACACACCCTCTGCCACACACCCCTCTGCCACACACCCTCTGCCACACACCCTCTGCCACACACCTCTGCCACACACCCTCTGCCACACACCCTCTGCCACACACCCTCTGCCACACACCCTCTGCCACACACCCTCTGCCACACACCCTCTGCCACACACCCTCTGCCACACACCCTCTGCCACACACCCTCTGCCACACACCCTCTGCCACACACCCTCTGCCACACACCCTCTGCCACACACCCTCTGCCACACACCCTCTGCCACACACCCTCTGCCACACACCCTCTGCCACACACCCTCTGCCACACACCCTCTGCCACACACCCTCTGCCACACACCCTCTGCCACACACCCTCTGCCACACACCCTCTGCCACACACCCTCTGCCACACACCCTCTGCCACACACCCTCTGCCACACACCCTCTGCCACACACCCTCTGCCACACACCCTCTGCCACACACCCTCTGCCACACACCCTCTGCCACACACCCTCTGCCACACACCCTCTGCCACACACCCTCTGCCACACACCCTCTGCCACACACCCTCTGCCACACACCCTCTGCCACACACCCTCTGCCACACACCCTCTGCCACACACCTCTGCCACACACCCTCTGCCACACACCCTCTGCCACACACCCTCTGCCACACACCCTCTGCCACACACCTCTGCCACACACCCTCTGCCACACACCCTCTGCCACACACCCTCTGCCACACACCCTCTGCCACACACCCTCTGCCACACACCCTCTGCCACACACCCTCTGCCACACACCCTCTGCCACACACCCTCTGCCACACACCCTCTGCCACACACCCTCTGCCACACACCCTCTGCCACACACCCTCTGCCACACACCCTCTGCCACACACCCTCTGCCACACACCCTCTGCCACACACCCTCTGCCACACACCCTCTGCCACACACCCTCTGCCACACACCCTCTGCCACACACCCTCTGCCACACACCCTCTGCCACACACCCTCTGCCACACACCCTCTGCCACACACCCTCTGCCACACACCCTCTGCCACACACCCTCTGCCACACACCCTCTGCCACACACCCTCTGCCACACACCCTCTGCCACACACCCTCTGCCACACACCCTCTGCCACACACCCTCTGCCACACACCCTCTGCCACACACCCTCTGCCACACACCCTCTGCCACACACCCTCTGCCACACACCCTCTGCCACACACCCTCTGCCACACACCCTCTGCCACACACCCTCTGCCACACACCCTCTGCCACACACCCTCTGCCACACACCCTCTGCCACACACCCTCTGCCACACACCCTCTGCCACACACCCTCTGCCACACACCCTCTGCCACACACCCTCTGCCACACACCCTCTGCCACACACCCTCTGCCACACACCCTCTGCCACACACCCTCTGCCACACACCCTCTGCCACACACCCTCTGCCACACACCCTCTGCCACACACCCTCTGCCACACACCTCTGCCACACACCCTCTGCCACACACCCTCTGCCACACACCCTCTGCCACACACCCTCTGCCACACACCCTCTGCCACACACCCTCTGCCACACACCCTCTGCCACACACCCTCTGCCACACACCCTCTGCCACACACCCTCTGCCACACACCCTCTGCCACACACCCTCTGCCACACACCCTCTGCCACACACCCTCTGCCACACACCCTCTGCCACACACCCTCTGCCACACACCCTCTGCCACACACCCTCTGCCACACACCCTCTGCCACACACCCTCTGCCACACACCCTCTGCCACACACCCTCTGCCACACACCCTCTGCCACACACCCTCTGCCACACACCCTCTGCCACACACCCTCTGCCACACACCCTCTGCCACACACCCTCTGCCACACACCCTCTGCCACACACCCTCTGCCACACACCCTCTGCCACACACCCTCTGCCACACACCCTCTGCCACACACCCTCTGCCACACACCCTCTGCCACACACCCTCTGCCACACACCCTCTGCCACACACCCTCTGCCACACACCCTCTGCCACACACCCTCTGCCACACACCCTCTGCCACACACCCTCTGCCACACACCCTCTGCCACACACCCTCTGCCACACACCCTCTGCCACACACCCTCTGCCACACACCCTCTGCCACACACCCTCTGCCACACACCCTCTGCCACACACCCTCTGCCACACACCCTCTGCCACACACCCTCTGCCACACACCCTCTGCCACACACCCCTCTGCACACACCCTCTGCCACACACACCCTCTGCCACACACCCTCTGCCACACACCCTCTGCCACACACCCTCTGCACACACCCTCTGCCACACACCCTCTGCCACACACCCTCTGCCACACACCCTCTGCCACACACCCTCTGCCCACACACCCTCTGCCACACACCCTCTGCCACACACCCTCTGCCACACACCCTCTGCCACACACCCTCTGCCACACACCCTCTGCCACACACCCTCTGCCACACACCCTCTGCCACACACCCTCTGCCACACACCCTCTGCCACACACCCTCTGCCACACACCCTCTGCCACACACCCTCTGCCACACACCCTCTGCCACACACCCTCTGCCACACACCCTCTGCCACACACCCTCTGCCACACACCCTCTGCCACACACCCTCTGCCACACACCCTCTGCCACACACCCTCTGCCACACACCCCTCTGCACACACCCTCTGCCACACACCTCTGCCACACACCCTCTGCCACACACCCTCTGCCACACACCCTCTGCCACACACCCTCTGCCACACACCCTCTGCCACACACCCTCTGCCACACACCCTCTGCCACACACCCTCTGCCACACACCCTCTGCCACACACCCTCTGCCACACACCCTCTGCCACACACCCTCTGCCACACACCCTCTGCCACACACCCTCTGCCACACACCCTCTGCCACACACCCTCTGCCACACACCCTCTGCCACACACCCTCTGCCACACACCCTCTGCCACACACCCTCTGCCACACACCCTCTGCCACACACCCTCTGCCACACACCCTCTGCCACACACCCTCTGCCACACACCCTCTGCCACACACCCTCTGCCACACACCCTCTGCCACACACCCTCTGCCACACACCCTCTGCCACACACCCTCTGCCACACACCCTCTGCCACACACCCTCTGCCACACACCCCTCTGCCACACACCCTCTGCCACACACCCTCTGCCACACACCCTCTGCCACACACCCTCTGCCACACACCCTCTGCCACACACCCTCTGCCACACACCCTCTGCCACACACCCTCTGCCACACACCCTCTGTCACACACCCTCTGCCACACACCCTCTGCCACACACCCTCTGCCACACACCCTCTGCCACACACCCTCTGCCACACACCCTCTGCCACACACCCTCTGCCACACACCCTCTGCCACACACCCTCTGCCACACACCCTCTGCCACACACCCTCTGCCACACACCCTCTGCCACACACCCTCTGCCACACACCCTCTGCCACACACCTTCTGCCACACACCCTCTGCCACACAACCCTCTGCCACCACCCTCTGCCACACACCCTCTGCCACACACCCTCTGCCACACACCCTCTGCCACACACCCTCTGCCACACACCCTCTGCCACACACCCTCTGCCACACACCCTCTGCCACACACCCTCGCCACACACCCTCTGCCACACACCCTCTGCCACACACACCCTCTGCCACACACCCTCTGCCACACACCCTCTGCCACACACCCTCTGCCCACACACCTCTGCCACACACCCTCTGCCACACACCCTCTGCCACACACCCTCTGCCACACACCCTCTGCCACACACCCTCTGCCACACACCCTCTGCCACACACCCTCTGCCACACACCCTCTGCCACACACCCTCTGCCACACACCCTCTGCCACACACCCTCTGCCACACACCCTCTGCCACACACCCTCTGCCACACACCCTCTGCCACACACCCTCTGCCACACACCCTCTGCCACACACCCTGCCACACACCTCTGCCACACACCCTCTGCCACACACCCTCTGCCACCACCCTCTGCCACACACCCTCTGCCACACACCCTCTGCCACACACCCCTCTGCCACACACCCTCTGCCACACACCCTCTGCCACACACCCTCTGCCACACACACTCTGCCACACACACCTCTGCCACACACCCTCTGCCACACACCCTCTGCCACACACCCTCTGCCACACACCCTCTGCCACTACACCCTCTGCCACACACACCCTCTGCCACACACCCTCTGCCACACACCCTCTGCCACACACCCTCTGCCACACACCCTCTGCCACAACACCCTCTGCCACACACCCTCTGCCACACACCCTCTGCACACACCCTCTGCCACACACCCTCTGCCACACACACCCTCTGCCACACACCCTCTGCCACACACCCTCTGCCACACACCCTCTGCCACACACACCCCTGCCACACACCTCTGCCACACACCCTCTGCCACACACCCTCTGCCACACACCCTCTGCCACACACCCTCTGCCACACACCCTCTGCCACACACCCTCTGCACACACCCTCTGCCACACACCCTCTGCACACAGAACAAGCCCTCTGCCACACACCCTCTGCCACACACCCTCTGCACACACACTCTGCCACACACACCTCGGCCACACACCCTCTGCCACACACCCTCTGCCACACATCCCTCTGTCCACACACCCTCTGCCACACACCCTCTGCACACACCACTCTTGCCACAGCACCCTCTGCCACACACCCTCTGCCACACACCCTCTGCCACACACCCTCTGCCACACACCCTCTGCCACACACCTCTGCCACACACCCTTTGCCACACACCCTCTGCCACACACACTCTGCACACACACCTCTGCCACACACACCTCTGCCACACACCCTCTGCCATCACACCTCTCCTTGCCACACACCTCTGGCCCACTGCCACCACCTCTGCCACACACCCTCTGCCACACACCTCTGCCACACACCTCTGCCCACACACCCTCTGCCACACACCCTCTGCCACACACCCTCTGCCACACACCCTCTGCCACACACCCTCTGCCTACACACACCCTCTGCCACACACCCTCTGCCACACACCCTCTGCCACACACCCTCTGCCACACACCCTCTGCCACACACCCTCTGCCACACACCCTCTGCCACACACCCTCTGCCACACACCCTCTGCACACACACCCTCTGCCACACACCCTCTGCCACACACCCTCTGCCACACACACCTCTGCCACACACCCTCTGCCACACACCCTCTGCCACACACCCTCTGCCACACACCCTCTGCCACACACCCTCTGCCACACACCCTCTGCCCACACACCTCTGCCACACACCCTCTGTCACACACCCTCTGCCACACACCCTCTGCACACACCCTCTGCCACACACCCTCTGCCACACACCCTCTGCCACACACCCTCTGCCACACACCCTCTGCCACACACCTCTGCCACACACCCTCTGTCACACACCCCTCTGTCACACACCCTCTGCCACACACCCTCTGCCACACACCCTCTGCCACACACCCTCTGCCACACACCCTCTGCCACACACCTCTGCCACACACCCTCTGCCACACACCCTCTGCCACACACCCTCTGCCACACACCCTCTGCCACACACCCTCTGCCACACACCCTCTGCCACACACCCTCTGCACACACCCCTCTGTCACACACCCTCTGCCACACACCCTCTGCCACACACCCTCTGCACACACCCTCTGCCACACACCCTCTGCCACACACCCTCTGCCACACACCCTCTGCCACACACCCTCTGCACACACCTCTGCCACACACCCTCTGCCACACACCCTCTGCCACACACCCTCTGCCACACACACCCTCTGCCACACACCCTCTGCCACACACCCTCTGCCACACACCCTCTGCCACACACCCTCTGCCACACACCCTCTGCACACACACTCTGCCACACACCCTCTGCCACACACCCTCTGCCACACACCCTTTGCCACACACCCTCTGCCACACACCCCTCTGCACACACCCTCTGCCACACACCCTCTGCCACACACCCTCTGCCCACACACCCTCTGCCACACACCCTCTGCCCACACACCTCTGCCACACTACCCTCTGCCACACACCCTCTGCCACACACCCTCTGCCACACACCCTCTGCCACACACCCTCTGCCACACACCTCTGCACACACCCTCTGCCACACACCCTCTGCCACACACCCTCTGCCACACACCCTCTGCCACACACCCTCTGCCACACACCCTCTGCCACACACCCTCTGCCACACACCCTCTGCCACACACCCTCTGCCACACACCCTCTGCCACACACCCTCTGCCACACACCCTCTGCCACACACCCTCTGCCACACACCCTCTGCCACACACCCTCTGCCACACACCCTCTGCCACACACACTCTGCCACACACCCTCTGCCACACACCCTCTGCCACACACCCTCTGCCACACACCCTCTGCCACACACCCTCTGCCACACACCCTCTGCCACACACACCCTCTGCCACACACCCTCTGCCACACACCCTCTGCCACACACCCTCTGCCACACCCCTCTGCCACACACCCTCTGCCACACACCTCTGCACACACCCTCTGCCACACACACCCTCTGCCACACACCCTCTGCCACACACCTCTGCCACACCCCCTTTGCCACACACCCTCTGCCACACACCCTCTGCCACACACCCTCTGCCACACACCCTCTGCCACACACCCTCTGCCACACACCCTCTGCCACACACCCTCTGCCACACACCCTCTGCCACACACCCTCTGCCACACACACCCTCTGCCACACACACCCTCTGCCACACACCCTCTGCCACACACCCTCTGCCACACACCCTCTGCCACACACCCTCTGCCACACACCCTCTGCCACACACCCTCTGCCACACACCCTCTGCCACACACCCTCTGCCACACACCCTCTGCCACACACCCTCTGCCACACACCCTCTGCCACACACCCCTCTGTCACACACCCTCTGCCACACACCCTCTGCCACACACCCTCTGCCACACACCCTCTGCCACACACCCTCTGCACACACACCCTCTGCCACACACCCTCTGCCACACACCCTCTGCCACACACCCTCTGCCACACACCCTCTGCCACACACCCTCTGCCACACACCCTCTGCCACACACCCTCTGCCACACACCCTCTGCCCACACACCCTCTGCCACACCACACACCTCTGCCACACACCCTCTGCCACACACCCTCTGCCACACACACCCTCTGCCACACACCCTCTGCCACACACCCTCTGCCACACACCCTCTGCCACACACCCTCTGCCACACACCCTCTGCCACACACCCTCTGCCACACACACCTCTGCCACACACCCTCTGCCACACACCCTCTGCCACACACCTCTGCCACACACCCTCTGCCACACACCCTCTGCCACACACCCCTCTGCCACACACCCTCTGCCACACACCTCTGCCACACCCTCTGCCACACACCCTCTGCCACACACCCTCTGCCACACACCCTCTGCCACCACACCCTCTGCACACACCCTCTGCCACACACCCTCTGCCAGACACCCTTTGTCACAACACCCTCTGCCACACACCCTCTGCCACACACACTCTGCCACACACCCTCTGCCACACCCCTCTGCCACACACCCTTTGCCACACACCCTCTGCCACACACACTCTGCCACACTCCCTCTGCCACACACCCTCTGCCACACACACCCTCTGCCACACCCCTCTGTCCACACACCCTCTGCCACACACTCCTCTGGCCACACACCTCCCCCACGCCCTCTGCCACA
>NC_091151.1:26281471-26394225 GCF_040958095.1 Procambarus clarkii | reverse complement strand
TGATGAGCAGGTAGGTCAGTGTGTGTTATGTGATGAGCAGGTAGGTCAGTGTGTGTTATGTGATGAGCAGGTAGGTCAGTGTGTGTTATGTGATGAGCAGGTAGGTCAGTGTGTTATGTGATGAGCAGGTAGGTCAGTGTGTGCTATGTGATGAGCAGGTAGGTCAGTGTGTTATATGATGAGCAGGTAGGTCAGTGTGTATTATGTGATGAGCAGGTAGGGTTAGTGTGTTATGTGATGAGCAGGTAGGTCAGTGTGTGTTATGTGATGAGCAGGTAGGTCAGTGTGTGATGTGATGAGCAGGTAGGTCAGTGTGTGTTATGTGATGAGCAGGTAGGTCAGTGTGTGTTATGTGATGAGCAGGTAGGTCAGTGTGTGTTATGTGATGAGCAGGTAGGTCAGTGTGTGTTATGTGATGAGCAGGTAGGTCAGTTTGTGA
This sequence comes from Procambarus clarkii, assembly GCF_040958095.1. NCBI lineage: Eukaryota > Metazoa > Arthropoda > Malacostraca > Decapoda > Cambaridae > Procambarus > Procambarus clarkii. The sequence goes on along the minus strand of NC_091151.1, from coordinate 26,393,786 downwards.
TGTGATGAGCAGGTAGGTTAGTGTGTTATGTGATGAGCAGGTAGGTCAGTGTGTGTTATGTGATGAGCAGGTAGGTCAGTGTGTGTTATGTGATGAGCAGGTAGGTCAGTGTGTTATGTGATGAGCAGGTAGGTTGGTGTGTCTGATGTGGTGAGCAGGTAGGTCAGTGTGTGTTATGTGATGAGCAGGTATGTCAGTGTGTTATGTGATGAGCAGGTAGGTCAGTGTGTGTTATGTGATGAGCAGGTACGTCAGTGTGTTATGTGATGAGCAGGTAGGTCAGTGTGTGTTATGTGATGAGCAGGTAGGTCAGTGTGTTATGTGATGAGCAGGTAGGTCAGCGTGTATTATGTGATGAGCAGGTAGGGTTAGTTTGTTATGTGATGACCAGGTAGGTTAGTGTGTGTTATGTGATGAGCAGGTAGGTCAGTGTGTGATGTGATGAGAAGGTAGGGTTAGTGTGTGTTATATGATGAGCTGGTAGGGTTAGTGTGTGTTATGTGATGAGCAGGTAGGTCAGTGTGTGATGTGATGAGAAGGTAGGGTTAGTGTGTGTGATGTGATGAGAAGGTAGGGTTAGTGTGTGTTATGTGATGAGCAGGTAGGTCAGTGTGTATTATGTGATGAGCAGGTAGGTCAGTGTGTGTTATATGATGACCAGGTAGGTCAGTGTGTTATGTGATGAGCAGGTAGGGTTTGTGTGTTATGTGATGACCAGGTAGGTCGTTGTGTTTATGTGATGAGCAGGTAGGTCAGTGTGTGTTATGTGATAAGCAGGTAGGTCAGTGTGTGTTATATGATGTGCAGGTAGGTCAGTGTGTGTTATGTGATGAGCAGGTAGGTCAGTGTGTGTTATGTGATAAGCAGGTAGGTCAGTGTGTGTTATGTGATGAGCAGGTAGGTCAGTGTGTTTTATGTGATGAGCAGGTAGGTCAGTGTGTGTTATGTGATGAGCAGGAAGGTCAGTGTGTGTTATGTGATGAGCAGGTAGGTCAGTGTGTTATGTGATGAGCAGGTAGGTCAGTGTGTGTGATGTGGTGAGCAGGTAGGTCAGTGTGTGTTATGTGATGAGCAGGTATGTCAGTGTTTTAGGTGATGAGCAGGTAGGTCAGTGTGTGTTATGTGATGAGCAGGTAGGTCAGTGTGTTATGTGATGAGCAGGTAGGTCAGTGTGTATTATGTGATGAGCAGGTAGGGTTAGTGTGTTATGTGATGAGCAGGTAGGTCAGTGTGTGTTATGTTATGAGCAGGTAGGTGAGTGTGTGTTATGTGATAAGCAGGGAGGTCAGTGTGTGTTATGTGATGAGCAGGTAGGTCAGTGTGAGTTATGTGATGAGCAGGTAGGGTTTGTGTGTTATGTGATGAGCAGGTAGGTCAGTGTGTGTTATGTGATGAGCAGGTAGGTCAGTGTGTGTTATGTGATAAGCAGGTAGGTCAGTGTGTGTTATGTGATGAGCAGGTAGGTCAGTGTGTTTTATGTGATGAGCAGGTAGGTCAGTGTGTGTTATGTGATGAGCAGGAAGGTCAGTGTGTGTTATGTGATGAGCAGGTAGGTCAGTGTGTTATGTGATGAGCAGGTAGGTCAGTGTGTGTGATGTGGTGAGCAGGTAGGTCAGTGTGTGTTATGTGATGAGCAGGTATGTCAGTCTTTTATGTGATGAGCAGGTAGGTCAGTGTGTGTTATGTGATGAGCAGGTAGGTCAGTGTGTTATGTGATGAGCAGGTAGGTCAGTGTGTGTTATGTTATGAACAGGTAGGTCAGTGTGTTATGTGATGAGCAGGTAGGTAAGTGTGTATTATGTGATGAGCAGGTAGGGTTAGTGTGTTATGTGATAAGCAGGTAGGTCAGTGTGTGTTATGTGATGAGCAGGTAGGTCAGTGTGTTATGTGATGATCAGGTAGGTCAGTGTGTGTTATATGATGACCAGGTAGGTCAGTGTGTTATGTGATGAGCAGGTAGGGTTTGTGTGTTATGTGATGACCAGGTAGGTCAGTGTGTGTTATGTGATGAGCAGGTAGGTGAGTGTGTGTTATGTGATAAGCAGGGAGGTCAGTGTGTGTTATGTGATGAGCAGGTAGGTCAGTGTGAGTTATGTGATGAGCAGGTAGGGTTTGTGTGTTATGTGATGAGCAGGTAGGTCAGTGTGTGTTATGTGATGAGCAGGTAGGTCAGTGTGTGTTATGTGATAAGCAGGTAGGTCAGTGTGTGTTATGTGATGAGCAGGTAGGTCAGTGTGTTTATGTGATGAGCAGGTAGGTCAGTGTGTGTTATGTGATGAGCAGGAAGGTCAGTGTGTGTTATGTGATGAGAAGGTAGGTCAGTGTGTTATGTGATGAGCAGGTAGGTCAGTGTGTGTGATGTGGTGAGCAGGTAGGTCAGTGTGTGTTATGTGATGAGCAGGTATGTCAGTGTTTTATGTGATGAGCAGGTAGGTCAGTGTGTGTTATGTGATGAGCAGGTAGGTCAGTGTGTTATGTGATGAGCAGGTAGGTCAGTGTGTGTTATGTTATGAACAGGTAGGTCAGTGTGTTATGTGATGAGCAGGTAGGTCAGTGTGTATTATGTGATGAGCAGGTAGGGTTAGTGTGTTATGTGATGAGCAGGTAGGTCAGTGTGTGTTATGTGATGAGCAGGTAGTTCAGTGTGTTATGTGATGAGCAGGTAGGGTTAGTGTGTGTTATGTGATGAGCAGGTAGGGTTTGTGTGTTATGTGATGAGCAGGTAGGTCAGTGTGTGTTATGTGATGAGCAGGTAGGGTTTGGGTGTTATGTGATGAGCCAGGTAGGTCAGTGTGTGTCATGTGATGAGCAGGTAGGTCAGTGTGTGTTATGTGATAAGCAGGTAGGTCAGTGTGTGTTATGTGATGAGCAGGTAGGTCAGTGTGTTATGTGATGAGCAGGTAGGTCAGTGTGTGTTATGTGATGAGCAGGTAGGTCAGTGTGTTATGTGATGAGCAGGTAGGTCAGTGTGTGTTATGTGATGAGCAGGTAGGTCAGTGTGTTATGTGATGAGCAGGTAGGTCAGTGTGTTATGTGATGAGCTAGGTAGGTCAGTGTGTTATGTGATGAGCAGGTAGGTCAGTGTGTGTTATGTGATGAGCAGGTAGGGTTTGGGTGTTCATGTGATGACCAGGTAGGTCAGTGTGTGTCATGTGATGAGCAGGTAGGTCAGTGTGTGTTATGTGATAAGCAGGTAGGTCAGTGTGTGTTATGTGATGAGCAGGTAGGTCAGTGTGTTATGTGATGAGCAGGTAGGTCAGTGTGTGTTATGTGATGAGCAGGTAGGTCAGTGTGTTATGTGATGAGCAGGTAGGTCAGTGTGTATTATGTGATGAGCAGGTAGGGTTAGTGTGTTATGTGATGAGCAGGTAGGTCAGTGTGTGTTATGTGATGAGCAGGTAGGGTTAGTGTGTTATGTGATGAGCAGGTAGGTCAGTGTGTGTTATGTGATGAGCAGGTAGGTGAGTGTGTTATGTGATGAGCAGGTAGGTCAGTGTGTTATGTGATGAGCAGGTAGGTCAGTGTGTGTTATGTGATGAGCAGGTAGGTCAGTGTGTGTTATGTGATGAGCAGGTAGGTCAGTGTGTGTTATGTGATGAGCAGGTAGGTCAGTGTGTTATGTGATGAGCAGGTAGGGCAGTGTGTTATGTGATGAGCAGGTAGGTCAGTGTGTTATGTGATGAGCAGGTAGGTCAGTGTGTGTTATGTGATGAACAGGTAGTGTTTGTGTGTTATGTGATGAGCCAGGTAGGTCAGTGTGTGTTATGTGATGAGCAGGTAGGTCAGTGTGTGTTATGTGATGAAGCAGGTAGGTCAGTGTGTGTTATGTGATGAGCAGGTAGGTCAGTGTGTGTTATGTGATGAGCAGGTAGGTCAGTGTGTGTTATGTGATGAGCAGGTAGGTCAGTGTGTGTTATGTGATGAGCAGGTAGGTCAGTATGTTATGTGATGAGCAGGTAGGTCAGTGTGTGCTATGTGATGAGCAGGTAGGTCAGTGTGTTATAGTGATGAGCAGGTAGGTCAGTGTGTATTATGTGATGAGCAGGTAGGGTTAGTGTGTTATGTGATGAGCAGGTAGGTCAGTGTGTGTTATGTGATGAGCAGGTAGGTCAGTTTGTGATGTGATGAGCAAGGTAGGTCAGTGTGTGTTATGTGATGAGCAGGTAGGTCAGTGTGTGTTATGTGATGAGCAGGTAGGTCAGTGTGTGTTATGTGATGAGCAGGTAGGTCAGTGTGTGTTATGTGATGAGCAGGTAGGTCAGTTTGTGATGTGATGAGCAGGTAGGGTTAGTGTGTTATGTGATGAGCAGGTAGGTCAGTGTGTGTTATGTGATGAGCAGGTAGGTCAGTGTGTGTTATGTGATGAGCAGGTAGGTCAGTGTGTTATGTGATGAGCAGGTAGGTTGGTGTGTCTGATGTGGTGAGCAGGTAGGTCAGTGTGTGTTATGTGATGAGCAGGTATGTCAGTGTGTTATGTGATGAGCAGGTAGGTCAGTGTGTGTTATGTGATGAGCAGGTACGTCAGTGTGTTATGTGATGAGCAGGTAGGTCAGTGTGTGTTATGTGATGAGCAGGTAGGTCAGTGTGTTATGTGATGAGCAGGTAGGTCAGCGTGTATTATGTGATGAGCAGGTAGGGTTAGTTTGTTATGTGATGACCAGGTAGGTTAGTGTGTGTTATGTGATGAGCAGGTAGGTCAGTGTGTGTTATGTGATGAGCAGGTAGGTCAGTTTGTGATGTGATGAGCAGGTAGGGTTAGTGTGTTATGTGATGAGCAGGTAGGTCAGTGTGTGTTATGTGATGAGCAGGTAGGTCAGTGTGTGTTATGTGATGAGCAGGTAGGTCAGTGTGTTATGTGATGAGCAGGTAGGTCAGTGTGTGTCTGATGTGATGAGCAGGTAGGTCAGTGTGTGTTATGTGATGAGCAGGTATGTCAGTGTGTTATGTGATGAGCAGGTAGGTCAGTGTGTGTTATGTGATGAGCAGGTACGGTCAGTGTGTTATGTGATGAGCAGGTAGGTCAGTGTGTTTTATGTGATGAGCAGGTAGGTCAGTGTGTGTTATGTGATGAGCAGGAAGGTCAGTGTGTGTTATGTGATGAGCAGGTAGGTCAGTGTGTTATGTGATGAGCAGGTAGGTCAGTGTGTGTGATGTGGTGAGCAGGTAGGTCAGTGTGTGTTATGTGATGAGCAGGTATGTCAGTGTTTTATGTGATGAGCAGGTAGGTCAGTGTGTGTTATGTGATGAGCAGGTAGGTCAGTGTGTTATGTGATGAGCAGGTAGGTCAGTGTGTGTTATGTTATGAACAGGTAGGTCAGTGTGTTATGTGATGAGCAGGTAGGTCAGTGTGTATTATGTGATGAGCAGGTAGGGTTAGTGTGTTATGTGATGAGCAGGTAGGTCAGTGTGTGTTATGTGATGAGCAGGTAGGTCAGTGTGTTATGTGATGAGCAGGTAGGGTTAGTGTGTGTTATGTGATGAGCAGGTAGGGTTTGTGTGTTATGTGATGAGCAGGTAGGTCAGTGTGTGTTATGTGATGAGCAGGTAGGGTTTGGGTGTTATGTGATGACCAGGTAGGTCAGTGTGTGTCATGTGATGAGCAGGTAGGTCAGTGTGTGTTATGTGATAAGCAGGTAGGTCAGTGTGTGTTATGTGATGAGCAGGTAGGTCAGTGTGTTATGTGATGAGCAGGTAGGTCAGTGTGTGTTATGTGATGAGCAGGTAGGTCAGTGTGTTATGTGATGAGCAGGTAGGTCAGTGTGTTATGTGATGAGCTAGGTAGGTCAGTGTGTTATGTGATGAGCAGGTAGGTCAGTGTGTGTTATGTGATGAGCAGGTAGGGTTTGGGTGTCATGTGATGACCAGGTAGGTCAGTGTGTGTCATGTGATGAGCAGGTAGGTCAGTGTGTGTTATGTGATAAGCAGGTAGGTCAGTGTGTGTTATGTGATGAGCAGGTAGGTCAGTGTGTTATGTGATGAGCAGGTAGGTCAGTGTGTGTTATGTGATGAGCAGGTAGGTCAGTGTGTTATGTGATGAGCAGGTAGGTCAGTGTGTATTATGTGATGAGCAGGTAGGGTTAGTGTGTTATGTGATGAGCAGGTAGGTCAGTGTGTGTTATGTGATGAGCAGGTAGGTGAGTGTGTGTTATGTGATAAGCAGGTAGGTCAGTGTGTGTTATGTGATGAGCAGGTAGGTCAGTGTGAGTTATGTGATGAGCAGGTAGGGTTTGTGTGTTATGTGATGAGCAGGTAGGTCAGTGTGTGTTATGTGATGAGCAGGTAGGTCAGTGTGTGTTATGTGATAAGCAGGTAGGTCAGTGTGTGTTATGTGATGAGCAGGTAGGTCAGTGTGTTTTATGTGATGAGCAGGTAGGTCAGTGTGTGTTATGTGATGAGCAGGAAGGTCAGTGTGTGTTATGTGATGAGCAGGTAGGTCAGTGTGTTATGTGATGAGCAGGTAGGTCAGTGTGTGTGATGTGGTGAGCAGGTAGGTCAGTGTGTGTTATGTGATGAGCAGGTATGTCAGTCTTTTATGTGATGAGCAGGTAGGTCAGTGTGTGTTATGTGATGAGCAGGTAGGTCAGTGTGTTATGTGATGAGCAGGTAGGTCAGTGTGTGTTATGTTATGAACAGGTAGGTCAGTGTGTTATGTGATGAGCAGGTAGGTAAGTGTGTATTATGTGATGAGCAGGTAGGGTTAGTGTGTTATGTGATAAGCAGGTAGGTCAGTGTGTGTTATGTGATGAGCAGGTAGGTCAGTGTGTTATGTGATGAGCAGGTAGGTCAGTGTGTGTTATGTGATGAGCAGGTAGGTCAGTGTGTTATGTGATGAGCAGGTAGGTCAGTGTGTGTTATATGATGACCAGGTAGGTCAGTGTGTTATGTGATGAGCAGGTAGGGTTTGTGTGTTATGTGATGACCAGGTAGGTCAGTGTGTGTTATGTGATGAGCAGGTAGGTGAGTGTGTGTTATGTGATAAGCAGGGAGGTCAGTGTGTGTTATGTGATGAGCAGGTAGGTCAGTGTGAGTTATGTGATGAGCAGGTAGGGTTTGTGTGTTATGTGATGAGCAGGTAGGTCAGTGTGTGTTATGTGATGAGCAGGTAGGTCAGTGTGTGTTATGTGATAAGCAGGTAGGTCAGTGTGTGTTATGTGATGAGCAGGTAGGTCAGTGTGTTTTATGTGATGAGCAGGTAGGTCAGTGTGTGTTATGTGATGAGCAGGAAGGTCAGTGTGTGTTATGTGATGAGAAGGTAGGTCAGTGTGTTATGTGATGAGCAGGTAGGTCAGTGTGTGTGATGTGGTGAGCAGGTAGGTCAGTGTGTGTTATGTGATGAGCAGGTATGTCAGTGTTTTATGTGATGAGCAGGTAGGTCAGTGTGTGTTATGTGATGAGCAGGTAGGTCAGTGTGTTATGTGATGAGCAGGTAGGTCAGTGTGTGTTATGTTATGAACAGGTAGGTCAGTGTGTTATGTGATGAGCAGGTAGGTCAGTGTGTATTATGTGATGAGCAGGTAGGGTTAGTGTGTTATGTGATGAGCAGGTAGGTCAGTGTGTGTTATGTGATGAGCAGGTAGTTCAGTGTGTTATGTGATGAGCAGGTAGGGTTAGTGTGTGTTATGTGATGAGCAGGTAGGGTTTGTGTGTTATGTGATGAGCAGGTAGGTCAGTGTGTGTTATGTGATGAGCAGGTAGGGTTTGGGTGTTATGTGATGACCAGGTAGGTCAGTGTGTGTCATGTGATGAGCAGGTAGGTCAGTGTGTGTTATGTGATAAGCAGGTAGGTCAGTGTGTGTTATGTGATGAGCAGGTAGGTCAGTGTGTTATGTGATGAGCAGGTAGGTCAGTGTGTGTTATGTGATGAGCAGGTAGGTCAGTGTGTTATGTGATGAGCAGGTAGGTCAGTGTGTGTTATGTGATGAGCAGGTAGGTCAGTGTGTTATGTGATGAGCAGGTAGGTCAGTGTGTTATGTGATGACTAGGTAGGTCAGTGTGTTATGTGATGAGCAGGTAGGTCAGTGTGTGTTATGTGATGAGCAGGTAGGGTTTGGGTGTCATGTGATGACCAGGTAGGTCAGTGTGTGTCATGTGATGAGCAGGTAGGTCAGTGTGTGTTATGTGATAAGCAGGTAGGTCAGTGTGTGTTATGTGATGAGCAGGTAGGTCAGTGTGTTATGTGATGAGCAGGTAGGTCAGTGTGTGTTATGTGATGAGCAGGTAGGTCAGTGTGTTATGTGATGAGCAGGTAGGTCAGTGTGTATTATGTGATGAGCAGGTAGGGTTAGTGTGTTATGTGATGAGCAGGTAGGTCAGTGTGTGTTATGTGATGAGCAGGTAGGGTTAGTGTGTTATGTGATGAGCAGGTAGGTCAGTGTGTGTTATGTGATGAGCAGGTAGGTGAGTGTGTTATGTGATGAGCAGGTATGTCAGTGTGTTATGTGATTAGCAGGTAGGTCAGTGTGTGTTATGTGATGAGCAGGTAGGTCAGTGTGTGTTATGTGATGAGCAAGTAGGTCAGTGTGTGTTATGTGATGAGCAGGTAGGTCAGTGTGTTATGTGATGAGCAGGTAGGGCAGTGTGTTATGTGATGACCAGGTAGGTCAGTGTGTTATGTGATGAGCAGGTAGGTCAGTGTGTGTTATGTGATGAACAGGTAGTGTTTGTGTGTTATGTGATGACCAGGTAGGTCAGTGTGTGTTATGTGATGAGCAGGTAGGTCAGTGTGTGTTATGTGATAAGCAGGTAGGTCAGTGTGTGTTATGTGATGAGCAGGTAGGTCAGTGTGTGTTATGTGATGAGCAGGTAGGTCAGTGTGTGTTATGTGATGAGCAGGTAGGTCAGTGTGTGTTATGTGATGAGCAGGTAGGTCAGTATGTTATGTGATGAGCAGGTAGGTCAGTGTGTGCTATGTGATGAGCAGGTAGGTCAGTGTGTTATATGATGAGCAGGTAGGTCAGTGTGTATTATGTGATGAGCAGGTAGGGTTAGTGTGTTATGTGATGAGCAGGTAGGTCAGTGTGTGTTATGTGATGAGCAGGTAGGTCAGTTTGTGATGTGATGAGCAAGTAGGTCAGTGTGTGTTATGTGATGAGCAGGTAGGTCAGTGTGTGTTATGTGATGAGCAGGTAGGTCAGTGTGTGTTATGTGATGAGCAGGTAGGTCAGTGTGTGTTATGTGATGAGCAGGTAGGTCAGTTTGTGATGTGATGAGCAGGTAGGGTTAGTGTGTTATGTGATGAGCAGGTAGGTCAGTGTGTGTTATGTGATGAGCAGGTAGGTCAGTGTGTGTTATGTGATGAGCAGGTAGGTCAGTGTGTTATGTGATGAGCAGGTAGGTTGGTGTGTCTGATGTGGTGAGCAGGTAGGTCAGTGTGTGTTATGTGATGAGCAGGTATGTCAGTGTGTTATGTGATGAGCAGGTAGGTCAGTGTGTGTTATGTGATGAGCAGGTACGTCAGTGTGTTATGTGATGAGCAGATAGGTCAGTGTGTGTTATGTGATGAGCAGGTAGGTCAGTGTGTTATGTGATGAGCAGGTAGGTCAGCGTGTATTATGTGATGAGCAGGTAGGGTTAGTTTGTTATGTGATGACCAGGTAGGTTAGTGTGTGTTATGTGATGAGCAGGTAGGTCAGTGTGTGATGTGATGAGAAGGTAGGGTTAGTGTGTGTTATATGATGAGCTGGTAGGGTTAGTGTGTGTTATGTGATGAGCAGGTAGGTCAGTGTGTGATGTGATGAGAAGGTAGGGTTAGTGTGTGTGATGTGATGAGAAGGTAGGGTTAGTGTGTGTTATGTGATGAGCAGGTAGGTCAGTGTGTATTATGTGATGAGCAGGTAGGTCAGTGTGTGTTATATGATGACCAGGTAGGTCAGTGTGTTATGTGATGAGCAGGTAGGGTTTGTGTGTTATGTGATGACCAGGTAGGTTAGTGTGTGTTATGTGATGAGCAGGTAGGTGAGTGTGTGTTATGTGATAAGCAGGGAGGTCAGTGTGTGTTATGTGATGAGCAGGTAGGTCAGTGTGAGTTATGTGATGAGCAGGTAGGGTTTGTGTGTTATGTGATGAGCAGGTAGGTCAGTGTGTGTTATGTGATGAGCAGGTAGGTCAGTGTGTGTTATGTGATAAGCAGGTAGGTCAGTGTGTGTTATGTGATGATCAGGTAGGTCAGTGTGTGTTATGTGATGAGCAGGTAGGTCAGTGTGAGTTATGTGATGAGCAGGTAGGGTTTGTGTGTTATGTGATGAGCAGGTAGGTCAGTGTGTGTTATGTGATGAGCAGGTAGGTCAGTGTGTGTTATGTGATAAGCAGGTAGGTCAGTGTGTGTTATGTGATGAGCAGGTAGGTCAGTGTGTTTTATGTGATGAGCAGGTAGGTCAGTGTGTGTTATGTGATGAGCAGGAAGGTCAGTGTGTGTTATGTGATGAGCAGGTAGGTCAGTGTGTTATGTGATGAGCAGGTAGGTCAGTGTGTGTGATGTGGTGAGCAGGTAGGTCAGTGTGTGTTATGTGATGAGCAGGTATGTCAGTGTTTTAGGTGATGAGCAGGTAGGTCAGTGTGTGTTATGTGATGAGCAGGTAGGTCAGTGTGTTATGTGATGAGCAGGTAGGTCAGTGTGTGTTATGTTATGAACAGGTAGGTCAGTGTGTTATGTGATGAGCAGGTAGGTCAGTGTGTATTATGTGATGAGCAGGTAGGGTTAGTGTGTTATGTGATGAGCAGGTAGGTCAGTGTGTGTTATGTGATGAGCAGGTAGGTCAGTGTGTTATGTGATGAGCAGGTAGGGTTAGTGTGTGTTATGTGATGAGCAGGTAGGGTTTGTGTGTTATGTGATGAGCAGGTAGGTCAGTGTGTGTTATGTGATGAGCAGGTAGGGTTTGGGTGTTATGTGATGACCAGGTAGGTCAGTGTGTGTCATGTGATGAGCAGGTAGGTCAGTGTGTGTTATGTGATAAGCAGGTAGGTCAGTGTGTGTGTTATGTGATGAGCAGGTAGGTCAGTGTGTTATGTGATGAGCAGGTAGGTCAGTGTGTGTTATGTGATGAGCAGGTAGGTCAGTGTGTTATGTGATGAGCAGGTAGGTCAGTGTGTTATATGATGACCAGGTAGGTCAGTGTGTTATGTGATGAGCAGGTAGGTCAGTGTGTGTTATGTGATGAGCAGGTAGGGTTTGGGTGTTATGTGATGACCAGGTAGGTCAGTGTGTGTCATGTGATGAGCAGGTAGGTCAGTGTGTGTTATGTGATAAGCAGGTAGGTCAGTGTGTGTTATGTGATGAGCAGGTAGGTCAGTGTGTTATGTGATGAGCAGGTAGGTCAGTGTGTGTTATGTGATGAGCAGGTATGTCAGTGTGTTATGTGATGAGCAGGTAGGTCAGTGTGTGTTATGTGATGAGCAGGTACGTCAGTGTGTTATGTGATGAGCAGGTAGGTCAGTGTGTGTTATGTGATGAGCAGGTAGGTCAGTGTGTTATGTGATGAGCAGGTAGGTCAGCGTGTATTATGTGATGAGCAGGTAGGGTTAGTTTGTTATGTGATGACCAGGTAGGTTAGTGTGTGTTATGTGATGAGCAGGTAGGTCAGTGTGTGATGTGATGAGAAGGTAGGGTTAGTGTGTGTTATATGATGAGCTGGTAGGGTTAGTGTGTGTTATGTGATGAGCAGGTAGGTCAGTGTGTGATGTGATGAGAAGGTAGGGTTAGTGTGTGTGATGTGATGAGAAGGTAGGGTTAGTGTGTGTTATGTGATGAGCAGGTAGGTCAGTGTGTATTATGTGATGAGCAGGTAGGTCAGTATGTGTTATATGATGACCAGGTAGGTCAGTGTGTGTGTTATGTGATGAGCAGGTAGGTCAGTGTGTTATGTGATGAGCAGGTAGGTCAGTGTGTGTTATGTGATGAGCAGGTAGGTCAGTGTGTTATGTGATGAGCAGGTAGGTCAGTGTGTTATATGATGACCAGGTAGGTCAGTGTGTTATGTGATGAGCAGGTAGGTCAGTGTGTGTTATGTGATGAGCAGGTAGGGTTTGGGTGTTATGTGATGACCAGGTAGGTCAGTGTGTGTCATGTGATGAGCAGGTAGGTCAGTGTGTGTTATGTGATAAGCAGGTAGGTCAGTGTGTGTTATGTGATGAGCAGGTAGGTCAGTGTGTTATGTGATGAGCAGGTAGGTCAGTGTGTGTTATGTGATGAGCAGGTATGGCAGTGTGTTATGTGATGAGCAGGTAGGTCAGTGTGTGTTATGTGATGAGCAGGTACGTCAGTGTGTTATGTGATGAGCAGGTAGGTCAGTGTGTGTTATGTGATGAGCAGGTAGGTCAGTGTGTTATGTGATGAGCAGGTAGGTCAGCGTGTATTATGTGATGAGCAGGTAGGGTTAGTTTGTTATGTGATGACCAGGTAGGTTAGTGTGTGTTATGTGATGAGCAGGTAGGTCAGTGTGTGATGTGATGAGAAGGTAGGGTTAGTGTGTGTTATATGATGAGCTGGTAGGGTTAGTGTGTGTTATGTGATGAGCAGGTAGGTCAGTGTGTGATGTGATGAGAAGGTAGGGTTAGTGTGTGTGATGTGATGAGAAGGTAGGGTTAGTGTGTGTTATGTGATGAGCAGGTAGGTCAGTGTGTATTATGTGATGAGCAGGTAGGTCAGTGTGTGTTATATGATGACCAGGTAGGTCAGTGTGTTATGTGATGAGCAGGTAGGGTTTGTGTGTTATGTGATGACCAGGTAGGTCAGTGTGTGTTATGTGATGAGCAGGTAGGTGAGTGTGTGTTATGTGATAAGCAGGGAGGTCAGTGTGTGTTATGTGATGAGCAGGTAGGTCAGTATGAGTTATGTGATGAGCAGGTAGGGTTTGTGTGTTATGTGATGAGCAGGTAGGTCAGTGTGTGTTATGTGATGAGCAGGTAGGTCAGTGTGTGTTATGTGATAAGCAGGTAGGTCAGTGTGTGTTATGTGATGAGCAGGTAGGTCAGTGTGTGTTATGTGATGAGCAGGTAGGTCAGTGTGAGTTATGTGATGAGCAGGTAGGGTTTGTGTGTTATGTGATGAGCAGGTAGGTCAGTGTGTGTTATGTGATGAGCAGGTAGGTCAGTGTGTGTTATGTGATAAGCAGGTAGGTCAGTGTGTGTTATGTGATGAGCAGGTAGGTCAGTGTGTTTTATGTGATGAGCATGTAGGTCAGTGTGTGTTATGTGATGAGCAGGAAGGTCAGTGTGTGTTATGTGATGAGCAGGTAGGTCAGTGTGTTATGTGATGAGCAGGTAGGTCAGTGTGTGTGATGTGGTGAGCAGGTAGGTCAGTGTGTGTTATGTGATGAGCAGGTATGTCAGTGTTTTAGGTGATGAGCAGGTAGGTCAGTGTGTGTTATGTGATGAGCAGGTAGGTCAGTGTGTTATGTGATGAGCAGGTAGGTCAGTGTGTGTTATGTTATGAACAGGTAGGTCAGTGTGTTATGTGATGAGCAGGTAGGTCAGTGTGTATTATGTGATGAGCAGGTAGGGTTAGTGTGTTATGTGATGAGCAGGTAGGTCAGTGTGTGTTATGTGATGAGCAGGTAGGTCAGTGTGTTATGTGATGAGCAGGTAGGGTTAGTGTGTGTTATGTGATGAGCAGGTAGGGTTTGTGTGTTATGTGATGAGCAGGTAGGTCAGTGTGTGTTATGTGATGAGCAGGTAGGGTTTGGGTGTTATGTGATGACCAGGTAGGTCAGTGTGTGTCATGTGATGAGCAGGTAGGTCAGTGTGTGTTATGTGATAAGCAGGTAGGTCAGTGTGTGTGTTATGTGATGAGCAGGTAGGTCAGTGTGTTATGTGATGAGCAGGTAGGTCAGTGTGTGTTATGTGATGAGCAGGTAGGTCAGTGTGTTATGTGATGAGCAGGTAGGTCAGTGTGTTATATGATGACCAGGTAGGTCAGTGTGTTATGTGATGAGCAGGTAGGTCAGTGTGTATTATGTGATGAGCAGGTAGGGTTAGTGTGTTATGTGATGAGCAGGTAGGTCAGTGTGTGTTATGTGATGAGCAGGTAGGGTTAGTGTGTTATGTGATGAGCAGGTATGGCAGTGTGTTATGTGATGAGCAGGTAGGTCAGTGTGTGTTATGTGATGAGCAGGTACGTCAGTGTGTTATGTGATGAGCAGGTAGGTCAGTGTGTGTTATGTGATGAGCAGGTAGGTCAGTGTGTTATGTGATGAGCAGGTAGGTCAGCGTGTATTATGTGATGAGCAGGTAGGGTTAGTTTGTTATGTGATGACCAGGTAGGTTAGTGTGTGTTATGTGATGAGCAGGTAGGTCAGTGTGTGATGTGATGAGAAGGTAGGGTTAGTGTGTGTTATATGATGAGCTGGTAGGGTTAGTGTGTGTTATGTGATGAGCAGGTAGGTCAGTGTGTGATGTGATGAGAAGGTAGGGTTAGTGTGTGTGATGTGATGAGAAGGTAGGGTTAGTGTGTGTTATGTGATGAGCAGGTAGGTCAGTGTGTATTATGTGATGAGCAGGTAGGTCAGTGTGTGTTATATGATGACCAGGTAGGTCAGTGTGTTATGTGATGAGCAGGTAGGGTTTGTGTGTTATGTGATGACCAGGTAGGTCAGTGTGTGTTATGTGATGAGCAGGTAGGTGAGTGTGTGTTATGTGATAAGCAGGGAGGTCAGTGTGTGTTATGTGATGAGCAGGTAGGTCAGTATGAGTTATGTGATGAGCAGGTAGGGTTTGTGTGTTATGTGATGAGCAGGTAGGTCAGTGTGTGTTATGTGATGAGCAGGTAGGTCAGTGTGTGTTATGTGATAAGCAGGTAGGTCAGTGTGTGTTATGTGATGAGCAGGTAGGTCAGTGTGTGTTATGTGATGAGCAGGTAGGTCAGTGTGAGTTATGTGATGAGCAGGTAGGGTTTGTGTGTTATGTGATGAGCAGGTAGGTCAGTGTGTGTTATGTGATGAGCAGGTAGGTCAGTGTGTGTTATGTGATAAGCAGGTAGGTCAGTGTGTGTTATGTGATGAGCAGGTAGGTCAGTGTGTTTTATGTGATGAGCATGTAGGTCAGTGTGTGTTATGTGATGAGCAGGAAGGTCAGTGTGTGTTATGTGATGAGCAGGTAGGTCAGTGTGTTATGTGATGAGCAGGTAGGTCAGTGTGTGTGATGTGGTGAGCAGGTAGGTCAGTGTGTGTTATGTGATGAGCAGGTATGTCAGTGTTTTAGGTGATGAGCAGGTAGGTCAGTGTGTGTTATGTGATGAGCAGGTAGGTCAGTGTGTTATGTGATGAGCAGGTAGGTCAGTGTGTGTTATGTTATGAACAGGTAGGTCAGTGTGTTATGTGATGAGCAGGTAGGTCAGTGTGTATTATGTGATGAGCAGGTAGGGTTAGTGTGTTATGTGATGAGCAGGTAGGTCAGTGTGTGTTATGTGATGAGCAGGTAGGTCAGTGTGTTATGTGATGAGCAGGTAGGGTTAGTGTGTGTTATGTGATGAGCAGGTAGGGTTTGTGTGTTATGTGATGAGCAGGTAGGTCAGTGTGTGTTATGTGATGAGCAGGTAGGGTTTGGGTGTTATGTGATGACCAGGTAGGTCAGTGTGTGTCATGTGATGAGCAGGTAGGTCAGTGTGTGTTATGTGATGAGCAGGTACGTCAGTGTGTTATGTGATGAGCAGGTAGGTCAGTGTGTGTTATGTGATGAGCAGGTAGGTCAGTGTGTTATGTGATGAGCAGGTAGGTCAGCGTGTATTATGTGATGAGCAGGTAGGGTTAGTTTGTTATGTGATGACCAGGTAGGTTAGTGTGTGTTATGTGATGAGCAGGTAGGTCAGTGTGTGATGTGATGAGAAGGTAGGGTTAGTGTGTGTTATATGATGAGCTGGTAGGGTTAGTGTGTGTTATGTGATGAGCAGGTAGGTCAGTGTGTGATGTGATGAGAAGGTAGGGTTAGTGTGTGTGATGTGATGAGAAGGTAGGGTTAGTGTGTGTTATGTGATGAGCAGGTAGGTCAGTGTGTATTATGTGATGAGCAGGTAGGTCAGTATGTGTTATATGATGACCAGGTAGGTCAGTGTGTGTGTTATGTGATGAGCAGGTAGGTCAGTGTGTTATGTGATGAGCAGGTAGGTCAGTGTGTGTTATGTGATGAGCAGGTAGGTCAGTGTGTTATGTGATGAGCAGGTAGGTCAGTGTGTTATATGATGACCAGGTAGGTCAGTGTGTTATGTGATGAGCAGGTAGGTCAGTGTGTGTTATGTGATGAGCAGGTAGGGTTTGGGTGTTATGTGATGACCAGGTAGGTCAGTGTGTGTCATGTGATGAGCAGGTAGGTCAGTGTGTGTTATGTGATAAGCAGGTAGGTCAGTGTGTGTTATGTGATGAGCAGGTAGGTCAGTGTGTTATGTGATGAGCAGGTAGGTCAGTGTGTGTTATGTGATGAGCAGGTATGGCAGTGTGTTATGTGATGAGCAGGTAGGTCAGTGTGTGTTATGTGATGAGCAGGTACGTCAGTGTGTTATGTGATGAGCAGGTAGGTCAGTGTGTGTTATGTGATGAGCAGGTAGGTCAGTGTGTTATGTGATGAGCAGGTAGGTCAGCGTGTATTATGTGATGAGCAGGTAGGGTTAGTTTGTTATGTGATGACCAGGTAGGTTAGTGTGTGTTATGTGATGAGCAGGTAGGTCAGTGTGTGATGTGATGAGAAGGTAGGGTTAGTGTGTGTTATATGATGAGCTGGTAGGGTTAGTGTGTGTTATGTGATGAGCAGGTAGGTCAGTGTGTGATGTGATGAGAAGGTAGGGTTAGTGTGTGTGATGTGATGAGAAGGTAGGGTTAGTGTGTGTTATGTGATGAGCAGGTAGGTCAGTGTGTATTATGTGATGAGCAGGTAGGTCAGTGTGTGTTATATGATGACCAGGTAGGTCAGTGTGTTATGTGATGAGCAGGTAGGGTTTGTGTGTTATGTGATGACCAGGTAGGTCAGTGTGTGTTATGTGATGAGCAGGTAGGTGAGTGTGTGTTATGTGATAAGCAGGGAGGTCAGTGTGTGTTATGTGATGAGCAGGTAGGTCAGTATGAGTTATGTGATGAGCAGGTAGGGTTTGTGTGTTATGTGATGAGCAGGTAGGTCAGTGTGTGTTATGTGATGAGCAGGTAGGTCAGTGTGTGTTATGTGATAAGCAGGTAGGTCAGTGTGTGTTATGTGATGAGCAGGTAGGTCAGTGTGTGTTATGTGATGAGCAGGTAGGTCAGTGTGAGTTATGTGATGAGCAGGTAGGGTTTGTGTGTTATGTGATGAGCAGGTAGGTCAGTGTGTGTTATGTGATGAGCAGGTAGGTCAGTGTGTGTTATGTGATAAGCAGGTAGGTCAGTGTGTGTTATGTGATGAGCAGGTAGGTCAGTGTGTTTTATGTGATGAGCATGTAGGTCAGTGTGTGTTATGTGATGAGCAGGAAGGTCAGTGTGTGTTATGTGATGAGCAGGTAGGTCAGTGTGTTATGTGATGAGCAGGTAGGTCAGTGTGTGTGATGTGGTGAGCAGGTAGGTCAGTGTGTGTTATGTGATGAGCAGGTATGTCAGTGTTTTAGGTGATGAGCAGGTAGGTCAGTGTGTGTTATGTGATGAGCAGGTAGGTCAGTGTGTTATGTGATGAGCAGGTAGGTCAGTGTGTGTTATGTTATGAACAGGTAGGTCAGTGTGTTATGTGATGAGCAGGTAGGTCAGTGTGTATTATGTGATGAGCAGGTAGGGTTAGTGTGTTATGTGATGAGCAGGTAGGTCAGTGTGTGTTATGTGATGAGCAGGTAGGTCAGTGTGTTATGTGATGAGCAGGTAGGGTTAGTGTGTGTTATGTGATGAGCAGGTAGGGTTTGTGTGTTATGTGATGAGCAGGTAGGTCAGTGTGTGTTATGTGATGAGCAGGTAGGGTTTGGGTGTTATGTGATGACCAGGTAGGTCAGTGTGTGTCATGTGATGAGCAGGTAGGTCAGTGTGTGTTATGTGATAAGCAGGTAGGTCAGTGTGTGTGTTATGTGATGAGCAGGTAGGTCAGTGTGTTATGTGATGAGCAGGTAGGTCAGTGTGTGTTATGTGATGAGCAGGTAGGTCAGTGTGTTATGTGATGAGCAGGTAGGTCAGTGTGTTATATGATGACCAGGTAGGTCAGTGTGTTATGTGATGAGCAGGTAGGTCAGTGTGTATTATGTGATGAGCAGGTAGGGTTAGTGTGTTATGTGATGAGCAGGTAGGTCAGTGTGTGTTATGTGATGAGCAGGTAGGGTTAGTGTGTTATGTGATGAGCAGGTAGGTCAGTGTGTGTTATGTGATGAGCAGGTAGGTGAGTGTGTTATGTGATGACCAGGTAGGTCAGTGTGTTATGTGATGAGCAGGTAGGTCAGTGTGTGTTATGTGATGACCAGGTAGGTCAGTGTGTGTTATGTGATGAGCAAGTAGGTCAGTGTGTGTTATGTGATGAGCAGGTAGGTCAGTGTGTTATGTGATGAGCAGGTAGGTCAGTGTATTATGTGATGTGCAGGTAGGTCAGTGTGTTGTGTGATGAGCAGGTAGGTTAGTGTGTGTTATGTGATGAGCAGGTAGGTCAGTGTGTGTTATGTGATGAGCAGGTAGGTCAGTGTGTGTTATGTGATGAGCAGGTAGAGTTAGTGTGTTATGTGATGAGCAGGTAGGTCAGTGTGTGTTATGTGATGAGCAGGTAGGTCAGTGTGTGTTATGTGAATAGCAGGTACAGTTAGTGTGTTATGTGATGAGCAGGTAGGTCAGTGTGTGTTATGTGATGACCAGGTAGGTCAGTGTGTGTTATGTGATGAGCAGGTAGGTCAGTGTGTGTTATGTGATGAGCAGGTAGGTCAGTGTGTGTTATGTGATGAGCAGGTAGGTCAGTGTGTGTTATGTGATGAGCAGGTAGAATTAGCGTGTTATGTGATGAGCAGGTAGGTCAGTGTGTGTTATGTGATGAGCAGGTAGGTCATCACCATGACTGACCTGGGGACATGTTTAGTGCAGCAGGAGTTACTGGTCATCACCATGACTGACCTGGGGACATGTTTAGTGCAGCAGTAGTTACTGGTCATCACCATGACTGACCTGGGGACATGTTTAGTGCAGCAGTAGTTACTGGTCATCACCAGGACTGACCTGGGGACATGTTTAGTGCAGCAGTAGTTACTGGTCATCACCATGACTGACCTGGGGAAATGTTTAGTGCAGCAGTAGTTACTGGTCATCACCAGGACTGACCTGGGGACACGTTTAGTGCAACAGTAGTTACTGGTCATCACCAGGACTGACCTGGGGACATGTTTAGTGCAGCAGTAGTTACTGGTCATCACCAGGACTGACCTGGGGACATGTTTAGTGCAGCAGTAGTTATTGGTCATCACCAGGACTGACCTGGGGACACGTTTAGTGCAGCAGTAGTTACTGGTCATCACCAGGATTGACCTGGGGACATGTTTAGTGCAGCAGTAATTACTGGTCATCACCAGGACTGACCTGGGGACATGTTTAGTGCAGCAGTAGTTACTAGTCATCACCATGACTGACCTGGGGACACGCAGTAGTTACTGATCATAAACTAACCTGGGGGGGTTGTTCGCGCAAGTCTCACCACCCATGGAGAGGTACAGTGTTTCATTCTTCAGGTATGGGTACTCCATCGCTTTGTTAACGTACGTGCCGAAATCCGTGTCTGAGGCGAGGAAGCAGTCGTTATGTTGGCCGATCCTCGCTACCTGCCTCCCACAACGGTACATTGATCAGTTCTTCATGCACTCTTACTCATCGTAGAATATAGTATATATTTATATAATAACAAGTAACAATATTGTTTTATGATAAAATTTCTGAAGTTCTGCCTGTCAATGTGTGAGATAATTGTAGTTGTCTGACCTAGTGATTGTTGTCTGAACTAGTGATTGATGTCTGCACTAGCGAATGTTGTCTGCAATCGTGATTGTTAGCTGCACTAGTGATTGTTTTCTGCACTAGAGATTGTTGTCTGCACTAGTGATGGTGTGGTTGTCTTCACTAGTGATTGTGTGGTTGTCTACACTAGTGATTGTGTGGTTATCTACACTAGTGATGGATGCTGATGTCTGCATTCTATTGGATGACTGTTAGGTGTGTTCTTCAAGCAGGACGAGTGGGTGACTGTTGGGGGTGTTCTACAAGCAAGACGAGTGGGTGACTATTGGGTGTGTTCTACAAACAAGACGAGTGGGTGACTGTTAGGTGTGTTCTACAAGCAGGACGAGTGGGTGACTATTAGGTGTGTTCTTCAAGCAAGACGAGTGGGTGACTGTTAGGTGTGTTCTATAAGCAGGACGAGTGGGTGACTATTAGGTGTGTTCTTCAAGCAAGACGAGTGGGTGACTGTTGGGGGTGTTCTACAAGCAAGACGAGTGGGTGACTATTGGGTGTGTTCTACAAGCAAGACGAGTGGGTGACTGTTAGGTGTGTTCTACAAGCAGGACGAGTGGGTGACTGACTGGAGTGTTGGTGAAAGCTTCACTCCAGGTGATGGGTGAGGTTCGCCCAAGAATCTTCTGCTTGTAGTATGGAGTCCGCAGTTGGATTTGCCTACAAGAAGATATGGAAATAATATTTGAAGGTTTTTCTATAATATTTAATGTAAAACAGTTTACGTTAATAATTTTTTTAAATAATAAAAAGCTCATAGAATGAAAAAATAATTTGAGATTTAAAAATAAAATTTTAAAAGCGTTTTACTAATTAACCAAACTAGTGTGACACTCTTGGCATTGTCCCCCAGTAGCATCCACAACACCATAACAATGGATAAATCTTGTTCAAAGACTTGATAACTCTGCAGATAAACACAGTCGGATGGTAGACTTCACTGAACCCGACGTATCCCTGGTAAGTATAAGTAATTATCAAAGACAGTCCCAAGCCGTGAGGAAGAAGATATACCACCGTTCTCTTACGTAGCAAAAGACAAACGTTAAAAGAAACATATCCAGAATTCTGAGTCCAAATGTTAAGCGGGACAGAAATGTTTGGGCGCGTTTCGTATCACCTAATGCATCTGTTCACCATGAAATAAATTGGTACACAGAAGTTTTACCATACCTGCTACACAATTACCATACCTGCTACACCTCTATCTGTGTATATATCTCCATTAACATACCTGCTACACCTCTATCTGGGTATATTTCTCCATTACCATACCTGCTACACCTCTACATTTGTATATATCTCCATTACCATACCTGCTACACCTCTACCTGTATATATATCTCCATTAACATACCTGCTACACCTCTACCTGGGTATATATCTCCATTACCATACCTGCTACACCTCTACCTGTATATATATCTCCATTAACATACCTGCTACACCTCTACCTGGGTATATATCTCCATTACCATACCTGCTACACCGCTATCTGTGTATATATCTCCATTACCATACCTGCTACACCTCTACCTGTATACATATCTCCATTAACGTCTCTCTCTCTCTTAGAGGTTATGGATCTCTTGAAGCTCTTCTGCTTCCGGACAGTAACCGAGGACGCAGCAGGCGTTTCCCCTCTAGATTAATTTGACAGTTGAGAGGCGAGCCGAAAAAGCAGAGCTCAACCCCCGCAAGCACAATTAGGTGAATACATAAACACACACACACACACACACACACACACACACACACACACACACACACACACACACACACACACACACACACACAGCTAAGACTTGTTGAGCACCTGGAGAGCATTGGGTTTGTAAACAAGCACCAACATGGGTTCTGGACAGGGAAATCATGCCTAACAAACCTTTTAGAATTCTATGATAAAGTAACAAGGATAAGGCAGGACAGAGAAGGCTGGGCAGACTGCATATTTCTTGACTGCCAAAAGGCCTTTGATACGGTACCGCACATGAGACTGCTATACAAACTTGAGAGGCAGGCAGGAGTAAGCGGAAAGGCCCTAGTATGGGTGAAGAACTACCTAACAGGAAGGAGCCAGAGGGTAATGGTAAGGGGCGAAAAGTCGGACTGGCGAACAGTAACAAGTGGAGTACCTCAAGGATCGGTGCTGGGACCAATCCTCTTTCTAATTTACGTAAATGATATGTTTACAGGAGTGGAATCATACATGTCAATGTTTGCAGATGACGCAAAATTAATGAGAAGAGTTGTGACATACGAGGATTGTAGGATCCTCCAAGAGGACTTAAACAGGCTGCAGAGATGGTCAGGGAAATGGCTACTGGAGTTTAACACCAGTAAATGTAAAGTTATGGAAATGGGATCAGGTGACAGGAGACCAAAGGGACAGTACACAATGAAGGGGAACAGCCTACCTGTAACGTTTCGAGAAAGAGACCTGGGAGTGGATGTGACACCTAATCTAACTCCTGAGGCACATATAAATAGGATAACGACAGCAGCGTACTCTACACTGGCGAAAATTAGAACTTCATTCAGAAACCTAAATGAGGAAGCTTTTAGGGCGCTTTACACTGCCTACGTGAGACCCGTCTTAGAGTATGCCGCGCCATCATGGAGCCCCCACCTGAAGAAACACATAAAGAAACTGGAGAAGGTTCAGAGGTTTGCGACGAGGCTTGTCCCAGAGCTATGAGGGATGGGATATGAAGAGCGGCTGAAGGAACTGAACCTTACGACACTAGAGAAAAGAAGGGAGAGAGGAGATATGATAGGGACATATAAAATACTCAGGGGAATTGACAAAGTGGAAATAGATGAAATGTTCACACGTAATAATAACAGAACGAGGGGACATGGGTGGAAACTGGAAACTCAGATGAGTCACAGAGATGTTAGGAAGTTTTCTTTTAGCGTGAGAGTAGTAGAAAAATGGAATGCACTTGGGGAACAGGTTGTGGAAGCAAATACTATTCATACTTTTAAAACTAGGTATGATAGGGAAATGGGACAGGAGTCATTGCTGTAAACAACCGATAGCTAGAAAGGTGGGATCCAAGAGTCAATGCTCGATCCTGCAAGCACATATAGGTGAGTACATATAGGTGAGTACACACACACACACAGAGTGGTTGACAAATAGAATGCATTAGGGAGTGATGTGGTGGAGGCTGACTCCATACACAGTTTCAAGTGTAGATATGATAGAGCCCAATAGGCTCAGGAACCTGTACACCTGTTGATTGACGGTTGAGAGGCGGGACCAAAGAGCTAAAGCTAAACCCCCGCAAGCACAGCTAGGTGAGTACACACACACACACAAGCGCAGGGAGAGAGGAGTAAACCAGGAAATCGCAGCCCCCAACACAACAGTCCCAGGTATAAGTGGGGAACCCACAACCAGCATCCCAGCAATACCAGAAGGGAGATCAACACCACCACTCCCCTCTGCATAGAAATCCTCCCTTCCCCTCACCCTACCTGCCCCCACCCAAATACTCACTCAAACCTCCCTCCCCCCACCCCATTCTGACCCTATAACCCCTCCCCCATTCCCAATATGTCACCCCTCCTGCCTTCCCCCCTCCCCCTTCATCCAATACCCTCCCTATCCCTCCTCCCCTTCACCCCGTATCCTCCATGTCCCCCCCTATCTCCTTAACCCACACCCTACCTGTCCCCCCTTCCCTTGCACCCCCACCCCCACCCCAAAATCCTCTGAGACCCTGCAAACCACTTCACAGATCTTCTCACCCAGGGAACAGATTTTCCCACCAGCAGAATGCTCGCCAAGAAGGGGACTAGAAAATGAACAGAAGAAAGTGAGCTTCAAGGCAATGTACACTAACATAGATGGGATTACAAATAAAACAAGTGAACTCGGAGAATGGGCACCTAGAAGAAAACCCAGACATAATAGCACTTACAAAAACAAAGCTAACGAAAACCATAACAAACGCATGTACAGATTGCTCCAAACAGGGGAGAGGGGATTACCCATCGCCATGCCAAATGTTTGTTTATAAAATGAATCATTAAAGCTGAAATAATTATCTTTAATGCACAATTTTGTAAGTTCAATAATGGTGTTAGTTGGCAAAGTTAAATTATACCTTGGGAGTATATGGCATATACTCTGTGGCATATAGACTTTCCAAATGGCTTGTCCAAGTCTTGTCTCCAGTAGTAGGTTCCATTTCCAACTCACACATAACATACAACTTGGACTTGGTTAACAAGTTGTCTAGTTTGAAATTAAATTATGATTTTAAACTTGTGAGTTTTGATGTGACGGCTCTGTTCAATAGGGTTCCTGTTGATGATCTGTTGTCATTCTTATGGGATCTACTCCCAAGGTATAATTTAACTTTACCTACTAACACTATTATTGAACTTACAAAATTGTGCATTAAAGATAATTATTTCAGCTTTAATGATTCATTTTATAAACAAACATTTGGCATGGCGATGGGTAATCCCCTCTCCCCTGTTTTGAGCAATCTGTATATGGAATGTTTCGAAACAAATATCCTTCCCAGGATTTTACCCTCAAATTTGCTTTGGTACAGGTACGTTGACGATATTTTATGCCTGTGGCCGGTTAACCATGACGAAACTGATTTTCTCAATCAAATTAATTCGCTGGTTCCGTCAATTAAATTTACAATTGAGAACGAAGTGAATGGTGTTCTGCATTTTATAGACATCATGATTCATAGAATTGGTAGGAGTTTCAAATTCAGTGTGTATAGGAAACCTACCAATGTGTGCTCGTATGTACATTTCTATTCAAATCATCAGGTTCAGGTCAAGCGGGCAGTTTTTTCTGGTATGTTTCTCAGAGCACTGAGAGTTTGCAGTCCGGAATTTTTCGATGAAGAAATAGCAAATATATTTGAAATTGGGAAGAAGTTAAAATACCCAAAATTGATCTTGGATCTTGCGTTTTGTCAAGCAAAAAGGACTTTCTACAAACAGACTACTAAGTCTAAACCAGAACTGAAAAATTCGTTGGCATTACCATATTCTGAGGGTCTAGTAAAGCTTGCCCCAGCCCTGAAGAACTTTAATATTAATCTAGTGTTCAAAAATGATAATACAGTTAAGTCCATGTTAATTAAGAACTCGCCCTCGTCTGTAGCAGATTGTGTGTATTCCATTCCTTGTAATGAGTGTGCATGTGTTTACATCAGCCAGACAGGTAAATCTCTTTCCTCGCATTTAAAACAGCATTCATATGCTATTCGTACAGCCCAGCAATCCAGTGCATTGTATTTACATTCCAGTTTATGTAATCATTCTATCGACTTCACAGGGGCAAAATGTATTGTTAAAAGTAAGGATTTTGTTGAACGAAACGTGATCGAGTCTGCTCTGATCAAACATTGTAACAACAGCCTTAATGTGAGCCCCGGTATGTACAAGTTGGATCCCTATTTAAGCCTCAATATAGCACGTCAAAACAATATAGCAATCATTTAACACGTATTGTGGGACATTTGGGACTTGACTCTATTTATTTAATTAATGAAGTAATGAAAATAATTAAGAAGGACCACCCGCTTTTATAGTAAAGAGGGAAACTAATAAAATGTGATCATTTGAAATTCCTAGAGGAACCAGTAACTATGGATAAATACTAGAAATTATAATCACTTGAATAATTAATGGGCTGTATAAATAATTTACTTGAATCAAAGCCTCAAACATCTACATTGGGGGGTTATTGCTAGAACTTCAAACATGTCTAGGAACTAATGCGGTTCGTACATTAGTTCATTGTGTAATAATCTAATCCTATGACCAATTAGAGAATCAATAGGGTATTTGTCACCAACAAGAATATAGATTATGAACATCAGAAATTAATGATTATAATAAACACGTGTTAAATACAGTGCACAGTGATCAATAGTGATAATCCAATACAGATAATTTGAATAATTAAAATACGGAAAAGGGTCTTAGCTTGAAGACGTTTTCCAAGACATCAATCATGAATCATCCTCGGAATCTCCGGAATTCTTCTTGGAACACTGGGAGATGAATAACACGGGTAAAGCAACAGCTCGGGGAATTCCTCACACGCAAGCTGTAAATTAAGATATATTACGTAGCAACATATTAGGCTACTAAATATCTATATTCAAGAAATTGGGAATGGAGAGTAATAAATATACTAACATGTGTTTTATTTATGTCGCTCGGCGTGACGACAAGCTACCCTGCTGTAAACAATCTCTAATGATGCATCAAAAGGGAATATGTGTACTTAGCTAATAGGGCACTGTATAAGTTGAAGCTTGCCGAAACTCGCGTCCCAGGCTCTAGCGTCGCAATGGCGAACACGTGGTGGCTAGCTTGGCCTAGATGTCGACGCGCTTCTCTGGCCGGTCACGATGGATTACACGGAACAAATTGACAAGTTCCGGGCTGAATGTCAAGTTAATTCTTGTTGACGATTCACCACAATGTATCCTATGACACTGACACCAAACGAGTTGCTCAATTCCGCAACAAGTCTTCACACCGCACTTTGGCGCCTTTCCTATAACACCGACGCCTCCACACCCTCTCCGATTAATGGCGTCTCTCCCTGCCCCGCTCCGCGTCCAGCATTTGCTACACAAATTATTTACTACGAATAATATTATTTCTCGCAGTTGCGGCTAAAATGCTTGGATAATGACGTGTTTATAATTCTAGGGAGCTAAATATTATTACTTGCTCTTTTAACGATGTTAAACGAGCAATGGAGGATGATTTTAATTCTCTCCATGGCATTCACGTGTGACGTTAAATTTATTACCAGATAACAGTTGTAACTAGAAATGCTCGATTTGGCATTATTTGGGAGTCAGGTTATCGGTAAATAATTATCACACAGAACACTGTTGTTTTTAGAGAATCAAACTCAATTCTCTGACACACTGGATATAAATGTGTTTATTTTGGTAGAATCTGACACAATACTGGTGTTTGGTTACGTAAGAATTCTAGCATTATTGTACAGATACAATTATTAGTTAATGTGAACTCTATGGTTGGTTAATTTTAGTTACTACAGTAATTAGTAGATTTTAGTAATAATTAAAAATAATACAACAGTGTTGTATTATATTGGAAATTTCCAACATAACTCCGGGGGGGAGATTTATCGGGTCGCAGTGTAATGTTGAGTACTGACATACCCATCCCGAAGTTGGTATTAATATTAGTATGTTAGTATTTTAGTACACACATAACGAATGTCCCGTATTTGTCAAGGACATACAAGAAACTTAAGTCTTGCAGATTTCATGTTAAATGGAACATGTTATTATGAATTACCTAAAGCTAATAACTAAGAAGGCTTACAATAAACTCTGTGACTGGTGTCGTTATGACATGTAATGTTTATGTTACTAAGTCTCAAAGTCTGTAAACTCTCAGATACTCTAGACAAATAATGTTATTTATAGCCTATACAACAATTAAGAATTTAAATCACACAATTCAAATAACTGAGAATCTACTGTGATAAGAATGTCTTGGGTCATAGTGACTTGTATTGATTTGTTACTTGACATCACACCACAGTATCATCATGGTTACTTAAATTGGATGGAAAGGGATTTACTCTTGGTCAGAGCTGTAATAGGCTTGCAGTTTCCACTTGCATTGTTGAGCAGCAGCTCTAGTGGGGCGGTTGCTCGATGGATCAGAATTACTGTCCTCGGAAACTACTGGTGAAGCTGGTTCTGGCAAACACTCTCGTTCTGCTAATTCGAGAGGTACCAACTTCTCTAAAGTTTTTAGGGTAGTGTTGCCTCGGCATAAAACTTTCACTACTCTCCGGATACCTTGATGATCTGGATGGATGGCAACAATTTTGCCTATGGGCCACTCCGACCTTGGTCCATCACTGTTGACTAATACTAGGTCCCCTGGTTTAAGTTGTACTTTATTATAAGGACTCGAAGCTCCGTAGTGGTACTCTCGTAGAGCTGTGAGGTACTCTCGAGTCCACACCTCATTCCACCTTTCAATGACTCTTGAGAGATGTTGGTAACTTTCTACCAAGTCACTTCTGGTTACATGTGAGGGGTCGACGGGGTCCTCTTCTGCTGAAGGTATGAGAGGACTCAGTAGACCTCCATGTATCAAGTGTGAGGGACTCAGAGGTTCTCTTTGTGAGAAATCATCGGACAGGTATGTTAATGGGCGGTTATTGACTCGCGCCTCGATTTCCACAACAATTGTTTGGAGTTCGGAGTAACTGATTTTTTGTCTATGTAAGGTTTTTCTTAAACACTTCTTGACAGTGCCTATCATTCGTTCGTAGAACCCACCTTGCCAAGGGGCTCTTGGAGCTATAAATTTCCAGTGACATTGTCGTCTCTGCAGGACTGATTGTACTTCTGGATGACTCCACACTTCTCGCAGACAGGCTTCTCCTGCCACAAAATTGGAACCATTGTCCGATATCATGAGTTTGGGACAAGATCTGCGAGCTGCAAATCTGCGGAAGGCTTGGATGAAGGCTTCAGCGCTCATATCTGAAGTCACTTTTAAATGTATGCCTCTAGTAGTAGCACACGTAAAGAGGCAAATGTAAGCTTTCACTGGTATCTTATCTGGGTTGCCAGTGAGAAGCAAGGCCCCTGTGTAATCTACACCAGTGGTTTCAAAAGGACGAAGATGAACCACTCTTTCTTCTGGAAGTGGTGGAGGTCCTGGGTAAGGACATACTCTAGCATCGTATCTTTTGCAGATTACACAGAATTTAATAATTGACTTGACTGTCTGACGACCTTGAGGAAGCAAAAATTTCTGTCTAAGGTCGGTGAGAGTATCTAACACTCCACCATGTAAAGTACCGTATTGATGGTGATGTAAAACTAGAAGTTTGGTGATGATGTGGTGACGTGGTAGAAGAATTGGATTCTTTGTGTCCAGATCAATTTTTGCATGAAGCAAACGTCCTCCACACCTTAGTATATTATGAGTGTTGGCATCATACCAGATACCTAGAGACTTAGTTAATTTATCTGGAAGATTTTCATATTTGCTTCCATATGTCTCTTGTTGTGCACGTTTGATCCAGTAGAGAATAGGATTGGGAAACTTATGTCAGATTCCTATATTAGCAAGAAAGTCAAACACATGTGCGGTCACTCTTAATAACTTACTTAAGTTAGAATAATTGTGAGGATCAATGGCTAAGATTCGTTGAGGTTCTGGTTCTTTCATGGGAGTGGTGATATTGGTCACTATGACTTGTGGTTTTTGTTTGGGCCACTGACCACCAACAAGCCATGAAGGTCCATTGAACCACAGCGAAGACTTGATGAGTTGTTTTAGTGTTAATCCTCGAGATAAATAATCTGCCGGATTGTCCTTAGTAGGAACATGTCTGAATTTATACCCAGCAGATAATTCATGAATTTCCCTAACACGATTACTGACGTAGGGAGTTTTATTATTGTTGTTTCTTACCCATTGTAAGACTGCCTCATTGTCTGGCCACACGACAATCTCACCAAAGTGGATATTATTGAGTGTCTTAGTCAAGCAATGAGCCAATCTTACTCCCACTAGCAATGCAGTCAACTCCATTTGAGGTAAAGATCTCTTCTTAATGGGAGCAACTCTTGCTTTAGATGTGAGCAAAATTGATTGTGCACTATTAACTAAGTAGGCTACAGCGCCATACGCTTTGCCAGAGGCATCGCAGAAAACGTGCAAATTTGTGGGCAAGTTTGGTCCTACAGCATTACGAGGAAATTTCAAAACACCTAACTGATTAAAATCCGTTGAGAGTGTCTGCCATTTAGCTTGTAACTCACTTGGTAACGGATCATCCCATCCCATATGTTTCTGCCAGCACTCCTGCATTAGGAGTTTGCCCCTTATTAATATAGGACTAAGTAAGCCTAAAGGGTCAAATGGTTGACTGACAAACGAGAGCAATGTTCTCATGGTAAGGGATGAATAATCGGTTTGTACTGATTTGACATTCATCTCGTCAGTACTTGTGTTCCATTCCACACCTAGAACCTTTAATTGATTGGGTACCTGATAACCTGGAAATTCTTTCTCGATTATCTGGTTTAGTGATTCATTATTTGAGGCCCATGACTGTAGTGGCATATTGGCTTCTAATAACTCACGGTTAGCCTCATGGTAGATTTCTACCAAATTGGTTTGATAATTTGTAGTTCCCTGTAAATTGTCGACATACAAGTTGTCACTAATGTCTGCCTTATAAGGACTATTTGACTTCCTCAAATGTGTGTCTAATGTAGCTTGCAATAGAAACGGGGAGGACGTCGCTCCGACAAATCCGGCTCTAGCTCCTGGACCCGGTTGGCCACTGGTAAATTCGGCACCCGCCGTCCGATTTCCGCGGGACTGAACACACCTTCTTCCTGCATCGGAGGAAGGTACTCGGCAATAGCCGTTGGGCCCGGCTCTAGCCACTGGACCCTGGTCTCCGGTGGTAACTTCTTCGGCGCCACCGGCCCAATTCGACCAGACCCGAGCTGACGACAGGGAGAAAGGCACGCTCGCTCAGGTAACTTTGTTCGAGAACATATCCCGGCTCCGACGACACCGGCAACGCTCGCATGCTACACGAGAAACACTGCCGGCGCGACCGCCACACACCGGGCAGGAGCAGGCCGTCACGCCAGGCATTCTCTGTGCCGGAGCATTGCCGGAGACTGGACGAGGTCCAGCGGGTAAACGGCGGGAGTAAGCCTCTCGCCTAACAGTCCAGGTTTGCACCTCCCTCCCACCATCTCCGGTTTCCTCCCTGTCCCCATCCGCCTCACAGTACTCTCTCGACGACGCACCCAGCCCTCAATGGGTCGTCTTTCCGTTTCCTGCCTGCCCTCAGCCGCCTGACAGGACTCTCTCGACGCCGCACCGAGCCTCAGTGGGTCGTCTCTCCCTTCTGTCTCTGTGTCGGATCAGGGACGGATCCTAGCCCGCCATTTGAGGTCGAATCTCCGTTTTCGGCGACCCACCTTAACACCCCCCCTCCCCTCACCCATCCAGAGCCCAACCCCACCCCCTACCC
Organism: Procambarus clarkii; assembly: GCF_040958095.1. Classification (NCBI taxonomy): domain Eukaryota; kingdom Metazoa; phylum Arthropoda; class Malacostraca; order Decapoda; family Cambaridae; genus Procambarus; species Procambarus clarkii. The sequence goes on along the minus strand of NC_091151.1, from coordinate 26,362,817 downwards.
CCCCAAGTCGTCGTCTCTCCTTTTCCTCCCTGCCCTCAGCCGCCTGACAGGACTACTCGACGGCATACCGAGCCACAGTGAGTTCGTCTTTCCATTTCCTCCCTGACCCCATCCGCCTCACAGCACTCTCTCGACGACGCACCGAGCCCTCAGTGGGTCGTCTCTCCGTTTCCTCCCTGTGCTCATCCGCCTCACAGGACTCTATGGACGCCTCACCCTGCCACAGTGGTTCGTCTCTCCGTTCTGTCTCTGTGTCGGATCAGGGACGGATCCTAGCCCGCCTTTTGAGTTCGAATCTCCGTTTTCGGTGACCCACCTTAACACCCCCCTCCCCTCACCCACCCAGAGCCCAACCCCACCCCCTACCCCCCCAAGTCGTCGTCTCTCCTTTTCCTCCCTGCCCTCAGCCGCCTGACAGGACTACTCGACGGCTCACCGAGCCACAGTGAGTTCGTCTTTCCATTTCCTCCCTGTCCTCAGCCGCCTCACAGCACTCTCTCGACGACGCACCCAGCCCTCAGTGGGTCGTCTCTCCGTTTCCTCCCTGCCCTCAGCCGCCTGACAGGACTACTCGACGCCGCACCGAGCCCTCAGTGGGTCGTCTCTCCGTTTCTTCCCTGTCCTCAGCCGCCTCACAGCACACTCTCGACGACGCACCCAGCTCTCAGTAGGTCGTCTCTCCGTTTCCTCCCTGCCCTCAGCCACCTGACAGGACTCTCTCGACGCCGCACCGAGCCCTCGGTGGGTCGTCTCTCCGTTTCCTCCCTGTGCTCATCCGCCTCACAGGACTCTCTCGACGCCTCACCCTGCCACAGTGGGTCGTCTCTCCGTTCTGTCTCTGTGTCGGATCAGGGACGGATCCTAGCCCGCCTTTTGAGTTCGAATCTCCGTTTTCGGCGACCCACCTTAACACCCCCCCTCCCCTCACCCATCCAGAGCCCAACCCCACCCCCTAACCCCCCAAGTCGTCGTCTCTCCTTTTCCTCCTTGCCCTCAGCCGCCTGACAGGACTACTCGACGGCTCACCGAGCCACAGTGAGTTCGTCTTTCCATTTCCTCCCTGTCCTCAGCCGCCTCACAGCACTCTCTCGACGACGCACCCAGCCCTCAGTGGGTCGTCTCTCCGTTTCCTCCCTGCCCTCAGCCGCCTGACAGGACTACTCGACGCCGCACCGAGCCCTCAGTGGGTCGTCTCTCCGTTTCTTCCCTGTCCTCAGCCGCCTCACAGCACACTCTCGACGACGCACCCAGCTCTCAGGAGGTCGTCTCTCCGTTTCCTCCCTGCCCTCAGCCACCTGACAGGACTCTCTCGACGCCGCACCGAGCCCTCGGTGGGTCGTCTCTCCGTTTCCTCCCTGTGCTCATCCGCCTCACAGGACTCTCTCGACGCCTCACCCTGCCACAGTGGGTCGTCTCTCCGTTCTGTCTCTGTGTCGGATCAGGGACGGATCCTAGCCCGCCTTTTGAGTTCGAATCTCCGTTTTCGGCGACCCACCTTAACACCCCCCCTCCCCTCACCCATCCAGAGCCCAACCCCACCCCCTAACCCCCCAAGTCGTCGTCTCTCCTTTTCCTCCTTGCCCTCAGCCGCCTGACAGGACTACTCGACGGCTCACCGAGCCACAGTGAGTTCGTCTTTCCATTTCCTCCCTGTCCTCAGCCGCCTCACAGCACTCTCTCGACGACGCACCCAGCCCTCAGTGGGTCGTCTCTCCGTTACCTCCCTGCCCTCAGCCGCCTGACAGGACTACTCGACGCCGCACCGAGCCCTCAGTGGGTCGTCTCTCCGTTTCCTCCCTGTCCTCAGCCGCCTCACAGCACTCTCTCGACGACGCACCCAGCCCTCAGTGGGTCGTCTCTCCGTTTCCTCCCTGCCCTCAGCCGCCTGACAGGACTACTCGACGCCGCACCGAGCCCTCAGTGGGTCGTCTCTCCATTTCTTCCCTGTCCTCAGCCGCCTCACAGCACACTCTCGACGACGCACCCAGCTCTCAGTAGGTCGTCTCTCCGTTTCCTCCCTGCCCTCAGCCACCTGACAGGACTCTCTCGACGCCGCACCGAGCCCTCGGTGGGTCGTCTCTCCGTTTCCTCCCTGTGCTCATCCGCCTCACAGGACTCTCTCGACGCCTCACCCTGCCACAGTGGGTCGTCTCTCCGTTCTGTCTCTGTGTCGGATCAGGGACGGATCCTAGCCCGCCTTTTGAGTTCGAATCTCCGTTTTCGGCGACCCACCTTAACACCCCCCCTCCCCTCACCCATCCAGAGCCCAACCCCACCCCCTAACCCCCCAAGTCGTCGTCTCTCCTTTTCCTCCTTGCCCTCAGCCGCCTGACAGGACTACTCGACGGCTCACCGAGCCACAGTGAGTTCGTCTTTCCATTTCCTCCCTGTCCTCAGCCGCCTCACAGCACTCTCTCGACGACGCACCCAGCCCTCAGTGGGTCGTCTCTCCGTTACCTCCCTGCCCTCAGCCGCCTGACAGGACTACTCGACGCCGCACCGAGCCCTCAGTGGGTCGTCTCTCCGTTTCCTCCCTGTCCTCAGCCGCCTCACAGCACTCTCTCGACGACGCACCCAGCCCTCAGTGGGTCGTCTCTCCGTTTCCTCCCTGCCCTCAGCCGCCTGACAGGACTCTCTCGACGCCGCACCGAGCCCTCGGTGGGTCGTCTCTCCGTTTCCTCCCTGTGCTCATCCGCCTCACAGGACTCTCTCGACGCCTCACACTGCCACAGTGGGTCGTCTCTCCGTTCTGTCTCTGTGTCGGATCAGGGACGGATCCTAGCCCGCCATTTGAGGTCGAATCTCCGTTTTCGGCGACCCACCTTAACACCCCCCCTCCCCTCACCCATCCAGAGCCCATCCCCACCCCCTACCCCCCCAGCCAGCACCATCATGCCACACACCACCAACAGTGTAGGTGAGCAGCCAGCACCATCATGTCACACACACCACCAACAGTGTAGGTGAGCAGCCAGCACCATCATGCCACACCAGCAACAGTGTAGGCCAGCAACCACCACCATCATGCCACACCACCAACAGTGAAGGTGAGCAGCCACCACCATCATGCCACACCACCAACAGTGTAGACCAGCAGCCAGCACCATCATGCCACACCACCAACAGTGTAGGCCAGCAGCCAGCACCATCATGTCACACCACCAACAGTGTAGGCCAGCAGCCACCACCATCATGCCACACACCACCAACAGTGTAGGCCAGCAGCCAGCACCATCATGTCACACACCACCAACAGTGTAGGTGAGCAGCCAGCACCATCATGCCACACACCACCAACAGTGTAGACCAGCAGCCACCACCATCATGCCACACACTACCAACAGTGTAGACCAGCAGCCAACACCATCATGCCACACACCACCAACAGTGTAGGCCAGCAGCCACCACCATCATGCCACACCACCAACAGTGTAGACCAGCAGCCAGCACCATCATGCCACACACCACCAACAGTGTAGGTGAGCAGCCAGCACCATCATGCCACACCACCAACAATGTAGGTGAGCAGCCAGCACCATCATGCCACACACCACCAACAGTGTAGACCAGCAGCCAGCACCATCATGCCACACACCACCAACAGTGTAGGTGAGCAGCCAACGCCATCATGCCACACCACCAACAGTGTAGGCCAGCAGCCAACACCATCATGCCACACCACCAACAGTGAAGGTGAGCAGCCACCACCATCATGCCACACCAACAACAGTGTAGGCCAGCAGCCAGCACCATCATGCCACACCACCAACAGTGTAGGCCAGCAGCCACCACCATCATGCCACACACCACCAACAGTGTAGGCCAGCAGCCACCACCATCATGCCACACCACCAACAGTGTAGGCCAGCAGCCACCACCATCATGCCACACCACCAACAGTGTAGGCCAGCAGCCAGCACCATCATGCCACACACCACCAACAGTGTAGGCCAGCAGCCAGCACCATCATGCCACACCATGATGCCACACCACACCATGGCACCATGCCATGTCATGTTCAGTTCAGCTCTGGAGAGAGTCACACGTTGTGTCCGTAGGGTCCGCGAATAACATCAATTATCTCGAGACATTGAAGGGTCACCGAGACAAGAAACATAGTTTTTTGTCACAGAAGTGTACGCAAACGCAGTGATCAAGTGTATAGTGAGCTCCTACAGCGGTAGAGCAATTAAGAAACAAAAATAAGGCCGAGTGGCAAGATCAGTGTGTACCGTTGGGTCAGCCTAGCCACCCAGCCTAGCAGGACCTACGTTTTGTTTTGCTGAGTAATGTGTTGTGAGGCGGACTGTAGCATACTTAGTGATTGATCCCCCGAAGTGTGTGCACCGTTTAGGATCGTATGCTAAGTGCACATAGTGGTGACGACCAGTGAGGAAGATAGGAACGAATGTTACCAGGAGCACGTGGAGACAACAGTAGCACGTGGAGACAACATTGATACCAGAGAGAGGAGAGGGCAAGCGACCAACCCTGCCATAAGGACATCTCTTCAAACTCACCTAGGCGTGCTTGCTCGGGGTGAGCTGATGGTAGGTACCCCTCTCTAGGTCATCAATAAGGTGTACAGAGTGACTTAAAATACCTAATTTAAAGTAGGTCTCAATATCTCAAATATACAACTCCGTGGCTCACTTGGGTGGGGCTTGACACATGATACCCTGGTGACCGCTCACCATCTCACCCCACACCTTCCCACGCCTTACACTGCCCCAAGACACCCCCCTACCCCTTCCCCTATACACAAACACCCCCGCACCCAACACACACACACACACACACACACACACACACACACACACACACACACACACACACACACACACACACGCACACACGCACACGCGCACACACGCACACGCACACACACACGCACACACCCACACACACCCACACACACCCACACACACACACACACACCCACACACACACACACACACACACACACACACACGCACACGCACGCACACAAAGACACACACGGACACACACACACGCACACACACACGCACATACAGACACACACACAGACACACACACATACACACACACACACACACACACACACACACACACACACACACACACACAGGTCAAGCGGGATGGTAAGACAACAGAATGAAGCTGGAGGAGAGGGACTGGACGAGTCATTCATGGAGATGATTGCTAAGGCTTGGAAGGAAGTCAGTGGGGAATTGAAGGACCTGAGGGAAACTATATGTAAGCTGCAGATAGAACTAAGTGCAGCACAAGAGGAGATAAAAAGCCTAAAAACAGGCCCTCCTCAGACTCTGGCCCAGGGGACCAACCCCCAGGTGCCTGGAGATGTAGCTATGGCAGGGACCCCTACAATTGGCCCAACCTTTGCTGAAATGCTCAAGAGCCCAGGAGCAATGTCCACAGTCAAGGATGTTGTAATGAAAGCAGTAACCTCACAGGAGGCAGCTAGATGCACAAGCCAGCTAATGGAAAGGAAAAGAGCTGTAGTAGTGGTAGGTGTCGAGGAACAAGAGGGCTCCACAAGGGAGGAAACGAGGACTAAAGACAAAGCTGCAGTGGCAGGGATATTAAAGGAGATAGGAATGGAAGGGGCTGAACGAGACATAGAACAGTTTTTCCGGATTGGCCAGTACAACAGAGACAAAAAAAGATTGATCAAGGTAGTATTCAAGAGCGAGGACATCAAAGAGGACATTCCAGTAAGGAAGAACAAACTGAGGCATGCAAGGAACTACAAAGAGGTATATGTTCAGAGGGACATGACCAGAGACGAGATAGTAAGGGCAGCAGATGCAAGGAAAACGCGCAAGGAGAGGGAAGAGAGCCAGGGAACCTCAGCCTCCAACCCAGCAATCCCAGAGGGGAGTGGGGAACCCCAATCCAGCAACCCAGGAACCCCAGGGGGGAATGCAACACCCCAGTCCACCACCCAATAGGGCCCTCTCTACCCCCCAGCACAAACCCTTCCTTGCCCCTGCATAATGCCCATCATGAAACACAAATCCTCCCCCTTCCCTTACCCCAAGTAGCCCCTGCTTTCCCAACCCCTGGTCTTCTCCCTGCCCCAAGCAGGCCTGAGCAAGACCAAAGCCCTCTATCCCCCACTCCACCTCCCTCCAAACCCCTGTCAACTACACCGCAGGAGGGCGTGCCCTCTCCCCAAGCAATCCCTGCTCCCTCACCCCCAGGACTTCTTCCTGACCCAAGCAGGCCTGAGGAAGACCTAAGCCCTCCACCCCCCACCCCACCTCCCCCTGAACCCCTGGCAACTACCTCACAGGAGGAGGAGCCTACCCAAGTAGCAAGGACCATAGAACAACCTCCTACACTTGTAGGGAGTGTGGGTGAAATTGGATATAAGAAAGTGAGCTTCAAGGTAATGTACTCAAACATTGATGGGATTACCAATAAAGCAAGTGAACTGGCAGAAAGGGTGCAAGAAGAAAACCCTGATGTAATAGGACTAACAGAAACAAAATTGTCAGGAGTCATAACAGATGCTGTGTTTCCAAAGGACTACTATATAGTAAGGAAAGAGAGGGAAGGGAGAGGAGGTGGAGGAGTGGCCCTGCTGATAAGGAAGGACTGGAGTTTTGATGAGATGGAAATTCCGGGCTGTGACGGATTCAGAGATTACATAACAGGAACTATAACAATGGGTGGACCTAAGATAATAGTGACAGTCATTTACAACCCTCCCCTAAATGACAGAAGACCTAGACAGGAGTTTGATAGGAACAACATGGCAACCATTAATATAATAGAGAGAGCAGCTTCAGTTGCCTGCAGGAATGGCTCAAGACTCTTAATCATGGGTGATTTCAACCATGGAAAGATAGACTGGGAGAATGGGGACCCACATGGTGGTGCAGATACGTGGCGAGCTAAACTCTTGGAAGTGGCAACAAGGAATTTTCTGAGCCAGCATGTCAAGGAACCCACAAGAATGAGAGGCAATGATGAACCAGCTAGACTCGACTTAATATTCACCCTGAATGAGTCAGAAATAAGGGAAGTCAAAGTTGAAGCCCCCATAGGAATGAGTGACCACAGTGTACTGACCTTTGAGTACTTGGTGGAGGTAGGGATAACCTATCCAAGGATGGGAGTGGAGGGGAAAAGACTGAATTACCGAAGAGGAAAATATGACGAGATGAGGAACTTCCTAATGGGAATACCATGGGAAACAGAACTTAGAGACAAGAATGTGCAGGTCATGATGGATATTGTCACCCAAAAGTGCCAGGAAGCTGCAGACAGGTTTATCCCCGTCCAAAAGGAGAAAAACGAAAAACAACAGAAAAACCCATGGTTCAACCAGGAATGTAAGGTAGCGAAACAACTGAGTAAAAGAACATGGAGAAACTACAGAAATAACAGAACACCAGAGAGCAGGGAGAGGTACCAGAGGGCCAGAAATGAGTACATCAGAGTGAGGAGGGAAGCAGAGAGACAAATTGAAAATGACATCGCGAGTAAAGCCAAGACCCAACCAAAGCTGCTCCACAGCCATATCAGGAGGAAAACAGCAGTGAAGGAACAAGTGATGAAGCTGCGGAAAGGGGAGAACAGATACACAGAGAATGACAAGGAGGTGTGTGAAGAACTCAACAAGAGATTCCAGGAGGTCTTCACAATAGAACAAGGAGAAGCCCCTGCACTAAATGAGGAGGCGGCAACCTTGGAAACCTTGGAGGAATTTGACCTCACCAGTGATGAGGTCAAAAGGTGCCTGCTGGAGCTAGATGTGACAAAGGCTGTTGGACCTGATAGAATCTCACCATGGATACTAAAGGAAGGTGCAGAAGCACTAAGTGTGCCACTCTCTATGGTGTATAACAGGTCACTGGAAACAGGAGACTTACCAGAAAGTTGGAAGACAGCTAACGTGGTCCCAATATACAAAAAGGGTGACAGGCAAGAGGCACTGAATTACAGGCCAGTTTCCTTAACTTGTATACCATGCAAGGTGCTAGAGAAGATCGTGAGGAAAAGGCTCGTAGAGCATCTGGAGGGAAATAACTTTGTAACGCACCACCAACATGGGTTCAGAGATGGTAAATCGTGCCTCACAGGTTTAATAGAGTTTTATGACCAGGCAACGAAAATTAGGCAGGAAAGAGAAGGGTGGGCCGACTGCATTTTCCTGGATTGCCAAAAAGCCTTCGACACAGTACCCCATAAAAGGCTGTTAAAAAAGTTGGAGCAACAGGCAGGAGTAAAAGGGAAGGTGCTCCAGTGGATAAGGGAGTACTTAAGCAACAGGAAACAGCGAGTAACGGTGAGGGGGAAGACATCAGAGTGGCGAGATGTCACCAGCGGAGTCCCACAGGGCTCAGTACTTGGACCCATCCTGTTTCTAATATATGTGAACGATCTTCCAGAGGGTATAGACTCATTCCTCTCGATGTTTGCTGATGATGCAAAAATTATGAGAAGAATCAAGACGGATGAAGATAGACAGAGACTACAGGATGACCTGGATAAACTGGAGGAATGGTCTAGAAAATGGCTGCTGAAGTTCAACTCTGGAAAGTGTAAGGTGATGAAATTAGGCGAAGGGAGCAGGAGGCTGAACACAAGGTATCATCTGGGAGGGGAAATCCTGCAAGAATCAAATAGAGAGAAGGATCTGGGGGTTGATATCACACCGAACCTGTCCCCAGAGGCCCACATCAAAAGAATATCATCAGCGGCATATGCTAGACTGGCCAACATAAGAACTGCCTTCAGAAACTTGTGTAAGGAATCTTTCAGAACCCTGTATACCACTTATGTAAGACCAATCCAGGAGTATGCAGCTCCAGCCTGGAGTCCATACCTAGTTAAACACAAGACAAAGTTAGAGAAGATTCAGCGGTATGCCACCAGGCTCGTCCCGGAACTGAGAGGATTGAGCTACGAGGAAAGGCTAAAGGAGCTGAACCTCACATCCCTGGAAAACAGAAGAGGAAGGGGAGACATGATAACCACCTACAAAATTCTCAGGGGAATTGACAGGGTGGACAAAGACAAACTCTTCAGCACGGGTGGGACACGAACAAGGGGACACAGGTGGAAACTTAGTACCCAGATGAGCCACAGAGACGTTAGAAAGAATTTTTTCAGTGTCAGAGTAGTTAATAAATGGAATGCACTAGGAAGTGATGTGGTGGAGGCTGACTCCATACACAGTTTCAAATGTAGGTATGATAGAGCCCAGTAGGCTCAGGAATCTGTACACCAGTTGATTGACAGTTGAGAGGCGGGACCAAAGAGCCAAAGCTCAACCCCCGCAAGCACAATTAGGTGAGTACAATTAGGTGAGTACACCACCAACAGTGTAGGTGAGCAGCCAGCACCATCATGCCACACCACCAACAGTGTAGGTGAGCAGCCAGCACCATCATGCCACACCACCAACAGTGTAGGCCAGCAGCCAGCACCATCATGCCACACCACCAACAGTGTAGGTGAGCATCCAGCACCATTATGCCACACCACCAACAGTGTAGGCCAGCAGCCAGCACCATCATGCCACACCACCAACAGTGTAGGTGAGCAGCCAGCACCATCATGCCACACCACCAACAGTGTAGGCGAGCAGCCAGCACCATCATGCCACACACCACCAACAGTGTAGGTGAGCAGCCACCACCATCATGCCACACCACCAACAGTGTAGGTGAGCAGCCAGCACCATCATGCCACACCACCAACAGTGTAGGTGAGCAGCCAGCACCATCATGCCACACACCACCAACAGTGTAGGCGAGCAGCCACCACCATCATGCCACACCACCAACAGTGAAGGTGAGCAGCCAGCACCATCATGCCACACCACCAACAGTGTAGGCCAGCAGCCAGCACCATCATGCCACACCACCAACAGTGAAGGTGAGCAGCCAGCACCATCATACCATACCACCAACAGTGTAGGTGAGCAGCCAGCACCATCATGCCCCACCACCAACAGTGTAGGCCAGCAGCCAGCACCATCATGCCACACCACCAACAGTGAAGGTGAGCAGCCAGCACCATCATGCCACACCACCAACAGTGTAGGTGAGCAGCCAGCACCATCATGCCACACTACCAACAGTGAAGGTGAGCAGCCACCACCATCATGCCACACTACCAACAGTGTAGGTGAGCAGCCAGCACCATCATGCCACACCACCAACAGTGTAGGCGAGCCGCCACCACCATCATGCCACACCACCAACAGTGTAGGCCAGCAGCCAGCACCATCATGCCACACCACCAACAGTGAAGGTGAGCAGCCAGCACCATCATGCCACACCACCAACAGTGTAGACCAGCAGCCAGCACCATCATGCCACACCACCAACAGTGTAGGTGAGCAGCCACCACCATCATGCCACACACCACCAACAGTGTAGGCCAGCAGCCACCACCATCATGCCACACACCACCAACAGTGTAGGCCAGCAGCCACCACCATCATGCCACACCACCAACAGTGTAGGCCAGCAGCCACCACCATCATGCCACACACCAACAGTGTAGGTGAGCAGCCAGCACCATCATGCCACACACCACCAACAGTGTAGACCAGCAGCCAGCACCATCATGCCACTCACCACCAACAGTGTAGGGGAGCAGCCAACGCCATCATGCCACACACCAACAGTGTAGGTGAGCAGCCAGCACCATCATGCCACACACCACCAACAGTGTAGGCCAGCAGCCAGCACCATCATGCCACACCACCAACAGTGTAGACCAGCAGCCAGCACCATCATGCCACACACCACCAACAGTGTAGGTGAGCAGCCAACGCCATCATGCCACACCACCAACAGTGTAGGCCAGCAGCCAGCACCATCATGCCGCACCACCAACAGTGAAGGTGAGCAGCCACCACCATCATGCCACACCACCAACAGTGTAGGCCAGCAGCCAGCACCATCATGCCACACCACCAACAGTGTAGTCCAGCAGCCACCACCATCATGCCACACCACCAACAGTGTAGGCCAGCAGCCACCACCATCATGCCACACCACCAACAGTGTAGGCCAGCAGCCAGCACCATCATGCCACACACCACCAACAGTGTAGGCCAGCAGCCAGCACCATCATGCCACACCACCAACAGTGTAGGTGAGCAGCCAGCACCATTATGCCACACCACCAACAGTGTAGGCCAGCAGCCAGCACAATCATGCCACACCACCAACAGTGTAGGTGAGCAGCCAGCACCATCATGCCACACCACCAACAGTGTAGGCGAGCAGCCACCACCATCATGCCACACACCACCAGCAGTGTAGACCAGCAGCCAGCACCATCATGCCACACACCACCAACAGTGAAGGTGAGCAGCCACCACCATCATGCCACACCACCAACAGTGTAGGTGAGCAGCCAGCACCATCATGCCACACCACCAACAGTGTAGGTGAGCAGCCAGCACCATCATGCCACACACCACCAACAGTGTAGGCGAGCAGCTACCACCATCATGCCACACCACCAACAGTGAAGGTGAGCAGCCAGCACCATCATGCCACACCACCAACAGTGTAGGCCAGCAGCCAGCACCATCATGCCACACCACCAACAGTGAAGGTGAGCAGCCAGCACCATCATGCCACACCACCAACAGTGTAGGTGAGCAGCCAGCACCATCATGCCACACTACCAACAGTGAAGGTGAGCAGCCACCACCATCATGCCACATTACCAACAGTGTAGGTGAGCAGCCAGCACCATCATGCCACACCACCAACAGTGTAGGCCAGCCGCCACCACCATCATGCCACACCACCAACAGTGTAGGCCAGCAGCCAGCACCATCATGCCACACCACCAACAGTGAAGGTGAGCAGCCAGCACCATCATGCCACACCACCAACAGTGTAGGCCAACAGCCAGCACCATCATGCCACACCACCAACAGTGTAGGTGAGCAGCCACCACCATCATGCCACACACCACCAACAGTGTAGGCCAGCAGCCACCACCATCATGCCACACACCACCAACAGTGTAGGCCAGCAGCCACCACCATCATGCCACACCACCAACAGTGTAGGTGAGCAGCCAGCACCATCATGCCACACACCAACAGTGTAGGCCAGCCGCCAGCACCATCATGCCACACCACCAACAGTGTAGGCCAGCAGCCACCATCATCATGCCACACCACCAACAGTGTAGGCCAGCAGCCAGCACCATCATGCCACACCACCAACAGTGTAGGCCAGCAGCCACCACCATCATGCCACACCACCAACAGTGTAGGCCAGCAGCCACCACCATCATGCCACACCACCAACAGTGTAGGCCAGCAGCCACCACCATCATGCCACACCACCAACAGTAGCTTTCATTTGATCTAATATTTATGATTCTAATTATTGTATATAAAATATGCCCTAACTTAGTGCTAAGTTATTAACTAGAATTAATTAGTATATTGCTGATCAACTAAGCTAACTAACCGTCCTCCCTAACTAATGATAAAGACTACCTTACAGGAAATGTTGGATATTTCCAACATCGAATACAGCATTGTTGTATTCTCATTACTTATTACTAACCATATTAATATTGTAGTAAGTAAAATTAACAACTCGTAGAATTCTCCTGTACTAATAATTTATCTGTGCATTAGGCTAGAATTCTCACGTCATATGACGCCAGTATTGCGTCAGATTTCTTTACAGTAAAACACATTATATACAATTTGTGTGAGAATTAAATACGATTCTCCATAATTAAAGCATTCTGTATGACAACTGATTGCAGACGAATTGTTCTCTAACTAAAAGCCGAATAGAGCTTTAGAATCAAAACGTTTACCTTGCGATAGAGGTAGCGTCATCAATGAATGCTATGGGGAGACATTAATTCCTCTCCCTTGTATCTTTACTATTCTTAAATAGTTAAATAATAATATTCCGTTCCTCTAAATAATAAACCCGTCCAGTCTTTAGAGTTTCAAGCGCGAATGCGAGAAATATTAATGTTCATGCCAATAATTTGTGTAATGAACGTCGACTCGGCGTGGGGGGAGGGACGCGACGCCATCCTCAGTCGGTGAGGCGCTCGAGAAGAGTACACGTGGGGAACCGAAGAGAGGCAGACCTACGCTTACCGTACTCACAAAAGACGCCATTGTCCAGCAAATAGGACACGTGTGTCTATCCACAGATGAAAGCCGCCACTGTGAGGCGTGAACGACCTTGCAGATAATATCTTCAACTAGTGCTGGTGTTAAATAAGGGCCCCTAGACTTGGTTCCTGACGACACGTGATCAGCCAACTCGAAACGTACAAATCCAGGATAAGAGTCACCTGAATTTAGGATACGTAATTACGGCAATCTTAATACTTACACAGTGCCCACAGTTAAGTACTTTTATTTGATGCATCATTTATAAGTGTATTAATGGTAGGGTGATTGCACGTCACGCGGCAAGACAACACCTAATAACAGGTGATTAGAATTCTATCTGTAGATATCAATAATCTTGAATATGTATTGAGTAGTTAAATCAATTGCTACTGGTAGTCATTTATCTTGTAGTTCGAGAGACGAATTCCTCATGCTGTCTTCTCCATGCTAACCGTGTCATTCGTCGGTGTACCAGACTTGGAGATTAAGAGGACTGCCAGGGTTATCTAAAGGAATATATTACCAGCTAAGGCTTATTTCTTTTTATTCGTAACTTTGCAATTTGATACATTCAGAATGTACAACATAATGTGTGATTTACTGTAACTCATTATTATGCTCATATTCATGTTCTTCTTTGTATGAATAATATTATATTCAACATTAATTATAGGATTAGATTATTATTAATTGAATTAGTGAACGAACCACACTGATTCCTGGACGTACTGACCCCCAGTAATAACCCCCCAATGTAGGTGTTTGAGGTTTGGTTTTAATAATACAGCCCATTAATTATTCTTATGATCATACTTTCTAGTCATATCCATAGTCACTGGTTTTCTCTAGAATTTTATCTAATGATCAGAAATTCTCAGTTTCCCTCTTTACTTTAAAAGCGGGTGGTCCTTCGTAATTTAATTTACTACTTTAATTATTAATTAATCAGAATCAAACCCAAATATCCCACAGGAAACTATCCAGAGTCTCTGTACCTAACTCCCAAAATATCCACTGATGTTAATGATATAATCCTTTCCCTTAAAACAGTCAAGTGCCCTTGCTGAGATTCCAACTCTAATTTTCAAAAAATCCTCTAGATTTTTAGCTCCGGCCATTGCATTGCTTTACAAAAAATCATTTGAACTGCAAACCTTTCCTGATATTAAAAAAAAAAACAAGACTAACCCCAGTCCATAAATGTGGTGATCTCACTGATGTTAACAACTACATACCAATATCAATCTTGCCATCCTTGTCTAAAATATAACATAAGAACATAAGAACAAAGGTAACTGCAGAAGGCCTATTGGCCCATACGAGGCAGCTCCTATTCTATAACCACCCAATCCCACTCATATACTTGTCCAACCCATGCTTGAAACAATCGAGGGACCCCACCTCCACAATGTTACGCGGCAATTGGTTCCACAAATCAACAACCCTGTTACTGAACCAGTATTTACCCAAGTCTTTCCTAAATCTAAACTTATCCAATTTATATCCATTGTTTCGTGTTCTGTCCTGTGTTGATACTTTTAATACCCTATTAATATCCCCCCGGTTATGTCCATTCATCCACTTGTAAACCTCTATCATGTCACCCCTAACTCTTCGCCTTTCCAGTGAATGCAACTTAAGCTTTGTTAATCTTTCTTCATATGAAAGATTTCTAATTTGGGGAATTAACTTAGTCATCCTACGCTGGACACGTTCAAGTGAATTTATATCCATTCTATAATATGGCGACCAAAACTGAACTGCATAATCTAAATGGGGCCTAACTAGAGCAAGATATAGCTTGAGAACCACACCAGGTGTCTTGTTACTAACGCTGCGATTAATAAATCCAAGTGTCCGATTTGCCTTATTACGAACATTTATGCATTGATCCTTTTGTTTTAAATTCTTACTAATCATAACTCCCAGATCCCTTTCGCAATCCGACTTCGCAATCACAACACCATCTAGCTCGTATCTTGTAACTCTATCATCATTACCTAACCTCAGAACTTTACATTTATCAGCATTAAACTGCATCTGCCAATCCTTTGACCATTTCAAAACCCTATCTAGATCAACTTGAAGTGATAGTGAGTCCTCCTCCGAATTAATTTCCCTACCGATTTTCGTATCATCGGCAAATTTGCAAATGTTGCTACTCAAACCTGAATCTAAATCATTTATATATATTATAAACAACAGAGGTCCCAGGACAGAGCCTTGAGGCACTCCACTTACAACATTTTCCCACTCTGACTTGATTCCATTTATACTAACTCTCTGTTTCCTTTGGTATAGCCATGCCCTAATCCAGCTTAATATAGCACCCCCAATACCATGAGACTCTATTTTTTTAATCAGTCTTTCATGTGGCACTGTATCAAAAGCTTTGCTAAAGTCAAGGTATACAACATCGCAATCCTTACCACTATCAACTGCCTCAACAATGCTAGAATAAAAAGATAACAAATTTGTTAAACATGAACGGCCATTTATAAAACCATGTTGCGACTCAATTATTAATTTATGTTTTTCAAGATGAAGACGAATTTTATTTGCTATTATAGATTCGAGTAACTTTCCCACAATAGACGTTAGGCTAATTGGTCGATAGTTAGACGCAAGTGATCTATCTCCTTTCTTAAAAACTGGTATCACATTAGCAACTTTCCAAAACTCTGGCACTCTGCCTGACTCTATTGATTTATTAAATATGGTTGACAGTGGGTCACAAAGCTCCTCTTTGCATTCTTTAAGCACCCTGGCAAACACTTCATCCGGCCCTGGGGATTTGTTTGGTTTGAGTTTTACTATTTGTTTAAGAACATCCTCCCTGGTAACTGCTAAACTCGTCAACCTGTCCTCGTCCCCACCCACATAGACTTGTTCGGCTGAAGGCATATTGTTAAGTTCCTCTTTAGTAAATACAGATACAAAATATTTATTAAAAATACTACTCATCTCTTCATCACTATCTGTTATTTGACCTGTCTCAGTTTTTAATGGACCTATCCTTTCCCTAGTCTTAGTACGATATAACTGAAAAAACCCTTTAGGATTTGTCTTTGCTTGCCCTGCTATGCGAACTTCATAGTTTCTTTTTGCTTTCCTTATCTCTTTTTTAACATTTCTAACCAGTTGTACGAATTCCTGTTCTAAAGTGACCTCCCCATTTTAATCCTTTTGTACCAAGCTCTCTTTTTACCTATAAGGTTCTTCAAATTCTTTGTTATCCACTTTGGGTCATTAGTATTCGATCTATTCAATTTGTATGGTATACTACGTTCCTGTGCTTTGTTTAGAATATTCTTAAATAAGTTATATATTGAATCCACATCGAAATCCCCATTTAAGTCACCTATCGCTGGGTTCATGTCTCGCTCCAAGACCGGCCCACACCCCATACCCAAGACTTTCCAATCAATTTGACCCAAAAAATTTCTTAGGCTATTAAAATCAGCTTTTCGAAAATCTGGCACTTTAACAGAATTTTCTCCTACTGGTCTATTCCATTCTATGCTAAATCTGATTTCTTTGTGATCACTGCTCCCTAGCTCACTCCCTATTTCGATGTCATTAATTTGCGTTTCCCTGTTAGTTAACACTAAATCTAAAATATTATTTTCCCGTGTTGGTTCCTTAATGTGTTGCGTAAGAAAGCAATCGTCAATTAATTCTAGAAAATCTTCTGCTTCACTATTCCCTGTTTTGTTCAACCAGTTTATTCCGCTAAAATTAAAGTCACCCATGACATAAATACTGTTAGATCTAGATGCTCTAGATATTTCATCCCATAGATGCTTTGCTTCCATTCTGTCTAAATTTGGTGGCCTATATATTACTCCTATTATAATATTATTAGCTTTTTCGTTTAATTCAATCCAAATAGTTTCTGTGTGTGGCTCTGTTTTGATTCCCTCTTTGAGACTACATTTCAAATTGTCCCTAACATATATGGCTACTCCACCTCCTCGTCTAATATATCTATCTGTGTGAAATAGTTTAAATCCATATATTTGATATTCAGCTAATAGTTCTCTATTTTCTACATTCATCCACGTTTCGGTAAGTGCAATAATATCTATTTTTTCTGTGCAGACAAGAGCATTTAATTCGTTAATTTTATTTCTTAGACTTCTACTGTTAGTGTAATATACCCTAAGTGAATTGTTATTTTGCGGACCTTCTCTTTCCCTGATCGTTTTGCCAATTCCTTTCTCCCACAAACACATACTTTTATTACCTCCTTCCTCCAAATCCATTCCCATACCTCTATCTACTAACAGTTTAAACCCAAACAAACACCTCTAACCACTTCTTCTAACGAGTTCGCAACAGCAACAACCCCAGCTCTCGATAGATGCACCCCATCACGAGCATACATTTCATTTCTTCCATAGAAGTGTTCCCAGTTGTCTATGAAAGATATTGCATTTGATTTGCAATATCTTTCCAGCCGGCAATTGACACCAAGTGCCCTCGATATCCATTCATTTCCCACTCCCTTTCTTGGAAGAATGCCACATATGATCGGGATTCCTCCCTTGCTCCTAACTAACTCTATGGCTGTTTTATTATTTATATTTGAGAAACTAATCTACAAGCAGCTTTACTCTTATCTAGCTAAACACAATACACTTAGGTCTTGCCAATATGGATTCAAACCCCCATAAAATACCAATGATGCAGCAATTAGTATGATTAACTTGATATATGCAACTCGTGACAAAAATGAGTTCCTCTGTTGGGTTATGTGCTGACCAACGTAAGGCTGTTGGCACAGTTAACCACCATAACCTGCTTCTTAAATTACATCATTATGATTTCAGAGGTAACTCCCTCCAGTACCTTCAGACTTACCTTAGTGACAGGCTCCAGTATGTCTTTGTGAATGATTTTAACTCTCCCACCCTATCTATCAACACTGGTGTTCCACAGGGCAGCATACTTGATCCTCTCCTCTTTCTCATCTACATTAATGATCTTCCAAATGCCTCTCAACATCTCAAGCCAGTTTTATTTGCTGATGACATAACCTTCTTTTTCTCCAATCTTAACACTCTTATTCTGAAGGATACGTTGAATACTGAATAAAATAAAGTCCATGTTTAGATAACTGGTAACAAACTCACACTTACATTTGATATAACCTATATTTTGTTTGGTAATGAGTCCTCTGATCAAATTAATCTAAGAATTAACAATAACCAAATTAGTAACAAAGTAATGGTAAATTTCTTTGTGTTCTCAATGATGACAAGCTGAATTTCCACGGCCACATTCAAAATATAGCTAAAAAAGGTTAAAAAACAGATGGCATTCTAAGATTGGATATTACGTACCTCGCCCTGCCCTGGTATTACTCTCTCATTTATCCTTATATCAATTATGATATCTGTACCTGGATTTCTACTATCCAAAATCATATATATCCTTTAATTATATAACATAAATCAGCTATTAGAACAATAACAAACTCTGGCCCCTGACAGCACTCGTCCTCCCCCCTTTCTTAAATCTTTGAATATGTTAGATATTAAGCCACTGCACATCCTCTCAGGTGTACTCTTATATATAAAACTCTAAACTGTAATGCTAATCCTGACCTTATGTCAGATCACGTTAGTTAAGAAGGTTGAGGCCTTTAAGGGAAGAGAAAGGGACGGGAAGAAAGGGAAAGGGAAAGGAAAGAGCTTACTGTGAAAGGGAAAGGAAAGAGCTTACTGTGAAAGGGAAAGGAAAGAGCTTACTGTGGAAGGGAAAGGGAAAGGAAAGAGCTTACTGTGAAAGGGAAAGGGAAAGGAAAGAGCTTACTGTGAAAGGGAAAGGGAAAGGAAAGAACTTACTGTGAAAGGGAAAGGGAAAGGAAAGAGCTTGCTGTGAAAGGGAAAGGGAAAGGAAAGAGCTTACTGTGAAAGGGAAAGGGAAAGGAAAGAGCTTACTGTGGAAGGGAAGAGTCAATAGCAACGAAGCCAGGACAAAGGTTCAGGTTGGATAGGTTGTGTATCAGAGCCGTTTCGACAAGACGGCGTCCGTGTAGAGTAGAGGCAGGAAAAAAATTATTTTAGAAGAAGACTAATCATAGGATGATTATAATCCCTAACATGACAAAAGAGAGCACTGTTTGTGTCTGAAGACTTAACACTTCTTATGTGTTCCTTAAGTCTGTCATTAAGCATACGGCCAGTTACCATGTTGGAGAGGTCAAGACGAACAGGAACGAAGTGTGTTAGTTTGTCGAAAGCCGAGCTTTATATCAAGAGGGTGAAACGTATTAGTGAGGGTTTTGAGCTAAGATATGAAGGGAAGGCAGAGAACATTGGTACTTGGGTTGGAAATAGGTCTGGGATGAAAGAATTGAATAGAAATAACCTGTTACTTGAATGGGGAAGTGTGAAATTAAATAAACTATTAATACTGTTTTGCTTACCTGAGCTAACCGATAATTGATTGGTGCCGCCCAACCTTTGTTGGCGATCAGTATCCCGACCTTCAGCTGACATCCGACAGCTACCTCTGCAGGAAACTGCGCCTGC
The DNA here is from genome assembly GCF_040958095.1 of Procambarus clarkii. Taxonomy (NCBI): domain Eukaryota; kingdom Metazoa; phylum Arthropoda; class Malacostraca; order Decapoda; family Cambaridae; genus Procambarus; species Procambarus clarkii. The sequence goes on along the minus strand of NC_091151.1, from coordinate 26,343,134 downwards.
ACGCCCACCAAATTGTATCCCATTGATGACCAAATCTGTCAATAGCGAATATTAACTAAATATGTTCAGATCATAGTCCCTGCTCAAATCATATCTCTTAATACAAATCAGAAAAACAAATGATTGTCACTGGGTTACACTGTTGAGCAGCAACAGACACCTTAGTTTTATGATCATACTGATGTTGTTTAAGATTCAGCTAACGGGCTAGGGTGAGCCCGTAGTGGACTTGCCCCCTGTAGGGGACTTGATCATACAAGTACTATCAGTCTGAAGTCAATACGATGAGGTTCTCTCAACCAGCATATCAGAATGATACATATGCGATACCAGCATGTCGTAGGCTGCTAATTAGTAGAGAGAGTGCTTTTTTTAGTTTAAAACTGTAAACATCGTTAGGTTGTACTATTTTAGGTTAGGTTGTGTCAAATTTAATTTGGTAAATATTGAAATCAGGTAATGATCTGACTTATCATGTGTACAATATTACTAGTATCTTTCCTTTTTCGTTATAGGATAAGAATGCTAAGTTTGTAACAGTACTTCAAACTATCGTACCCTCCTTATAGCAAGCAAGTGAAAAGCAGCATTTGAAACATACAAATTAACCTTCAGACTTCACAGCAAAACAACGATTGACAACCACCTCATAAATGCACTTCACAATATAAACTAAGAATCTGAACTAAATAATACACATGGTATAAAATAATTAATTAACATCTTCCTCGCCAAAGCACCCTCTACAACACCACACTGTCCTCTTCTCACCAAGCAAGTAACTGTCAAAAGATTAAACAACCTTTGACTCAGAAACAGCATACGTAAGGATAATATATTCCACAAATATGTCCAACACAAGAAACAAAACAAATAAACTATATCTGAAAGGATGCATTAAGGATGATATATTCCACAAATATGTCCAACACAAGAAACGAAACAAATAAACTATATCAAAATGGATGCATTAAGGATAATATATTCCACAAATATGTCCAACACAATAAACAAAACAAAACAAATAAGCTATATCTGTAAGGTTAGGTGAAAGATAAAAAATATGAACAAAAATATGTCAAACACAATAAATTATATTTGAAAGGTTAGGTTAAAGGTCAATGAATAAGAACAAATTATATCCAACACAATAAATACACTAAGATCAAAAAATGGTTAGGTTAAAGGGCGGAGAATAAGAACAATTATATCAAACATAGTAAATTCAACTTATGAGAGACTTGATGAACTTTAAATAAAAAATGTATAAAATACTTAAACTCACATTTCTAACAAATATTACTTGAACTGAAAAATGCCTGTATATAACAAATACTTTGAAAATGCATGACACCTATCTTTAACAAAATCTCATGAAATGCATAAAATACCCCATCTTTAACAAATAACCCTTGATAATGCTTTAATACCCTATCATTAATAAAGACAGCCTTGAAATGACCAAACATCCATCTTTAACAAAATCCTTTGAAAGACTTAAACAGCCTATCTTTAACAGACACACCTTTGAAATGTTTAAACAGCCTATCTTTAACAGACACACCTTTGAAATGTTTAAACAGCCTATCTTTAACAGACACACCTTTGAAATGTTTAAACACCTTGTCTTTAACATATATCCCTTCAAATGACAAAAGACCCCATCTTTTATACATGCCTCTTGAGAACGAACCAACAACTATATATAACAAAAAATCCTATGAAATAAAGCAAATGTATTCGAAACACAGATTGATAAACATGAATGTTCTCAAGAAAAACATATATACATATGATAAGATGTTTAATATATTAATAATATATGTAAAGACTAGATGTGGTAAAAATAGACATTCCTATAAATTATATGGAAAGTATGAGGATATATAAATAAGTAAAGGTTAGGTGGGGTGTGATAGGTTAGGGTCATGGTTGGTTGGGGTAAGTTAAGGTTATGGGTTATGTAAGGGAGGAATGCTTAAACAACACCTACTAAGAATAACAGTAATAAGAACGAGCTAAGATAAGACAAATTAGTTGGATATGGGTTTTTATATAATGTTCTGAAAATAGAATATGTGTAAGAGTGACAAACTGTTTGTGAGAGTTGTGCTAGTCTAAGAGTGCATATGGTTTGTGTCAGTACATAAATGTATTTACTTGTTTTGACTAAGTTTATGAATTTTGAGCAAGTCTGAGAATGTGAGTAATTTAATGAACAGAGAGTATGTGTGCATGTGCCAGTCTGTGTTTGTTTGTGTAAGTGAGTGAACTGAGTATTTGTTTAAGTTTTGTATAAGTGTGCAAGTTTTTATAAGTTTGCGAGTGTAATTGTATGTTTAAATGAGTGTTTTCAGGGTAAATAAATGAAGAATTGATGTTTCAGAGAGAATAAGATGATGCTTTACATAAGTTATGATAGGTGAGGTATGTAAGTCAGATAATTTGGTAAGTTGTGTAAGTTAGGATATGTCAGGACAGATAAGTTATGTTAGGTGAGTTAGGTTAAGCAATTTACATCAGGTAAGTTTGGCTAGGTAAGGGGGGGGGGGTTAGCTATGTTGTGTAAGTTATGTTATGTTTGGTTCATGATAAGGTAAGGTACGTTAGGTAGGTTAGGTTATGTAAGTTATATTAGGTAGCAGAAGTTAGGTAAGTTAAGTTATGATAGTACGTTAGATCAGGTCAGGATAGGTAAGTTACGTGAGGTAAGTTAGGTTATGTAAGTAACAATAGGATAGGCTAGTACAAATAAATCAGGATAGGTAAGTTACATTATTAAGTTAAGTAAGTTAGACTAAGTTAGGATTGGTAAGTTATGACAGGTAGGATAGGTTGTGTAATTTCTATCAGGTAGGTGAGGATATGTAAGTTGGAATACATAAGTTACATTAGGATAGGTTAGCTCAGGTAAATCAGGATAGGTAGGATAGTGAATTGTTGATCAGAGACTAGTTTAAGTTAAAGTGGATAAGCGAATACGTTTTTAACATAATAATTAATAAACGGAAATAAAAGTTGTTAAGAACAGAGGAACTAGTTACTTAAATAGTCGTTTAGTGAGAGAGTTATTATTATCAGCGATGGGAAACATAGTAAAATGGCGATAATATGATGTAGTACCTTTGTAATAAGTTGATAGAAAGTTTTATACTCATTTTTACTTGATGAGTAAGTTTATTAGTACATAAAGTAGCGCATGTTTAGTTTGATATATTACTTAAAGTATTTTGTGACTATATAATGTCACGTGTTAATAAATTTAGCACAAACATTAGTTTAAATATTGTACAGAAAACGAAGCTCTTTGCTAGTTATTTATTGAATGAAGAACAAATGTTTGTTGCTATGAGAGTATTATTTGATGTACAAAGAAGTTCTAATGAGTAATTATTTTATATAAATTTGCGTTAAAGAGAGAAAATGATAATTAAATGATATAAAAATGTATTATTGTTGTCTTTGAGAGATTCATTAAATGCACGAAAATGTCTTGAAGAATATCTTTGAGATATTCTTGAGATAAATAATGTCTTAAAGAATAAATGTCTTAGAAAGTTTCTTTGATGCTCGAAGATGTCTTAGAAAGTACATATATTAATTAAAATGATCTTAGAACGTATTAATGGGGTCTTGGAGAGATTAATTAATGAACGAAGATGATTACAGAGTATCCTTCTTAAGTAAATACAACATAGAGAGAGTCTTTTAATGCTTGAAGAGTATTCTTAATGTTTCCGAGATTACCTTTGTCGACTCTGAGAATAACTTTGATAGCATGCAAATTATTTTGATGTCTTTGAGCGTGTCATTGGAGAATGATGATGCCATGAGAATATAACTTGATGAGCAATAATGATTCGGAAAGAACTTTAGCTTAGAAAAATATTATGAAGAAATCTCCTTTGACTATTTTTCTAACTCAACAAAGCATAATGGTAGTTACGAAAGTGTTGAAATATGATGAACATGACTATTTTCAGTTGAGAGAAGTGTTATTTTAGGTAAGAAAGGTGTTGGTAAGAAATATTAAGTTGATAAAGAAATACAATGACAAGTGTTTGAAAATAAACCTCAGTAAATGAATAAATAAATACCTTGCAACTAAATAATTTGAAATACCTAAATAGTTTGTAACTACATAATTTGTAACTAAATAATTTGAAAACTAAGTATATTGAAACAAAAATTTTTTTACTTATCAATAATAAATTTATTGCAATAAATAACTTTTAAATGACTAAATAAATTTGTAAGTAGCTGAAATAAATAATTTGTAACAGATAACTTTTTAATGTCTAAATAAATCTGTAAATAACTAAATAAATGACTAAATAAATACTTTGTAGTAACTTGTTGACAATCAATAATGCGGTTGATAATACATTACAATGAACTAATTACTGACCGGGAGAAACAATCATATATTTGATTTCAAAGACACAGAGAACATGTAAGAGAATGTGATCCCCCACGCCCTCTGCCACACACCCTCTGCCACACACCCTCTGCCACACACCCTCTGCCACACACCCTCTGCCACACACCCTCTGCCACACATACCCTCTGCCACACACCCTCTGCCACACACCCTCTGCCACATACGCTCTGCTACACACACCCTCTGCCACACACCCTCTGCCACACACTCTCTGCCACACACCCCCTGTCACACACCCTCTGCCACACACCCTCTGCCACACACCCTCTGCCACACACCCTCTGCCACACACCCTCTGCCACACACACCCTCTGTCACACACCCTCTGCCACACACCCTCTGCCACACACCCTCTGCCACACACTCTCTGCAAAACACCCCCTGTCACACACCCTCTGCCACACACCCTCTGCCACACACCCTCTGCCACACACCCTCTGCCACACACACCCTCTGCCACACACCCTCTGCCACACACCCTCTGCCACACACCCTCTGCCACACACCCTCTGCCACACCTCCCCCACGCCCTCTGCCACACACCCTCTGCCACACACCCTCTGTCACACACCCTTTGCCACACACACCCTCTGCCACACACCCTCTGCCACACACCCTCTGCCACACACCCCCTGCCACACACCCTCTGCCACACACCCTCTGCCACACACCCTCTGCCACACACACCCTCTGGAACACACCCTCTGCCACACACTCTCTGCCACACACCCCCTGTCACACACCCTATGCCACACACCCTCTGCCACACACCCTCTGCCACACACCTCCCCCACGCCCTCTGCCACACACCCCCTGTCACACACCCTCTGCCACACACCCTCTGCCACACACACCCTCTGCCACACACCCTCTGCCACACACCCTCTGCCACACACCTCCCCCACGCCCACTGTCACACACCCCCTGTCACACACCCTATGCCACACACCCTCTGCCACACACCCTCTGCCACACACCCTCTGCCACACATCCTCTGCCACACACCTCCCTCACGCCCTCTGCCACACACCCCCTGTCACACACCCTCTGCCACACACCCTCTGCCACACACCCTCTGCCACACACCCTCTGCCACACACCCTCTGCCACACACACTCTGCCACACACCCTCTGCCACACACACTCGGCCACACACACCCTCTGCCACACCCTCTGCCACACACCCTCTGCATCACACCCTCTGTCACACACCCTCTGCCACACACACCCTCTGCCACACACCCTCTGCCACACACCCTCTGCCACACACCCTCTGTCACACACCCTCTGCCACACACCCTCTGCCACACACACTCTGCCACACACACTCTGCCACACACCCTCTGCCACACACCCTCTGCCACACACCCTCTGCCACACACCCTCTGCCACATACCCTCTGCCACACACCCTCTGCCACGCTCCCTTTGCCACACACCCTCTGCCATACACACTCTGCCACACACCCTCAGCCAAACACCCTCTGCCACACACCCTCTGCCACACACACCCCCTGCCACACACCCTCTGCCACACACCCCTCTGCCACACACCCTCTGCCACACACCCTCTGCCACACACCCTCTGCCATACACCTTCTGCCACACACCCTCTGCCACACACCCTCTGCCACACACCCTCTGCCACACACCCTCTGCCACACACACCCTCTGCCACACACCCTCTGCCACACACCCTCTGCCACACACCCTCTGCCACACACTCTCTGCCACACACCCTCTGCCACACCTCCCCTACGCCCTCTGCCACACACCCTCTGTCACACACCCTTTGCCACACACACCCTCTGCCACACACCCTCTGCCACACACCCTCTGCCACACACACTCTGCCACACACCCCCTGCCACACACCCTCTGCCACACACCCTCTGCCACACACCCTCTGCCACACACACCCTCTGCCACACACCCTCTGCCACACACTCTCTGCCACACACCCCTTGTCACACACCCTATGCCACACACCCTCTGCCACACACCCTCTGCCACACACCCTCTGCCACACACCTCCCCCACGCCCTCTGCCACACACCCCCTGTCACACACCCTCTGCCACACACCCTCTGCCACACACACCCTCTGCCACACACCCTCTGCCACACACCCTCTGCCACACACCTCCCCCACGCCCACTGTCACACACCCCCTGTCACACACCCTATGCCACACACCCTCTGCCACACACCCTCTGCCACACACCCTCTGCCACACACCTCCCCCACGCCCTCTGCCACACACCCCCTGTCACACACCCTCTGCCACACACCCTCTGCCACACACCCTCTGCCACACACCCTCTGCCACACACCCTCTGCAACACACACCCCCTGCCACACACCCTCTGCCACACACCCTCTGTCACACACCCTTTGCCACACACCCTCTGCCACACACACTCTGCCACACACCCTCTACCACACACACCCTCTGCCACACCCTCTGAAACACACCCTCTGCCACACACCCTCTGTCACACACCCTCTGCCACACACACCCTCTGCCACACACCCTCTGCCACACACCCTCTGCCACACACCCTCTGTCACACACCCTCTACCACACACTCTCTGCCACACACACTCTGCCACACACACTCTGCCACACACCCTCTGCCACACACCCTCTGCCACACACCCTCTGCCACACACCCTCTGCCACACACCCTCTGCCACACACCCTCTGCCACACACCCTTTGCCACACACCCTCTGCCACACACACTCTGTCACACACACTCTGCCACACACCCTCTGCCACACACCCTCTGCCACACACCCTCTGCCACACACCCTCTGCCACACACCCTCTGCCACACACCCTCTGCCACTCACCCTCTGCCACACACCTTCTGCCACACACCCTCTGCCACACACCCTCTGCCACGCTCCCTTTGCCACACACCCTCTGCCACACACACTCTGCCACACACCCTCTGCCATACACCCTCTGCCACACACCCTCTGCCACACACACCCCCTGCCACACACCCTCTGCCACACACCCCTCTGCCACACACCCTCTGCCACACACCCTCTGCCACACACCCTCTGCCACACACCCTCTGCCACACACCCTCTGCCACACCTCCCCCACGCCCTCTGCCACACACCCTCTGCCACACACCCTCTGTCACACACCCTCTGCCACACACTCTCTGCCACACACCCCCTGTCACACACCCTATGCCACACACCCTCTGCCACACACCCTCTGCCACACACCCTCTGCCACACACACCTCCTGCCACACACCCTCTGCCACACACCCGCTGCCACACACCCTTTGCCACACACCCTCTGCCACACACACTCTGCCACACTCCCTCTGCCACACACCCTCTGCCACACACACCCTCTGCCACACACCCTCTGCCACACACCCTCTGCCACACACACTCTGCCACACACCCTCTGCCACACACACTCGGCCACACACACCCTCTGCCACACCCTCTGCCACACACCCTCTGCATCACACCCTCTGTCACACACCCTCTGCCACACACACCCTCTGCCACACACCCTCTGCCACACACCCTCTGCCACACACCCTCTGTCACACACCCTCTGCCACACACCCTCTGCCACACACACTCTGCCACACACACTCTGCCACACACCCTCTGCCACACACCCTCTGCCACACACCCTCTGCCACACACCCTCTGCCACACACCCTCTGCCACACACCCTCTGCCACGCTCCCTTTGCCACACACCCTCTGCCATACACACTCTGCCACACACCCTCAGCCAAACACCCTCTGCCACACACCCTCTGCCACACACACCCCCTGCCACACACCCTCTGCCACACACCCCTCTGCCACACACCCTCTGCCACACACCCTCTGCCACACACCCTCTGCCATACACCTTCTGCCACACACCCTCTGCCACACACCCTCTGCCACACACCCTCTGCCACACACCCTCTGCCACACACACCCTCTGCCACACACCCTCTGCCACACACCCTCTGCCACACACCCTCTGCCACACACTCTCTGCCACACACCCTCTGCCACACCTCCCCTACGCCCTCTGCCACACACCCTCTGTCACACACCCTTTGCCACACACACCCTCTGCCACACACCCTCTGCCACACACCCTCTGCCACACACACTCTGCCACACACCCCCTGCCACACACCCTCTGCCACACACCCTCTGCCACACACCCTCTGCCACACACACCCTCTGCCACACACCCTCTGCCACACACTCTCTGCCACACACCCCTTGTCACACACCCTATGCCACACACCCTCTGCCACACACCCTCTGCCACACACCCTCTGCCACACACCTCCCCCACGCCCTCTGCCACACACCCCCTGTCACACACCCTCTGCCACACACCCTCTGCCACACACACCCTCTGCCACACACCCTCTGCCACACACCCTCTGCCACACACCTCCCCCACGCCCACTGTCACACACCCCCTGTCACACACCCTATGCCACACACCCTCTGCCACACACCCTCTGCCACACACCCTCTGCCACACACCTCCCCCACGCCCTCTGCCACACACCCCCTGTCACACACCCTCTGCCACACACCCTCTGCCACACACCCTCTGCCACACACCCTCTGCCACACACCCTCTGCAACACACACCCCCTGCCACACACCCTCTGCCACACACCCTCTGTCACACACCCTTTGCCACACACCCTCTGCCACACACACTCTGCCACACACCCTCTACCACACACACCCTCTGCCACACCCTCTGAAACACACCCTCTGCCACACACCCTCTGTCACACACCCTCTGCCACACACACCCTCTGCCACACACCCTCTGCCACACACCCTCTGCCACACACCCTCTGTCACACACCCTCTACCACACACTCTCTGCCACACACACTCTGCCACACACACTCTGCCACACACCCTCTGCCACACACCCTCTGCCACACACCCTCTGCCACACACCCTCTGCCACACACCCTCTGCCACACACCCTTTGCCACACACCCTCTGCCACACACACTCTGTCACACACACTCTGCCACACACCCTCTGCCACACACCCTCTGCCACACACCCTCTGCCACACACCCTCTGCCACACACCCTCTGCCACACACCCTCTGCCACTCACCCTCTGCCACACACCTTCTGCCACACACCCTCTGCCACACACCCTCTGCCACGCTCCCTTTGCCACACACCCTCTGCCACACACACTCTGCCACACACCCTCTGCCATACACCCTCTGCCACACACCCTCTGCCACACACACCCCCTGCCACACACCCTCTGCCACACACCCCTCTGCCACACACCCTCTGCCACACACCCTCTGCCACACACCCTCTGCCACACACCCTCTGCCACACACCCTCTGCCACACCCCCCCCACGCCCTCTGCCACACACCCTCTGCCACACACCCTCTGTCACACACCCTCTGCCACACACTCTCTGCCACACACCCCCTGTCACACACCCTATGCCACACACCCTCTGCCACACACCCTCTGCCACACACACCTCCTGCCACACACCCTCTGCCACACACCCGCTGCCACACACCCTTTGCCACACACCCTCTGCCACACACACTCTGCCACACTCCCTCTGCCACACACCCTCTGCCACACACACCCTCTGCCACACACCCTCTGCCACACACCCTCTGCCACACACCCTCTGCCACACACACCCTCTGCCACACACCCTCTGCCACACACCCTCTGTCACACACCCTCTGCCACACACACTCTGCCACACAGAGACCTAAGCCCTCCACCCCCCACCCCACCTCCCCCTGAACCCCTGGCAACTACCTCACAGGAGTAGGAGCCTACCCAAGTAGCAAGGACCATAGAACAACCTCCTACACTTGTAGGGAGTGTGGGTGAAATTGGATATAAGAAAGTGAGCTTCAAGGTAATGTACTCAAACATTGATGGGATTACCAATAAAGCAAATGAACTGGCAGAAAGGGTGCAAGAAGAAAACCCTGATGTAATAGGACTAACGGAAACAAAATTGTCAGGAGTCATAACAGATGCTGTGTTTCAAAAGGACTACTATATAGTAAGGAAAGAGAGGGAAGGGAGAGGAGGTGGAGGAGTGGCCCTGCTGATAAGGAAGGACTGGAGTTTTGATGAGATGGAAATTCCGGGCTGTGACGGATTCAGAGATTACATAACAGGAACTATAACAATGGGTGGACCTAAGATAATAGTGACAGTCATTTACAACCCTCCCCTAAATGACAGAAGACCTAGACAGGAGTTTGATAGGAACAACATGGCAACCATTAATATAATAGAGAGAGCAGTTTCAGTGCCTGCAGGAATGGCTCAAGACTCTTAATCATGGGTGATTTCAACCATGGAAAGATAGACTGGGAGAATGGGGACCCACATGGTGGTGCAGATACGTGGCGAGCTAAACTCTTGGAAGTGGCAACAAGGAATTTTCTGAGCCAGCATGTCAAGGAACCCACAAGAATGAGAGGCAATGATGAACCAGCTAGACTCGACTTAATATTCACCCTAAATGAGTCAGAAATAAGGGAAGTCAAAGTTGAAGCCCCCATAGGAATGAGTGACCACAGTGTACTGACCTTTGAGTACTTGGTGGAGGTAGGGATAACCTATCCAAGGATGGGAGTGGAGGGGAAAAGACTGAATTACCGAAGAGGAAAATATGACGAGATGAGGAACTTCCTAATGGGAATACCATGGGAAACAGAACTTAGAGACAAGAATGTGCAGGTCATGATGGATATTGTCACCCAAAAGTGCCAGGAAGCTGCAGACAGGTTTATCCCCGTCCAAAAGGAGAAAAACGAAAAACAACAGAAAAACCCATGGTTCAACCAGGAATGTAAGGTAGCGAAACAACTGAGTAAAAGAACATGGAGAAACTACAGAAATAACAGAACACCAGAGAGCAGGGAGAGGTACCAGAGGGCCAGAAATGAGTACATCAGAGTGAGGAGGGAAGCAGAGAGACAGTTTGAAAATGACATCGCGAGTAAAGCCAAGACCCAACCAAAGCTGCTCCACAGCCATATCAGGAGGAAAACAGCAGTGAAGGAACAAGTGATGAAGCTGCGGAAAGGGGAGAACAGATACACAGAGAATGACAAGGAGGTGTGTGAAGAACTCAACAAGAGATTCCAGGAGGTCTTCACAATAGAACAAGGAGAAGCCCCTGCACTAAATGAGGAGGCGGCAACCTTGGAAACCTTGGAGGAATTTGACCTCACCAGTGATGAGGTCAAAAGGTGTCTGCTGGAGCTAGATGTGACAAAGGCTGTTGGGCCTGATAGAATCTCACCATGGATACTAAAGGAAGGTGCAGAAGCACTAAGTGTGCCACTCTCTATGGTGTATAACAGGTCACTGGAAACAGGAGACTTACCAGAAAGTTGGAAGACAGCTAACGTGGTCCCAATATACAAAAAGGGTGACAGGCAAGAGGCACTGAATTACAGGCCAGTTTCCTTAACTTGTATACCATGCAAGGTGCTGGAGAAGATCGTGAGGAAAAGGCTCGTAGAGCATCTGGAGGGAAATAACTTTGTAACGCACCACCAACATGGGTTCAGAGATGGTAAATCGTGCCTCACAGGGTTAATAGAATTTTATGACCAGGCAACGAAAATTAGGCAGGAAAGAGAAGGGTGGGCCGACTGCATTTTCCTGGATTGCCAAAAAGCCTTCGACACAGTACCCCATAAAAGGCTGTTAAAAAAGTTGGAGCAACAGGCAGGAGTAAAAGGGAAGGTGCTCCAGTGGATAAGGGAGTACTTAAGCAACAGGAAACAGCGAGTAACGGTGAGGGGGAAGACATCAGAGTGGCGAGATGTCACCAGCGGAGTCCCACAGGGCTCAGTACTTGGACCCATCCTGTTTCAAATATATGTGAACGATCTTCCAGAGGGTATAGACTCATTCCTCTCGATGTTTGCTGATGATGCAAAAATTATGAGAAAAATCAAGACGGATGAAGATAGACAGAGACTACAGGATGACCTGGATAAACTGGAGGAATGGTCTAGAAAATGGCTGCTGAAGTTCAACTCTGGAAAGTGTAAGGTGATGAAATTAGGCGAAGGGAGCAGGAGGCTGAACACAAGGTATCATCTGGGAGGGGAAATCCTGCAAGAATCAAATAGAGAGAAGGATCTGGGGGTTGATATCACACCGAACCTGTCCCCAGAGGCCCACATCAAAAGAATATCATCAGCGGCATATGCTAGACTGGCCAACATAAGAACTGCCTTCAGAAACTTGTGTAAGGAATCTTTCAGAACCCTGTATACCACTTATGTAAGACCAATCCTGGAGTATGCAGCTCCAGCCTGGAGTCCATACCTAGTTAAACACAAGACAAAGTTAGAGAAGATTCAGCGGTATGCCACCAGGCTCGTCCCGGAACTGAGAGGATTGAGCTACGAGGAAAGGCTAAAGGAGCTGAACCTCACATCCCTGGAAAACAGAAGAGTAAGGGGAGACATGATAACCACCTACAAAATTCTCAGGGGAATTGACAGGGTGGACAAAGACAAACTCTTCAGCACGGGTGGGACACGAACAAGGGGACACAGGTGGAAACTTAGTACCCAGATGAGCCACAGAGACGTTAGAAAGAATTTTTTCAGTGTCAGAGTAGTTAATAAATGGAATGCACTAGGAAGTGATGTGGTGGAGGCTGACTCCATACACAGTTTCAAATGTAGGTATGATAGAGCCCAGTAGGCTCAGGAATCTGTACACCAGTTGATTGACAGTTGAGAGGCGGGACCAAAGAGCCAAAGCTCAACCCCCGCAAGCACAATTAGGTGAGTACAATTAGGTGAGTACACACACTCTGCCACACACCCTCTGCCACACACCCTCTGCCACACACCCTCGGCTACACACCCTGTGCCACACACCCTCTGCCACACACACTCTGTCACACACACTCTGCCACACACCCTCTGCCACACACCCTCTGCTACACACCCTCTGCCACACACCCTCTGCCACACACCCTCTGCCACTCACCCTCTGCCACACACCCTCTGCCACACACCCTCTGCCACACACCCTCTGCCACACACCCTTTGCCACACTCCCTTTGCCACACACCCTCTGCCACACACACTCTGCCACACACCCTCTGCCACTCACCCTCTGCCAAACACCCTCTGCCACACACACCCCCTGCCACACACCCTCTGCCACAAACCCCTCTGCCACACACCCTCTGCCACACACCCTCTGCCACACACCCTCTGCCACACACACCCTCTGCCACACACACCCTCTGCCCCACACCCTCTGCCACACACCCTCTGCCACACACACCTTCTGCCACACACACCCTCTGCCACACACCCTCTGCCACACACCCTCTGCCACACACCCTCTGCCACACACCTCCCCCACACACCCTCGCCTGCCAGCCGGCGGGACTGACCGTGTTAAAGCAGCCTTGGGTCCTCCAAGCGTCCAGCACCACCTGAATGTAGTCGACATTAAGGAACCTGTAGTGGAGCTCCGCCATCTCCTGCAGTGCTGTTGGGCAGCTTGATCTGTGGGAGTGGGAGCCAATGTTAGTGTGTTATGTGATGAGCAGGTAGGTCAGTGTGTGTTATGTGATGAGCAGGTAGGTCAGTGTGTGTTATGTGATGAGCAGGTAGGTCAGTGTGTGTTATGTGATGAGCAGGTAGGTCAGTGTGTATTATGTGATGAGCAGGTAGGTCAGTGTGTGTTATGTGATGAGCAGGTAGGTCAGTTTGTGATGTGATGAGCAGGTAGAATAAGTGTGTTATGTGATGAGCAGGTAGGTCAGTGTGTGTTATGTGATGAGCAGGTAGGTTAGTGTGTGTTATGTGATGAGTAGGTAGGTCAGTGTGTTATGTGATGAGCAGGTAGGTCAGTGTGTTATGTGATGAGCAGGTAGGTCAGTGTGTGTTATGTGATGAGCAGGTAGGGTTAGTGTGCTATGTGAAGAGCAGGTAGGGTAGTGTGTTATGTGATGACCAGGTTGGTCAGTGTTTTATGTGATGACCAGGAAGGTCAGTGTGTGTTATGTGATGAGCAGGTAGGGTTTGTGTGTTATGTGATGACCAGGTAGGTCAGTGTGTGTTATGTGATGAGCAAGTAGGTCAGTGTGTGTTATGTGATAAGCAGGTTGGTCAGTGTGTGTTATATGATGTGCAGGTAGGTCAGTGTGTGTTATGTGATGAGCAGGTAGGTCAGTGTGTGTTATGTGATGAGCAGGTAGGTCAGTGTGTGTTATGGGATGAGCAGGTAGGTCAGTGTGTTATGTGATGAGCAGGTAGGTCAGTGTGTGTGATGTGGTGAGCAGGTAGGTCAGTGTGTGTTATGTGATGAGCAGGTATATCAGTGTGTTATGTGATGAACAGGTAGGTCAGTGTGTGTTATGTGATGAGCAGGTAGGTCAGAGTGTTATGTGATGAGCAGGTAGGTCAGTGTGTTATGTGATGAACAGATAGGTCAGTGTGTTATGTGATGAGCAGGTAGGTAAGTGTGTATTATGTGAATAGCAGGTAGGGTTAGTGTGTGTTATGTGATGAGCAGGTAGGGTTAGTGTGTTATGTGATGAGCAGGTAGGGCAGTGTGTTATGTGATGACCAGGTAGGTCAGTGTGTTATGTGATGAGCAGGTAGGTCAGTGTGTGTTATGTGATGAACAGGTGGTGTTTGTGTGTTATGTGATGACCAGGTAGGTCAGTGTGTGTTATGTGATGAGCAGGTAGGTCAGTGTGTGTTATGTGATAAGCAGGTAGGTCAGTGTGTGTTATGTGATGAGCAGGTAGGTCAGTGTGTGTTATGTGATGAGCAGGTAGGTCAGTGTGTGTTATGTGATGAGCAGGTAGGTCAGTGTGTGTTATGTGATGAGTAGGTAGGTCAGTGTGTTATGTGATGAGCAGGTAGGTCAGTGTGTGTTATGTGATGAGCAGGTAGGGTTAGTGTGCTATGTGAAGAGCAGGTAGGGTAGTGTGTTATGTGATGACCAGGTAGGTCAGTGTGTTATGTGATGACAAGGTAGGTCAGTGTGTGTTATGTGATGAGCAGGTAGGGTTTGTGTGTTATGTGATGACCAGGTAGGTCGTTGTGTTTATGTGATGAGCAGGTAGGTCAGTGTGTGTTATGTGATAAGCAGGTAGGTCAGTGTGTGTTATATGATGTGCAGGTAGGTCAGTGTGTGTTATGTGATGAGCAGGTAGGTCAGTGTGTGTTATGTGATGAGCAGGTAGGTCAGTGTGTGTTATGGGATGAGCAGGTAGGTCAGTGTGTTATGTGATGAACAGGTAGGTCAGTGTGTGTGATGTGGTGAGCAGGTAGGTCAGTGTGTGTTATGTGATGAGCAGGTATACCAGTGTGTTATGTGATGAGCAGGTAGGTCAGTGTGTGTTATGTGATGAGCAGGTAGGTCAGAGTGTTATGTGATGAGCAGGTAGGTCAGTGTGTTATGTGATGAACAGATAGGTCAGTGTGTTATGTGATGAGCAGGTAGGTCAGTGTGTATTATGTGATGAGCAGGTAGGGTTAGTGTGTGTTATGTGATAAGCAGGTAGGGTTAGTGTGTTATGTGATGAGCAGGTAGGGCAGTGTGTTATGTGATGACCAGGTAGGTCAGTGTGTTATGTGATGAGCAGGTAGGTCAGTGTGTGTTATGTGATGAACAGGTAGTGTTTGTGTGTTATGTGATGACCAGGTAGGTCAGTGTGTGTTATGTGATGAGCAGGTAGGTCAGTGTGTGTTATGTGATAAGCAGGTAGGTCAGTGTGTGTTATGTGATGAGCAGGTAGGTCAGTGTGTGTTATGTGATGAGCAGGTAGGTCAGTGTGTGTTATGTGATGAGCAGGTAGGTCAGTGTGTGTTATGTGATGAGCAGGTAGGTCAGTATGTTATGTGATGAGCAGGAAGGTCAGTGTGTGCTATGTGATGAGCAGGTAGGTCAGTGTGTTATGTGATGAGTAGGTAGGTCAGTGTGTATTATGTGATGAGCAGCTAGGTCAGTGTGTGTTATGTGATGAGCAGGTAGGTCAGTGTGTGTTATGTGATGAGCAGGTAGGTCAGTTTGTGATGTGATGAGCAGGTAGGTCAGTGTGTGTTATGTGATGAGCAGGTAGGTCAGTGTGTGTTATGTGATGAGCAGGTAGGTCAGTGTGTGTTATGTGATGAGCAGGTAGGTCAGTGTGTATTATGTGATGAGCAGGAAGGTCAGTGTGTGTTATGTGATGAGCAGGTAGGTCAGTTTGTGATGTGATGAGCAGGTAGGGTTAGTGTGTTATGTGATGAGCAGGTAGGTCAGCGTGTGTTATGTGATGAGCAGGTAGGTCAGTGTGTGTTATGTGATGAGCAGGTAGGTCAGTGTGTTATGTGATGAGCAGGTAGGTCGGTGTGTGTGATGTGGTGAGCAGGTAGGTCAGTGTGTGTTATGTGATGAGCAGGTATGTCAGTGTGTTATGTGATGAGCAGGTAGGTCAGTGTGTGTTATGTGATGAGCAGGTAGGTCAGTGTGTTATGTGATGAGCAGGTAGGTCAGTGTGTGTTATTTGATGAGCAGGTAGGTCAGTGTGTTATGTGATGAGCAGGTAGGTCAGTGTGTATTATGTGATGAGCAGGTAGGGTTAGTGTGTTATGTGATGACCAGGTAGGTTAGTGTGTGTTATGTGATGAGCAGGTAGGTCAGCGTGTGTTATGTGATAAGCAGGAAGGTCAGTGTGTGTTATGTGATGAGCAGGTAGGTCAGTGTGTGTTATGTGATGAGCAGGTAGGTCAGTGTGTGTTATGTGATGAGCAGGTAGGTCAGTGTGTATTATGTGATGAGCAGGTAGGTCAGTGTGTGCTATGTGATGAGCAGGTAGGTCAGTGTGTTATGTGATGAGCAGGTAGGTCAGTGTGTATTATGTGATGAGCAGGTAGGGTTAGTGTGTTATGTGATGAGCAGGTAGGTCAGTGTGTGTTATGTGATGAGCAGGTAGGTCAGTGTGTGTTATGTGATGAGCAGGTAGGTCAGTGTGTGTTATGGGATGAGCAGGTAGGTCAGTGTGTTATGTGATGAACAGGTAGGTCAGTGTGTGTGATGTGGTGAGCAGGTAGGTCAGTGTGTGTTATGTGATGAGCAGGTATACCAGTGTGTTATGTGATGAGCAGGTAGGTCAGTGTGTGTTATGTGATGAGCAGGTAGGTCAGAGTGTTATGTGATGAGCAGGTAGGTCAGTGTGTTATGTGATGAACAGATAGGTCAGTGTGTTATGTGATGAGCAGGTAGGTCAGTGTGTATTATGTGATGAGCAGGTAGGGTTAGTGTGTGTTATGTGATAAGCAGGTAGGGTTAGTGTGTTATGTGATGAGCAGGTAGGGCAGTGTGTTATGTGATGACCAGGTAGGTCAGTGTGTTATGTGATGAGCAGGTAGGTCAGTGTGTGTTATGTGATGAACAGGTAGTGTTTGTGTGTTATGTGATGACCAGGTAGGTCAGTGTGTGTTATGTGATGAGCAGGTAGGTCAGTGTGTGTTATGTGATAAGCAGGTAGGTCAGTGTGTGTTATGTGATGAGCAGGTAGGTCAGTGTGTGTTATGTGATGAGCAGGTAGGTCAGTGTGTGTTATGTGATGAGCAGGTAGGTCAGTGTGTGTTATGTGATGAGCAGGTAGGTCAGTATGTTATGTGATGAGCAGGAAGGTCAGTGTGTGCTTTGTGATGAGCAGGTAGGTCAGTGTGTTATGTGATGAGTAGGTAGGTCAGTGTGTATTATGTGATGAGCAGCTAGGTCAGTGTGTGTTATGTGATGAGCAGGTAGGTCAGTGTGTGTTATGTGATGAGCAGGTAGGTCAGTTTGTGATGTGATGAGCAGGTAGGTCAGTGTGTGTTATGTGATGAGCAGGTAGGTCAGTGTGTGTTATGTGATGAGCAGGTAGGTCAGTGTGTGTTATGTGATGAGCAGGTAGGTCAGTGTGTATTATGTGATGAGCAGGAAGGTCAGTGTGTGTTATGTGATGAGCAGGTAGGTCAGTTTGTGATGTGATGAGCAGGTAGGGTTAGTGTGTTATGTGATGAGCAGGTAGGTCAGCGTGTGTTATGTGATGAGCAGGTAGGTCAGTGTGTGTTATGTGATGAGCAGGTAGGTCAGTGTGTTATGTGATGAGCAGGTAGGTCGGTGTGTGTGATGTGGTGAGCAGGTAGGTCAGTGTGTGTTATGTGATGAGCAGGTATGTCAGTGTGTTATGTGATGAGCAGGTAGGTCAGTGTGTGTTATGTGATGAGCAGGTAGGTCAGTGTGTTATGTGATGAGCAGGTAGGTCAGTGTGTGTTATTTGATGAGCAGGTAGGTCAGTGTGTTATGTGATGAGCAGGTAGGTCAGTGTGTATTATGTGATGAGCAGGTAGGGTTAGTGTGTTATGTGATGACCAGGTAGGTTAGTGTGTGTTATGTGATGAGCAGGTAGGTCAGCGTGTGTTATGTGATAAGCAGGAAGGTCAGTGTGTGTTATGTGATGAGCAGGTAGGTCAGTGTGTGTTATGTGATGAGCAGGTAGGTCAGTGTGTGTTATGTCATGAGCAGGTAGGTCAGTATGTTATGTGATGAGCAGGTAGGTCAGTGTGTGCTATGTGATGAGCAGGTAGGTCAGTGTGTTATGTGATGAGCAGGTAGGTCAGTGTGTATTATGTGATGAGCAGGTAGGGTTAGTGTGTTATGTGATGAGCAGGTAGGTCAGTGTGTGTTATGTGATGAGCAGGTAGGTCAGTTTGTGATGTGATGAGCAGGTAGGTCAGTGTGTGTTATGTGATGAGCAGGTAGGTCAGTGTGTGTTATGTGATGAGCAGGTAGGTCAGTGTGTGTTATGTGATGAGCAGGTAGGTCAGTGTGTATTATGTGATGAGCAGCTAGGTCAGTGTGTGTTATGTGATGAGCAGGTAGGTCAGTTTGTGATATGATGAGCAGGTAGGGTTAGTGTGTTATGTGATGAGCAGGTAGGTCAGTGTGTGTTATGTGATGAGCAGGTAGGTCAGTGTGAGTTATGTGATGAGCAGGTAGGTCAGTGTGTTATGTGATGAGCAGGTAGGTCGGTGAGTGTGATGTGGTGAGCAGGTAGGTCAGTGTGTGTTATGTGATGAGCAGGTATGTCAGTGTGTTATGTGATGAGCAGGTAGGTCAGTGTGTGTTATGTGATGAGCAGGTAGGTCAGTGTGTTATGTGATGAGCAGGTAGGTCAGTGTGTGTTATTTGATGAGCAGGTAGGTCAGTGTGTTATGTGATGAGCAGGTAGGTCAGTGTGTATTATGTGATGAGCAGGTAGGGTTAGTGTGTTATGTGATGACCAGGTAGGTTAGTGTGTGTTATGTGATGAGCAGGTAGGTCAGTGTGTGATGTGATGAGAAGGTAGGGTTAGTGTGTGTTATGTGATGAGCAGGTAGGGTTAGTGTGTGTTATGTGATGAGCAGGTAGGTCAGTGTGTGATGTGATGAGAAGGTAGGGTTAGTGTGTGTGATGTGATGAGAAGGTAGGGTTAGTGTGTGTTATGTGATGAGCAGGTAGGTCAGTGTGTGTTATGTGATGAACAGGTAGGTCAGTGTGTGTTATGTGATGAGTAGGTAGGTCAGTGTGTTATGTGATGAGCAGGTAGGTCAGTGTGTGTTATGTGATGAGCAGGTAGGGTTAGTGTGCTATGTGAAGAGCAGGTAGGGTAGTGTGTTATGTGATGACCAGGTAGGTCAGTGTGTTATGTGATGACAAGGTAGGTCAGTGTGTGTTATGTGATGAGCAGGTAGGGTTTGTGTGTTATGTGATGACCAGGTAGGTCATTGTGTTTATGTGATGAGCAGGTAGGTCAGTGTGTGTTATGTGATAAGCAGGTAGGTCAGTGTGTGTTATATGATGTGCAGGTAGGTCAGTGTGTGTTATGTGATGAGCAGGTAGGTCAGTGTGTGTTATGTGATGAGCAGGTAGGTCAGTGTGTGTTATGGGATGAGCAGGTAGGTCAGTGTGTTATGTGATGAACAGGTAGGTCAGTGTGTGTGATGTGGTGAGCAGGTAGGTCAGTGTGTGTTATGTGATGAGCAGGTATACCAGTGTGTTATGTGATGAGCAGGTAGGTCAGTGTGTGTTATGTGATGAGCAGGTAGGTCAGAGTGTTATGTGATGAGCAGGTAGGTCAGTGTGTTATGTGATGAACAGACAGGTCAGTGTGTTATGTGATGAGCAGGTAGGTCAGTGTGTATTATGTGATGAGCAGGTAGGGTTAGTGTGTGTTATGTGATAAGCAGGTAGGGTTAGTGTGTTATGTGATGAGCAGGTAGGGCAGTGTGTTATGTGATGACCAGGTAGGTCAGTGTGTTATGTGATGAGCAGGTAGGTCAGTGTGTGTTATGTGATGAACAGGTAGTGTTTGTGTGTTATGTGATGACCAGGTAGGTCAGTGTGTGTTATGTGATGAGCAGGTAGGTCAGTGTGTGTTATGTGATAAGCAGGTAGGTCAGTGTGTGTTATGTGATGAGCAGGTAGGTCAGTGTGTGTTATGTGATGAGCAGGTAGGTCAGTGTGTGTTATGTGATGAGCAGGTAGGTCAGTGTGTGTTATGGGATGAGCAGGTAGGTCAGTGTGTTATGTGATGAACAGGTAGGTCAGTGTGTGTGATGTGGTGAGCAGGTAGGTCAGTGTGTGTTATGTGATGAGCAGGTATACCAGTGTGTTATGTGATGAGCAGGTAGGTCAGTGTGTGTTATGTGATGAGCAGGTAGGTCAGAGTGTTATGTGATGAGCAGGTAGGTCAGTGTATTATGTGATGAACAGATAGGTCAGTGTGTTATGTGATGAGCAGGTAGGTCAGTGTGTATTATGTGATGAGCAGGTAGGGTTAGTGTGTGTTATGTGATAAGCAGGTAGGGTTAGTGTGTTATGTGATGAGCAGGTAGGGCAGTGTGTTATGTGATGACCAGGTAGGTCAGTGTGTTATGTGATGAGCAGGTAGGTCAGTGTGTGTTATGTGATGAACAGGTAGTGTTTGTGTGTTATGTGATGACCAGGTAGGTCAGTGTGTGTTATGTGATGAGCAGGTAGGTCAGTGTGTGTTATGTGATAAGCAGGTAGGTCAGTGTGTGTTATGTGATGAGCAGGTAGGTCAGTGTGTGTTATGTGATGAGCAGGTAGGTCAGTGTGTGTTATGTGATGAGCAGGTAGGTCAGTGTGTGTTATGTGATGAGCAGGTAGGTCAGTATGTTATGTGATGAGCAGGAAGGTCAGTGTGTGCTATGTGATGAGCAGGTAGGTCAGTGTGTTATGTGATGAGTAGGTAGGTCAGTGTGTATTATGTGATGAGCAGCTAGGTCAGTGTGTGTTATGTGATGAGCAGGTAGGTCAGTGTGTGTTATGTGATGAGCAGGTAGGTCAGTTTGTGATGTGATGAGCAGGTAGGTCAGTGTGTGTTATGTGATGAGCAGGTAGGTCAGTGTGTTATGTGATGAGCAGGTAGGTCAGTGTGTGTTATTTGATGAGCAGGTAGGTCAGTGTGTTATGTGATGAGCAGGTAGGTCAGTGTGTATTATGTGATGAGCAGGTAGGGTTAGTGTGTTATGTGATGACCAGGTAGGTTAGTGTGTGTTATGTGATGAGCAGGTAGGTCAGCGTGTGTTATGTGATAAGCAGGAAGGTCAGTGTGTGTTATGTGATGAGCAGGTAGGTCAGTGTGTGTTATGTGATGAGCAGGTAGGTCAGTGTGTGTTATGTGATGAGCAGGTAGGTCAGTATGTTATGTGATGAGCAGGTAGGTCAGTGTGTGCTATGTGATGAGCAGGTAGGTCAGTGTGTTATGTGATGAGCAGGTAGGTCAGTGTGTATTATGTGATGAGCAGGTAGGGTTAGTGTGTTATGTGATGAGCAGGTAGGTCAGTGTGTGTTATGTGATGAGCAGGTAGGTCAGTTTGTGATGTGATGAGCAGGTAGGTCAGTGTGTGTTATGTGATGAGCAGGTAGGTCAGTGTGTGTTATGTGATGAGCAGGTAGGTCAGTGTGTGTTATGTGATGAGCAGGTAGGTCAGTGTGTATTATGTGATGAGCAGCTAGGTCAGTGTGTGTTATGTGATGAGCAGGTAGGTCAGTTTGTGATGTGATGAGCAGGTAGGGTTAGTGTGTTATGTGATGAGCAGGTAGGTCAGTGTGTGTTATGTGATGAGCAGGTAGGTCAGTGTGAGTTATGTGATGAGCAGGTAGGTCAGTGTGTTATGTGATGAGCAAGTAGGTCGGTGTGTGTGATGTGGTGAGCAGGTAGGTCAGTGTGTGTTATGTGATGAGCAGGTATGTCAGTGTGTTATGTGATGAGCAGGTAGGTCAGTGTGTGTTATGTGATGAGCAGGTAGGTCAGTGTGTTATGTGATGAGCAGGTAGGTCAGTGTGTGTTATTTGATGAGCAGGTAGGTCAGTGTGTTATGTGATGAGCAGGTAGGTCAGTGTGTATTATGTGATGAGCAGGTAGGGTTAGTGTGTTATGTGATGACCAGGTAGGTTAGTGTGTGTTATGTGATGAGCAGGTAGGTCAGTGTGTGATGTGATGAGAAGGTAGGGTTAGTGTGTGTTATGTGATGAGCAGGTAGGGTTAGTGTGTGTTATGTGATGAGCAGGTAGGTCAGTGTGTGATGTGATGAGAAGGTAGGGTTAGTGTGTGTGATGTGATGAGAAGGTAGGGTTAGTGTGTGTTATGTGATGAGCAGGTAGGTCAGTGTGTATTATGTGATGAGCAGGTAGGTCAGTGTGTGTTATATGATGACCAGGTAGGTCAGTGTGTGTTATGTGATGAGCAGGTAGGTCAGTGTGTGTTATGTGATAAGCAGGGAGGTCAGTGTGTGTTATGTGATGAGCAGGTAGGTCAGTGTGAGTTATGTGATGAGCAGGTAGGGTTTGTGTGTTATGTGATGAGCAGGTAGGTCAGTGTGTGTTATGTGATGAGCAGGTAGGTCAGTGTGTGTTATGTGATAAGCAGGTAGGTCAGTGTGTGTTATGTGATGAGCAGGTAGGTCAGTGTGTTTTATGTGATGAGCAGGTAGGTCAGTGTGTGTTATGTGATGAGCAGGTAGGTCAGTGTGTGTTATGTGATGAGCAGGTAGGTCAGTGTGTTATGTGATGAGCAGGTAGGTCAGTGTGTGTGATGTGGTGAGCACGTAGGTCAGTGTGTGTTATGTGATGAGCAGGTATGTCAGTGTGTTATGTGATGAGCAGGTAGGTCAGTGTGTGTTATGTGATGAGCAGGTAGGTCAGTGTGTTATGTGATGAGCAGGTAGGTCAGTGTGTGTTATTTGATGAGCAGGTAGGTCAGTGTGTTATGTGATGAGCAGGTAGGTCAGTGTGTATTATGTGATGAGCAGGTAGGGTTAGTGTGTTATGTGATGACCAGGTAGGTTAGTGTGTGTTATGTGATGAGCAGGTAGGTCAGTGTGTGATGTGATGAGAAGGTAGGGTTAGTGTGTGTTATGTGATGAGCAGGTAGGGTTAGTGTGTGTGATGTGATGAGAAGGTAGGGTTAGTGTGTGTTATGTGATGAGCAGGTAGGTCAGTGTGTATTATGTGATGAGCAGGTAGGTCAGTGTGTGTTATATGATGACCAGGTAGGTCAGTGTGTGTTATGTGATGAGCAGGTAGGTCAGTGTGTGATGTGATGAGAAGGTAGGGTTAGTGTGTGTGATGTGATGAGAAGGTAGGGTTAGTGTGTGTTATGTGATGAGCAGGTAGGTCAGTGTGTGTTATATGATGACCAGGTAGGTCAGTGTGTGTTATGTGATGAGCAGGTAGGTCAGTGTGTGTTATGTGATAAGCAGGGAGGTCAGTGTGTGTTATGTGATGAGCAGGTAGGTCAGTGTGAGTTATGTGATGAGCAGGTAGGGTTTGTGTGTTATGTGATGAGCAGGTAGGTCAGTGTGTGTTATGTGATGAGCAGGTAGGTCAGTGTGTGTTATGTGATAAGCAGGTAGGTCAGTGTGTGTTATGTGATGAGCAGGTAGGTCAGTGTGTTTTATGTGATGAGCAGGTAGGTCAGTGTGTGTTATGTGATGAGCAGGTAGGTCAGTGTGTGTTATGTGATGAGCAGGTAGGTCAGTGTGTGTTATGTGATGAGCAGGTAGGTCAGTGTGTATTATGTGATGAGCAGCAAGGTCAGTGTGTGTTATGTGATGAGCAGGTAGGTCAGTTTGTGATGTGATGAGCAGGTAGGGTTAGTGTGTTATGTGATGAGCAGGTAGGTCAGTGTGTGTTATGTGATGAGCAGGTAGGTCAGTGTGAGTTATGTGATGAGCAGGTAGGTCAGTGTGTTATGTGATGAGCAGGTAGGTCGGTGTGTGTGATGTGGTGAGCAGGTAGGTCAGTGTGTGTTATGTGATGAGCAGGTATGTCAGTGTGTTATGTGATGAGCAGGTAGGTCAGTGTGTGTTATGTGATGAGCAGGTAGGTCAGTGTGTTATGTGATGAGCAGGTAGGTCAGTGTGAGTTATTTGATAAGCAGGTAGGTCAGTGTGTTATGTGATGAGCAGGTAGGTCAGTGTGTATTATGTGATGAGCAGGTAGGGTTAGTGTGTTATGTGATGACCAGGTAGGTTAGTGTGTGTTATGTGATGAGCAGGTAGGTCAGTGTGTGATGTGATGAGAAGGTAGGGTTAGTGTGTGTTATGTGATGAGCAGGTAGGGTTAGTGTGTGTTATGTGATGAGCAGGTAGGTCAGTGTGTGATGTGATGAGAAGGTAGGGTTAGTGTGTGTGATGTGATGAGAAGGTAGGGTTAGTGTGTGTTATGTGATGAGCAGGTAGGTCAGTGTGTATTATGTGATGAGCAGGTAGGTCAGTGTGTGTTATATGATGACCAGGTAGGTCAGTGTGTGTTATGTGATGAGCAGGTAGGTCAGTGTGTGTTATGTGATAAGCAGGGAGGTCAGTGTGTGTTATGTGATGAGCAGGTAGGTCAGTGTGAGTTACGTGATGAGCAGGTAGGGTTTGTGTGTTATGTGATGAGCAGGTAGGTCAGTGTATGTTATGTGATGAGCAGGTAGGTCAGTGTGTGTTATGTGATAAGCAGGTAGGTCAGTGTGTGTTATGTGATGAGCAGGTAGGTCAGTGTGTTTTATGTGATGAGCAGGTAGGTCAGTGTGTGTTATGTGATGAGCAGGTAGGTCAGTGTGTGTTATGTGATGAGCAGGTAGGTCAGTGTGTTATGTGATGAGCAGGTAGGTCAATGTGTGTGATGTGGTGAGCACGTAGGTCAGTGTGTGTTATGTGATGAGCAGGTATGTCTGTGTGTTATGTGATGAGCAGGTAGGTCAGTGTGTGTTATGTGATGAGCAGGTAGGTCAGTGTGTTATGTGATGAGCAGGTAGGTCAGTGTGTGTTATTTGATGAGCAGGTAGGTCAGTGTGTTATGTGATGAGCAGGTAGGTCAGTGTGTATTATGTGATGAGCAGGTAGGGTTAGTGTGTTATGTGATGACCAGGTAGGTTAGTGTGTGTTATGTGATGAGCAGGTAGGTCAGTGTGTGATGTGATGAGAAGGTAGGGTTAGTGTGTGTTATGTGATGAGCAGGTAGGGTTAGTGTGTGTGATGTGATGAGAAGGTAGGGTTAGTGTGTGTTATGTGATGAGCAGGTAGGTCAGTGTGT
Source organism: Procambarus clarkii (assembly GCF_040958095.1). Classification (NCBI taxonomy): domain Eukaryota; kingdom Metazoa; phylum Arthropoda; class Malacostraca; order Decapoda; family Cambaridae; genus Procambarus; species Procambarus clarkii. The sequence continues at coordinate 26,317,040 of NC_091151.1, read as the reverse complement.
ATTATGTGATGAGCAGGTAGGTCAGTGTGTGTTATATGATGACCAGGTAGGTCAGTGTGTGTTATGTGATGAGCAGGTAGGTCAGTGTGTGATGTGATGAGAAGGTAGGGTTAGTGTGTGTGATGTGATGAGAAGGTAGGGTTAGTGTGTGTTATGTGATGAGCAGGTAGGTCAGTGTGTGTTATATGATGACCAGGTAGGTCAGTGTGTGTTATGTGATGAGCAGGTAGGTCAGTGTGTGTTATGTGATAAGCAGGGAGGTCAGTGTGTGTTATGTGATGAGCAGGTAGGTCAGTGTGAGTTATGTGATGAGCAGGTAGGGTTTGTGTGTTATGTGATGAGCAGGTAGGTCAGTGTGTGTTATGTGATGAGCAGGTAGGTCAGTGTGTGTTATGTGATAAGCAGGTAGGTCAGTGTGTGTTATGTGATGAGCAGGTAGGTCAGTGTGTTTTATGTGATGAGCAGGTAGGTCAATGTGTGTTATGTGATGAGCAGGTAGGTCAGTGTGTGTTATGTGATGAGCAGGTAGGTCAGTGTGTTATGTGATGAGCAGGTAGGTCAGTGTGTGTGATGTGGTGAGCACGTAGGTCAGTGTGTGTTATGTGATGAGCAGGTATGTCAGTGTGTTATGTGATGATCAGGTAGGTCAGTGTGTGTTATGTGATGAGCAGGTAGGTCAGTGTGTTATGTGATGAGCTTGTAGGTCAGTGTGTGTTATGTGATGAACAGGTAGATCAGTGTGTTATGTGATGAGCAGGTAGGTCAGTGTGTATTATGTGATGAGCATGTAGGGTTAGTGTGTTATGTGATGAGCAGGTAGGGCAGTGTGTTATGTGATGACCAGGTAGGTCAGTGTGTTATGTGATGAGCAGGTAGGTCAGTGTGTGTTATGTGATGAGCAGGTAGGGTTTGGGTGTTATGTGATGAGCAGGTAGGTCAGTGTGTGTTATGTGATAAGCAGGTAGGTCAGTGTGTGTTATATGATGTGCAGGTAGGTCAGTGTGTGTTATGTGATGAGCAGGTAGGTCTGTGTGTGTTATGTGTTGAGCAGGTAGGTCAGTGTGTTATGTGATGAGCAGGTAGGTCAGTGTGTATTATGTGATGAGCAGGTAGGGTTAGTGTGTGTTATGTGATGAGCAGGTAGGGTTAGTGTGTTATGTGATGAGCAGGTAGGGCAGTGTGTTATGTGATGACCAGGTAGGTCAGTGTGTTATGTGATGAGCAGGTAGGTCAGTGTGTGTTATGTGATGAACAGGTAGTGTTTGTGTGTTATGTGATGACCAGGTAGGTCAGTGTGTGTTATGTGATGAGCAGGTGTGTGTTATGTGATAAGCAGGTAGGTCAGTGTGTGTTATGTGATGAGCAGGTAGGTCAGTGTGTGTTATGTGATGAGCAGGTAGGTCAGTGTGTGTTATGTGATGAGCAGGTAGGGCAGTGTGTGTTATGTGATGAGCAGGTAGGTCAGTATGTTATGTGATGAGCAGGTAGGTCAGTGTGTGCTATGTGATGAGCAGGTAGGTCAGTGTGTTATGTGATGAGCAGGTAGGTCAGTGTGTATTATGTGATGAGCAGGTAGGGTTAGTGTGTTATGTGATGAGCAGGTAGGTCAGTGTGTGTTATGTGATGAGCAGGTAGGTCAGTTTGTGATGTGATGAGCAGGTAGGTCAGTGTGTGTTATGTGATGAGCAGGTAGGTCAGTGTGTGTTATGTGATGAGCAGGTAGGTCAGTGTGTGTTATGTGATGAGCAGGTAGGTCAGTGTGTATTATGTGATGAGCAGGTAGGTCAGTGTGTGTTATGTGATGAGCAGGTAGGTCAGTTTGTGATGTGATGAGCAGGTAGGGTTAGTGTGTTATGTGATGAGCAGGTAGGTCAGTGTGTGTTATGTGATGAGCAGGTAGGTCAGTGTGTGTTATGTGATGAGCAGGTAGGTCAGTGTGTTATGTGATGAGCAGGTAGGTCGGTGTGTGTCATGTGGTGAGCAGGTAGGTCAGTGTGTGTTATGTGATGAGCAGGTATGTCAGTGTGTTATGTGATGAGCAGGTAGGTCAGTGTGTGTTATGTGATGAGCAGGTAGGTCAGTGTGTTATGTGATGAGCAGGTAGGTCAGTGTGTGTTATGTGATGAGCAGGTAGGTCAGTGTGTTATGTGATGAGCAGGTAGGTCAGTGTGTATTATGTGATGAGCAGGTAGGGTTAGTGTGTTATGTGATGACCAGGTAGGTTAGTGTGTGTTATGTGATGAGCAGGTAGGTCAGTGTGTGATGTGATGAGAAGGTAGGGTTATTGTGTGTTATGTGATTAGCAGGTAGGGTTAGTGTGTGTTATGTGATGAGCAGGTAGGTCAGTGTGTGATGTGATGAGAAGGTAGGGTTAGTGTGTGTGATGTGATGAGAAGGTAGGGTTAGTGTGTGTTATGTGATGAGCAGGTAGGTCAGTGTGTATTATGTGATGAGCAGGTAGGTCAGTGTGTATTATATGATGACCAGGTAGGTCAGTGTGTTATGTGATGAGCAGGTAGGGTTTGTGTGTTATGTGATGACCAGGTAGGTCAGTGTGTGTTATGTGATAATCAGGTAGGTCAGTGTGTGTTATGTGATAAGCAGGGAGGTCAGTGTGTGTTATGTCATGAGCAGGTAGGTCAGTGAGAGTTATGTGATGAGCAGGTAGGGTTTGTGTGTTATGTGATGAGCAGGTAGGTCAGTGTGTGTTATGTGATGAGCAGGTAGGTCAGTGTGTGTTATGTGATAAGCAGGTAGGTCAGTGTGTGTTATGTGATGAGCAGGTAGGTCAGTGTGTTTTATGTGATGAGCAGGTAGGTCAGTGTGTGTTATGTGATGAGCAGGTAGGTCAGTGTGTGTTATGTGATGAGCAGGTAGGTCAGTGTGTTATGTGATGAGCAGGTAGGTCAGTGTGTGTGATGTGGTGAGCAGGTAGGTCAGTGTGTGTTATGTGATGAGCAGGTATGTCAGTGTGTTATGTGATGAGCAGGTAGGTCGGTGTGTGTTATGTCATGAGCAGGTAGGTCAGTGTGTTATGTGATGAGCAGGTAGGTCAGTGTGTGTTATGTGATGAACAGGTAGGTCAGTGTGTTATGTGATGAGCAGGTAGGTCAGTGTGTATTATGTGATGAACAGGTAGGGTTAGTGTGTTTTGTGATGAGCAGGTAGGTCAGTGTGTGTTATGTGATGAGCAGGTAGGTCAGTGTGTTATGTGTTGAGCAGGTAGGGTTAGTGTGTGTTATGTGATGAGCAGGTAGGGTTTGTGTGTTATGTGATGAGCAGGTAGGTCAGTGTGTGTTATGTGATGAGCAGGTAGGGTTTGGGTGTTATGTGATGACCAGGTAGGTCAGTGTGTGTCAAGTGATGAGCAGGTAGGTCAGTGTGTGTTATGTGATAAGCAGGTAGGTCATTGTGTGTTATGTGATGAGCAGGTAGGTCAGTGTGTTATGTGATGAGCAGGTAGGTCAGTGTGTGTTATGTGATGAGCAGGTAGGTCAGTGTGTTATGTGATGAGCAGGTAGGTCAGTGTGTATTATGTGATGAGCAGGTAGGGTTAGTGTGTTATGTGATGAGCAGGTAGGTCAGTGTGTGTTATGTGATGAGCAGGTAGGGTTAGTGTGTTATGTGATGAGCAGGTAGGTCAGTGTGTGTTATGTGATGAGCAGGTAGGTCAGTGTGTTATGTGATGACCAGGTAGGTCAGTGTGTTATGTGATGAGCAGGTAGGTCAGTGTGTGTTATGTGATGAGCAGGTAGGGTTTGGGTGTTATGTGATGACCAGGTAGGTCAGTGTGTGTCATGTGATGAGCAGGTAGGTCAGTGTGTGTGTTATGTGATAAGCAGGTAGGTCAGTGTGTGTTATGTGATGAGCAGGTAGGTCAGTGTGTTATGTGATGAGCAGGTAGGTCAGTGTGTGTTATGTGATGAGCAGGTAGGTCAGTGTGTTATGTGATGAGCAGGTAGGTCAGTGTGTATTATGTGATGAGCAGGTAGGGTTAGTGTGTTATGTGATGAGCAGGTAGGTCAGTGTGTGTTATGTGATGAGCAGGTAGGGTTAGTGTGTTATGTGATGAGGAGGTAGGTCAGTGTGTGTTATGTAATGAGCAGGTAGGTGAGTGTGTTATGTGATGACCAGGTAGGTCAGTGTGTTATGTGATGAGCAGGTAGGTCAGTGTGTTATGTGATGAGCAGGTAGGTCAGTGTGTTATGTGATGAGCAGGTAGGTCAGTGTGTTGTGTGATGAGCAGGTAGGTTAGTGTGTGTTATGTGATGAGGTGGTAGGTCAGTGTGTGTTATGTGATGAGCAGGTAGGTCAGTGTGTGTTATGTGATGAGCAGGTAGAGTTAGTGTGTTATGTGATGAGCAGGTAGGTCAGTGTGTGTTATGTGATGAGCAGGTAGGTCAGTGTGTGTTATGTGATGAGCAGGTACAGTTAGTGTGTTATGTGATGAGCAGGTAGGTCAGTGTGTGTTATGTGATGAGCAGGTAGGTCAGTGTGTGTTATGTGATGAGCAGGTACAGTTAGTGTGTTATGTGATGAGCAGGTAGGTCAGTGTGTGTTATGTGATGAGCAGGTAGGTCAGTGTGTGTTATGTGATGAGCAGGTAGGTCAGTGTGTGTTATGTGATGAGCAGGTAGAATTAGTGTGTTATGTGATGAGCAGGTAGAATTAGTGTGTTATGTGATGAGCAGGTAGGTCAGTGTGTGTTATATGATGAGCAGGTAGGTCATCACCATGACTGACCTGCGGACATGTTTAGTGCAGCAGTAGTTACTGGTCATCACCATGACTGACCTGGGGACATGTTTAGTGCAGCAGTAGTTACTGGTCATCACCATGACTGACCTGGGGACATGTTTAGTGCAGCAGTAGTTACTGGTCATCACCAGGACTGACCTGGGGACATGTTTAGTGCAGCAGTAGTTACTGGTCATCACCATGACTGACCTGGGGAAATGTTTATTGCAGCAGTAGTTACTGGTCATCACCAGGACTGACCTGGGGACACGTTTAGTGCAGCAGTAGTTACTGGTCATCACCAGGACTGACCTGGGGACATGTTTAGTGCAGCAGTAGTTACTGGTCATCACCAGGACTGACCTGGGGACACGTTTAGTGCAGCAGTAGTTACTGGTCATCACCAGGACTGACCTGGGGACATGTTTAGTGCAGCAGTAGTTACTGGTCATCACCAGGACTGACCTGGGGACATGTTTAGTGCAGCAGTAGTTACTAGTCATCACCATGACTGACCTGGGGACACGCAGTAGTTACTGATCATAAACTAACCTGGGGGGGTTGTTCGCGCAAGTCTCACCACCCATGGAGAGGTACAGTGTTTCATTCTTCAGGTATGGGTACTCCATCGCTTTGTTAACGTACGTGCCGAAATCCGTGTCTGAGGCGAGGAAGCAGTCGTTATGTTGGCCGATCCTCGCTACCTGCCCCCCACAACGGTACATTGATCAGTTCTTCATGCACTCTTACTCATCGTAGAATATAGTATATATTTATATAATAACAAGTAACAATATTGTTTTATGATAAAAATTCTGAAGTTCTGCCTGTCAATGTGTGAGATAATTGTAGTTGTCTGACCTAGTGATTGTTGTCTGAACTAGTGATTGATGTCTGCACTAGCGAATGTTGTCTGCAATCGTGATTGTTAGCTGCACTAGTGATTGTTTTCTGCACTAGAGATTGTTGTCTGCACTAGTGATGGTGTGGTTGTCTTCACTAGTGATTGTGTGGTTGTCTACCCTAGTGATTGTGTGGTTATCTACACTAGTGATGGATGCTGATGTCTGCATTCTATTGGATGACTGTTAGGCGTGTTCTTCAAGCAGGACGAGTGGGTGACTGTTGGGGGTGTTCTACAAGCAAGACGAGTGGGTGACTATTGGGTGTGTTCTACAAGCAAGACGAGTGGGTGACTATTGGGTGTGTTCTACAAACAAGACGAGTGGGTGACTGTTAGGTGTGTTCTACAAGCAGGACGAGTGGGTGACTATTAGGTGTGTTCTTCAAGCAAGACGAGTGGGTGACTGTTAGGTGTGTTCTATAAGCAGGACGAGTGGGTGACTATTAGGTGTGTTCTTCAAGCAAGACGAGTGGGTGACTGTTGGGGGTGTTCTACAAGCAAGACGAGTGGGTGACTATTGGGTGTGTTCTACAAGCAAGACGAGTGGGTGACTGTTAGGTGTGTTCTACAAGCAGGACGAGTGGGTGACTGACTGGAGTGTTGGTGAAAGCTTCACTCGAGGTGATGGGTGAGGTTCGCCCAAGAATCTTCTGCTTGTAGTATGGAGTCCGCAGTTGGATTTGCCTACAAGAAGATATGGAAATAATATTTGAAGGTTTTTCTATAATATTTAATGTAAAACAGTTTACGTTAATAATTTTTTTAAATAATAAAAAGCTCATAGAATGAAAAAAATATTTTGAGATTTAAAAATTAAATTTTAAAAGCGTTTTACTAATTAACCAAACTAGTGTGACACTCTTGGCATTGTCCCCCAGTAGCATCCACAACACCATAACAATGGATAAATCTTGTTCAAAGACTTGATAACTCTGCAGATAAACACAGTCGGATGGTAGACTTCACTGAACCCGACGTATCCCTGGTAAGTATAAGTAATTATCAAAGACAGTCCCAAGCCGTGAGGAAGAAGATATACCACCGTTCTCTTACGTAGCAACAGACAAACGTTAAAAGAAACATATCCAGAATTCTGAGTCCAAATCTTAAGCGGGACAGAAATGTTTGGGCGCGTTTCGTATCACCTAATGCATCTGTTCACCATGAAATAAATTGGTACACAGAAGTTTTACCATACCTGCTACACAATTACCATACCTGCTACACCTCTATCTGTGTATATATCTCCATTAACATACCTGCTACACCTCTATCTGGGTATATTTCTCCATTACCATACCTGCTACACCTCTACATTTGTATATATCTCCATTACCATACCTGGTACACCTCTACCTGTATATATATCTCCATTAACATACCTGCTACACCTCTACCTGGGTATATATCTCCATTACCATACCTGCTACACCGCTATCTGTGTATATATCTCCATTACCATACCTGCTACACCTCTACCTGGGTATATATCTCCATTACCATACCTGCTACATCTCTACCTGTGTATATATCTCCATTACCATACCTGCTACACCTCTACCTGTATACATATCTCCATTAACGTCTCTCTCTCTCTTAGAGGTTATGGATCTCTTGAAGCTCTTCTGCTTCTGGACAGTAACCGAGGACGCAGCAGGCGTTTCCCCTCTAGATTAATTTGACAGTTGAGAGGCGAGCCGAAAAAGCAGAGCTCAACCCCCGCAAGCACAATTAGGTGAATACATAAACACACACACACAAACACACACACACACACACACACACACACACACACACACACACACACACACACACACACACACACACACACACACACACACACACACACACACACACACACACACACACACACACACACACAGTGGTTGACAAATAGAATGCATTAGGGAGTGATGTGGTGGAGGCTGACTCCATACACAGTTTCAAGTGTAGATATGATAGAGCCCAATAGGCTCAGGAACCTGTACACCTGTTGATTGACGGTTGAGAGGCGGGACCAAAGAGCTAAAGCTAAACCCCCGCAAGCACAGCTAGGTGAGTACACACACACACACAAGCGCAGGGAGAGAGGAGTAAACCAGGAAATCGCAGCCCCCAACACAACAGTCCCAGGTATAAGTGGGGAACCCACAACCAGCATCCCAGCAATACCAGAAGGGAGATCAACACCACCACTCCCCTCTGCACAGAAATCCTCCCTTCCCCTTACCCTACCTGCCCCCACCCAAATGCTCACCCAAACCTCCCTCCCCCCACCCAATTCTGACCCTATAACCCCTCCCCCATTCCCAATATGTCACCCCTCCTGCCTTCCCCCCCCTGTTCCCCTCTCACACTTCATCCAATACCCTCCCTATCCCTCCTCCCCTTCACCCCGTATCCTCCATGTCCCCCCCTATCTCCTTAACCCACACCCTACCTGTCCCCCCTTCCCTTGCACCCCCACCCCCACCCCAAAATCCTCTGAGACCCTGCAAACCATTTCACAGATCTTCTCACCCAGGGAACAGCTTTTCCCACCAGCAGAATGCTCGCCAAGAAGGGGACTAGAAAATGAACAGAAGAAAGTGAGCTTCAAGGCAATGTACACTAACATAGATGGGATTACAAATAAAACAAGTGAACTCGGAGAATGGGCACCTAGAAGAAAACCCAGACATAATAGCACTTACAAAAACAAAGCTAACGAAAACCATAACAAACGCATGTACAGATTGCTCCAAACAGGGGAGAGGGGATTACCCATCGCCATGCCAAATGTTTGTTTATAAAATGAATCATTAAAGCTGAAATAATTATCTTTAATGCACAATTTTGTAAGTTCAATAATGGTGTTAGTTGGCAAAGTTAAATTATACCTTGGGAGTACATGGCATATACTCTGTGGCATATAGACTTTCCAAATGGCTTGTCCAAGTCTTGTCTCCAGTAGTAGGTTCCATTTCCAACTCACACATAACATACAACTTGGACTTGGTTAACAAGTTGTCTAGTTTGAAATTAAATTATGATTTTAAACTTGTGAGTTTTGATGTGACGGCTCTGTTCAATAGGGTTCCTGTTGATGATCTGTTGTCATTCTTATGGGATCTACTCCCAAGGTATAATTTAACTTTACCTACTAACACCATTATTGAACTTACAAAATTGTGCATTAAAGATAATTATTTCAGCTTTAATGATTCATTTTATAAACAAACATTTGGCATGGCGATGGGTAATCCCCTCTCCCCTGTTTTGAGCAATCTGTATATGAAATGTTTCGAAACAAATATCCTTCCCAGGATTTTACCCTCAAATTTGCTTTGGTACAGGTACGTTGACGATATTTTATGCCTGTGGCCGGTTAACCATGACGAAACTGATTTTCTCAATCAAATTAATTCGCTGGTTCCGTCAATTAAATTTACAATTGAGAACGAAGTGAATGGTGTTCTGCATTTTATAGACATCATGATTCATAGAATTGGTAGGAGTTTCAAATTCAGTGTGTATAGGAAACCTACCAATGTGTGCTCGTATGTACATTTCTATTCAAATCATCAGGTTCAGGTCAAGCGGGCAGTTTTTTCTGGTATGTTTCTCAGAGCACTGAGAGTTTGCAGTCCGGAATTTTTCGATGAAGAAATAGCAAATATATTTGAAATTGGGAAGAAGTTAAAATACCCAAAATCGATCTTGGATCTTGCGTTTTGTCAAGCAAAAAGGACTTTCTACAAACAGACTACTAAGTCTAAACCAGAACTGAAAAATTCGTTGGCATTACCATATTCTGAGGGTCTAGTAAATCTTGCCCCAGCCCTGAAGAACTTTAATATTAATCTAGTGTTCAAAAATGATAATGCAGTTAAGTCCATGTTAATTAAGAACTCGCCCTCGTCTGTAGCAGATTGTGTGTATTCCATCCCTTGTAATGAGTGTGCATGTGTTTACATCGGCCAGACAGGTAAATCTGTTTCCTCGCATTTAAAACAGCATTCATATGCTATTCGTACAGCCCAGCAATCCAGTGCATTGTATTTACATTCCAGTTTATGTAATCATTCTATCGACTTCACAGGGGCAAAATGTATTGTTAAAAGTAAGGATTTTGTTGAACGAAACGTGATCGAGTCTGCTCTGATCAAACATTGTAACAACAGCCTTAATGTGAGCCCCGGTATGTACAAGTTGGATCCCTATTTAAGCCTCAATATAGCACGTCAAAACAATATAGCAATCATTTAACACGTATTGTGGGATATTTGGGACTTGACTCTATTTATTTAATTATTGAAGTAATGAAAATAATTAAGAAGGACCACCCTCTTTTATAGTAAAGAGGGAAACTAATAAAATGTGATAATTTGAAATTCCTAGAGGAACCAGTAACTATGGATAAATACTAGAAATTATAATCACTTGAATAATTAATGGGCTGTATAAATAATTTACTTGAATCAAAGCCTCAAACATCTACGTTGGGGGGTTATTGCTAGAACTTCAAAAATGTCTAGGAACTAATGCGGTTCGTACATTAGTTCATTGTGTAATAATCTAATCCTATGACCAATTAGAGAATCAGTAGGGTATTTGTCACCAACAAGAATATAGATTATGAACATCAGAAATTAATGATTATAATAAACACGTGTTAAATCCAGTGCACAGTGATCAATAGTGATAATCCAATACAGATAATTTGAATAATTAAAATACGGAAAAAGGTCTTAGCTTGAAGACGTTTTCCAAGACATCAATCATGAATCATCCTCGGAATCTCTGGAATTCTTCTTGGAACACTGGGAGATGAATAACACGGGTAAAGCAACAGCTCGGGGAATTCCTCACACGCAAGCTGTAAATTAAGATATATTACGTAGCAACATATTAGGCTACTAAATATCTATATTCAAGAAATTGGGAATGGAGAGTAATAAATATACTAAAATGTGTTTTACTTATGTCGCTCGGCGTGACGACAAGCTACCCTGCTGTAAACAATCTCTAATGATGCATCAAAAGGGAATATGTGTACTTAGCTAATAGGGCACTGTATAAGTTGAAGCTTGCCGAAACTCGCGTTCCAGGCTCTAGCGTCGCAATGGCGAACACGTGGTGGCTAGCTTGGCCTAAATGTCGACGCGCTTCTCTGGCCGGTCACGATGGATTACACGGAACAAATTGACAAGTTCCGGGCTGAATGTCAAGTTAATTCTTGTTGACGATTCACCACAATGTATCCTATAACACTGACACCAAACGAGTTGCTCAATTCCGCAACAAGTCTTCACACCGCACTTTGGCGCCTTTCCTATAACACCGACGCCTCCACACCCTCTCCGATTAATGGCGTCTCCGATTAATGGATTAATACTGGTGTTTGGTTATGTAAGAATTCTAGCATTATTGTACAGATACAATTATTAGTTCATGTGAACTCTATGGTTGGTTAATTTTAGTTACTACAGTAATTAGTAGATTTTAGTAATAATTAAAAATAATATAACAGTGTTGTATTATATTGGAAATTTCCAACATAACTCCGGGGGGGGGATTTATCGGGTCCCAGTGTAATGTTGAGTACTGACATACCCATCCCGAAGTTGGTATTAATATTAGTATGTTAGTATGTTAGTACACACATAACGAATGTCCCGTATTTGTCAAGGACATACAAGAAACTTAAGTCTTGCAGATTTCATGTTAAATGGAACATGTTATTATGAATTACCTAAAGCTAATAACTAAGAAGGCTTACAATAAACTCTGTGACTGGTGTCGTTATGACATGTAATGTTTATGTTACTAAGTCTCAAAGTCTGTAAACTCTCAGATACTCTAGACAAATAATGTTATTTATAGCCTATACAACAATTAAGAATTTAAATCACACAATTCAAATAACTGAGAATCTACTGTGATAAGAATGTCTTGGGTCATAGTGACTTGTATTGATTTGTTACTTGACATCACACCACAGTATCATCATGGTTACTTAAATTGGATGGAAAGGGATTTACTCTTGGTCAGAGCTGTAATAGGCTTGCAGTTTCCACTTGCATTGTTGAGCAGCAGCTCTAGTGGGGCGGTTGCTCGATGGATCAGAATTACTGTCCTCGGAAACTACTGGTGAAGCTGGTTCTGGCAAACACTCTCGTTCTGCTAATTCGAGAGGTACCAACTTCTCTAAAGTTTTTAGGGTAGTGTTGCCTCGGCATAAAACTTTCACTACTCTCCGGATACCTTGATGATCTGGATGGATGGCAACAATTTTGCCTATGGGCCACTCCGACCTTGGTCCATCACTGTTGACTAATACTAGGTCCCCTGGTTTAAGTTGTACTTTATTATAAGGACTCGAAGCTCCGTAGTGGTACTCTCGTAGAGCTGTGAGGTACTCTCGAGTCCACACCTCATTCCACCTTTCAATGACTCTTGAGAGATGTTGGTAACTTTCTACCAAGTCACTTCTGGTTACATGTGAGGGGTCGACGGGGTCCTCTTCTGCTGAAGGTATGAGAGGACTCAGTAGACCTCCATGTATCAAGTGTGAGGGACTCAGAGGTTCTCTTTGTGAGAAATCATCGGACAGGTATGTTAATGGGCGGTTATTGACTCGCGCCTCGATTTCCACAACAATTGTTTGGAGTTCGGAGTAACTGATTTTTTGTCTATGTAAGGTTTTTCTTAAACACTTCTTGACAGTGCCTATCATTCGTTCGTAGAACCCACCTTGCCAAGGGGCTCTTGGAGCTATAAATTTCCAGTGACATTGTCGTCTCTGCAGGACTGATTGTACTTCTGGATGACTCCACACTTCTCGCAGACAGGCTTCTCCTGCCACAAAATTGGAACCATTGTCCGATATCATGAGTTTGGGACAAGATCTGCGAGCTGCAAATCTGCGGAAGGCTTGGATGAAGGCTTCAGCGCTCATATCTGAAGTCACTTTTAAATGTATGCCTCTAGTAGTAGCACACGTAAAGAGGCAAATGTAAGCTTTCACTGGTATCTTATCTGGGTTGCCAGTGAGAAGCAAGGCCCCTGTGTAATCTACACCAGTGGTTTCAAAAGGACGAAGATGAACCACTCTTTCTTCTGGAAGTGGTGGAGGTCCTGGGTAAGGACATACTCTAGCATCGTATCTTTAGCAGATTACACAGAATTTAATAATTGACTTGACTGTCTGACGACCTTGAGGAAGCAAAAATTTCTGTCTAAGGTCGGTGAGAGTATCTAACACTCCACCATGTAAAGTACCGTATTGATGGTGATGTAAAACTAGAAGTTTGGTGATGATGTGGTGACGTGGTAGAAGAATTGGATTCTTTGTGTCCAGATCAATTTTTGCATGAAGCAAACGTCCTCCACACCTTAGTATATTATGAGTGTTGGCTTCATACCAGATACCTAGAGACTTAGTTAATTTATCTGGAAGATTTTCATATTTGCTTCCATATGTCTCTTGTTGTGCACGTTTGATCCAGTAGAGAATAGGATTGGGAAACTTATGTCAGATTCCTATCTTAGCAAGAAAGTCAAACACATGTGCGGTCACTCTTAATAACTTACTTAAGTTAGAATAATTGTGAGGATCAATGGCTAAGATTCGTTGAGGTTCTGGTTCTTTCATGGGAGTGGTGATATTGGTCACTATGACTTGTGGTTTTTGTTTGGGCCACTGACCACCAACAAGCCATGAAGGTCCATTGAACCACAGCGAAGACTTGATGAGTTGTTTTAGTGTTAATCCTCGAGATAAATAATCTGCAGGATTGTCCTTAGTAGGAACATGTCTGAATTTATACCCAGCAGATAATTCATGAATTTCCCTAACACGATTAATGACATAGGGAATTTTATTATTGTTGTTTCTTACCCATTGTAAGACTGCCTCATTGTCTGGCCACACGACAATCTCACCAAAGTGGATATTATTGAGTGTCTTAGTCAAGCAATGAGCCAATCTTACTCCCACTAGCAATGCAGTCAACTCCATTTGAGGTAAAGATCTCTTCTTAATGGGAGCAACTCTTGCTTTAGATGTGAGCAAAATTGATTGTGCACTATTAACTAAGTAGGCTACAGCGCCATACGCTTTGCCAGAGACATCGCAGAAAACGTGCAAATTTGTGGGCAAGTTTGGTCCTACAGCATTACGAGGAAATTTCAAAACACCTAACTGATTAAAATCCGTTGAGAGTGTCTGCCATTTAGCTTGTAACTCACTTGGTAACGGATCATCCCATCCCATATGTTTCTGCCAGCACTCCTGCATTAGGAGTTTGCCCCTTATTAATATAGGACTAAGTAAGCTTAAAGGGTCAAATGGTTGACTGACAAACGAGAGCAATGTTCTCATGGTAAGGGATGAATAATCAGTTTGTACTGATTTGACATTCATCTCGTCAGTACTTGTGTTCCATTCCACACCTAGAACCTTTAATTGATTGGGTACCTGATAACCTGGAAGTTCTTTCTCGATTATCTGGTTTAGTGATTCATTATTTGAGGCCCATGACTGTAGTGGCATATTGGCTTCTAATAACTCACGGTTAGCCTCATGGTAGATTTCTACCAAATTGGTTTGATAATTTGAAGTTCCCTGGAAATTGTCGACATACAAGTTGGCACTAATGTCTGCCTTATAAGGACTATTTGACTTCCTCAAATGTGTGTCTAATGTAGCTTGCTATAGAAACGGGGAGGACGTCGCTCCGAATAATACTGAGGCAAAACGATATGTGATGATATCACTGTTGGGATCCAGTGGGTCCTTAATCCAAAGAAACTTAGTGTAATTACAATCCTCCTCCTGTAAACCTACTCGGAGGAAAGCTTTACTGATATCAGCAGTATAAGCGAAAATACCAGTGCGGAATCGTAACTGCACATCATGTAGCCTTTGAGTTAGGCTAGGTCCTGTTTGGAGACATTCATTCAAAGACACACTGTTTGGCTTCACTTTAGCGCTACAGTTGAAGACAATACGGATAGGTGTTGTCAATGAATCTTTCACCACAGCGTGATGAGGTAAATAATGACCTATTTTCCGGTCATCGTTATCAACAACCTCGATGAATTTACTGTTGAGTTGTTGTTGGATTAGTTGATGATACATGTTCAGTTTGTCTGGCTGTTTCTGTAGTCTTGTTAATTGAGACTGCAATTGTGAGGCTGCCATAAAAAAATTAACTGGAGGTTGTGGATGATTCAACTTCCACGGGAGTCTTACCCAGTATTGTTTATCTTTATAGACAACTGTATCCAGATATTGCTGGTAAGTCCACATATCATCAGGGCTTGGTTGCACAGGGATAATACCTAAAGTGTCTAAATCCCACAGACAATGTACAGGTGGGTCAGATTCAATATCTTCAGATATTTCTCTGAAATGTAGGGGTGACTGTTCCAAGCCTAGTCACGCCACTATTATGTTGTTAGATTGTTGGTTTGTTTATGCTGGATTTTGTTGGAAAAGCACCGGTCCAGTGAGCAATTTGCCTCCAGCAGATGACAACAAATTCATTCCGTGTTGTCTGGTGCATCCCGTTATAAATTTATAATAATGATCCGCGCCTATAAGTATTCCAACATCAGTGAGGCAGTCAGAATTTATTTTGTAATCTGCTAGCCTCATGCGGTTTCGTTTAAGATATTTCGCAGTGCGAGCTAATCCTGTGACCTGCAGGTCTGTAGGAAGTTTATCTACTACTACCGCTTGTATTGGACTAGTGGAAGATCCAAGTCTCACTAATACCTTAACTACTTGGTATTCACGAGGTCCACTATTAGTCAAAAAACCAGAAATATTTAATCTCACACTTTTGGCAGGTTTTAATTTTAACTGCTCTACTAACTGTTGTGTAATGAAGGTTTTCTGTGATCCTTGATCAAAAAGACCTCTAGTGTTAACTCTAGATCTCCTGTTTATTAGTCTAAGTTGAGCTGTAGGCAGAGTGGTATTATTGCCTGACTCAGTAGCTGTCGGAAAATCCGACACCATTTAATATATCATACAGATAATTGCTGCTGTATTACCAACAAGTAACCCATAGAAAACGTAACTTGTAGTGGAATTACCGTCTATAGAAAACGGGATATCATCACCACATACTATTATAATTCACCACCTATTATGGTGCGAATTATTCTTAAATACATTAGTCTTTGGACTTTACTATCATAAAAACATCTTATATAAATTAACTTAATTATCAATATTAAAGTAGAGTAAATGTGACCCTTCTATCACTTTCTGAAATCTGGACAATGTAAGCCAGGCGTCAGTGAGGTAGGAGGGCAGCCATTGTTGTGTCACCTCCGAGACGTGTGGAGCAAATTTGGCTCCTATCATATCTGGACAATGTCGGCCAGGTGTCAATAGTATGGAGTGTTAGATGCAGCCATTGTTGAGACTAGACCAGAGGCTCACACGGGAGCAAATTCGGCTCCTGTTAAATTTACTTGGACGTAGTGTTATGGAAACTAAAAGTGTACCATTATCAACACGCTGTCTACAAATTCAAGTTAAGTGTTCTTTCTGAAACCCATTATCTATCATTAGTGGCCATTAATGTCATTGGGTAGGGTTATCCGGTTAGAACGCGAAATCGCCTCATACTAAAGGTAATTAAGCCAGGTCTTTATTGTTCCATGTACAATGTTTCTCTGAAATACCTGTCATATACTAGGTTTCTGGCTTCACAGCTAGCGCCCTTTTAACAGGTCAAGACGAGGAAGCATGTTTGTGCATCAGTTACCAGCACGTGGAAGCTACCTCAAAGAGGGAAAATGTGGTCTACATCCTGGTTATACCTGCTGTACAAATAAGATAAGGAACCTTTTCAATGTATGTAGTTAATTCTGTAGTTTGATTGGCTGCATATATATAAACTAATAAACCCCCCCTAATGTGTAGAGGATCGATTTGTGAGATTGAGATTATTGCAGAAATACAGTCCACTTATCATTATACAAATTGCTATTGAAGTATATAAATTAACGTAAATATAAATTCATATAAATTAAATAAATATAAATCTCACAGGTCGGTTCCCACATTATTTGGTCATCTTCGAACCGGATGATGGATTATTTGATCCTTTGAACCCACATTTGGTCATCTTAGTACCGGATGAACCAGTTAACCAGTGGATTCATTAAATAAACTAGTGCAGTGTGATTTAAACAAAGCCAGTCAAGACAGCGGCGTTGACTCGTGCGAGTTCACGAGCCCCGCTCAGTTCAGTTAAGCCTTAGTCAGCGGTTTCATGTACACCCACAGATTTGGTGGAGTGTTATTCTGTGAAATGACAGCGCCAATATAGAAGCCAGCCAAATTAGTGACTGTGTCTTCGCGAGATTATCCACGAATTTTGTGGAGTTTATTTCGCGAGGTCACTAATAATATTTAATACTTCTTGATAATATTAGAAGTTTCATAGAGGCTAATTAAGAGGCTATTAACAATAATTGTGTATATTATTTCTCCAAAATAGAGAATTATTTAATATATATTGCACTAGTGATCACAGTATAATATTTACTAATTGCCAACCCACAACAGGGTAGGATATGACTAGTTGAACTATTATCGTTCATCCTAGTCCCATTATTACCATAGTCAGTTGTACTATATTGAATAACCTAACACCATTAATGAATGGTGCAGACCCTATTTTGGGTGTAATTTTTATCAACTCGAGTTGAGTTGTATATATAATAATTTACTTATGATCATTACACCTTTGAGTGATTAATTAGTGTCTCTACCATCCTAGGGTGATATAGAAGAGCTAACCTAAAGGTACTTCCAGTGACACTGGTTTATCACTCAAATCATTAGTGTGTATGATTGTATATATATAATGTGTATTAATTTTAAGTGCTAACCTCTAGTAGAGGTAGGATTATTGCCTAGTGAGTGCAGAATTGACCCTAGGCTACCATCAGTGTTTGTTCAGTATTATGAGCAGCCCAAGTACAAGCCCCACAAGGCTTCACCAACTAGCCAGTATGGATAATGCAGGGAGAATGAAAAGAACCCTTGCAGGTCTTAAAGGCCACTTAACAAGACAGATCAAGAAATGTGAAGATTTGTCACAACAATCAACAGTTGATTATGCTGACCTGGAAAGCTATTATCAAGCAGCTGCAGGTAAATTTGAGCAAATCAAATGTCAAATAGCAACATATGTGGCTGAACTTGCCAACACCAATTTATCAGAAACAGAAATAGACGACATTATGGTTGATCTTGCGAATTATGAAGATCAGACTCAGGCCACATTACAGCCTTATGTCAAATTAATTGCCCAGAACAAGGCAACAGCAACAACAACAACAGTTGCATCTAATACGAGTCAAGCAGAAGCTCGACTCCCTCCAATTAATTTACCCACTTTCTCAGGAAAAGATGAGGAAGATTGGGACGAATTTTGGAACAAATTCGTTGACCTTGTAGACTCAAAACAATCTTTACCAAAGAGTAGTAAATTCTCTTATTTGCAAGGCCAATTATCAGGTGAGGCTAAAACAGTAGTATCCCATCTGAGATTAACTAATGACGGCTATGATCTGGCAGTAAAACTCCTCAAGGATAATTATGCTGATCCAGAAGTAAGAACATCACATTTAGTTCATGAGCTGTTGCATTTACCCCCACCGGAGGCTTCAGTTGATTCACTCCAAGTCTTCAAGCTGGAGGTAGAATCATTGATCAATGCCCTCAGCCTGACAGCAGATACAAACGGGGCTGAGTGGGTCTTGAAAATATTTGTCCAGGAGAAAATACCTAGGGACATATTGAGACAAATGAGTGCTCATTACAATAAAAGCATCTTATCTATGAATGAAATATCTGAAGGTTTAAAGTCAGTAGTTCATCAATTACGAACACATGACAAATTAAAACCACCAAGTAAACCCTCAGAAACCAATAATAGTAAACCACAGAGTACCAAAGGTACTCCAAATCAATCTAGACAATATAATTCAACACCAAAGTGGAACAGTAACAGTGTGGGCGTATATGCAGTGGGACCCTCCAAGCCTATAGTTACTGTGTCATCCAAGAACGTGACACCAAAGGGTACTGGAAGCTATGGAACATGTTTGTTCTGCAATGAGAAACATTCAATGTACCACTGCCCTAATTTTCCTGATAGTGACGCCCGTGTTGAGCGACTCAAAGATTTGCAACATTGCACGAGGTGCCTCAGGAAACATAACATCAAGGACTGTGATACCCAATTACACACCTGTAATAGGTGTAACAAAGGTCAGCACCATGCAGCATTGTGCAGAGACACCAAAACAACGTCTCCAAACCCCAAGGTGGAAGATAGCATTCCCACCACAGTACAGTACTGCAAGGTGCAACAAACAAACAGTGTCCAATCGGCAAAGTCTAAAGGTAATACGACTTTGCCTACTGCCCAAATTACCATCCTGAATAAGAGGGCCAAGGTCCATACCCGTGGGTTGTTTGACCAAGGATCCCAGAGAACATATATCACTAAAAAGCTGGCAGATGAACTACAATTAAGGCCTGTAGCCCAGACGTCATTCAACATCTCAGGGTTTGTAACAGATGCAGGACCTCAAGTCTACCAGGTGGTACAACCATCAGTACGTTTAGGCAGGTACGTCTGTCGAGTACAAGCCATTGTGGTGGACAAAATACCAGTAGACCTACAAGTTCAAGGTCTGAGAGCAACAGCCAAATTCCTGAGAAATAGAGGAATAAAATTGGCAGATAATATTAAGTCTGATCACCTCACTGACTTCGGTCTCCTTGTAGGGACAGACTATTGTCATCGATTCATCGGTAGCCCTACTAAATATCAGGGTATAACCATGTTAAACTCTGCAGGAGGTAAATTACTCTCAGGTCCAGTATCAAGCCTGAGGAGACCTATGCCTGCAGATAAACAATACCAATAGAAATCTAAATTTGTCAGCTGATTATATTTCTCCAGTAGCATTATACTAAGGAGATTACAGCTGACTATAGTAACAGAGGTTGATGTTAGTATCATCATTTAAAGCTGAAGATGAGTTCATGAGGCCTCAGTGGCAAATCAGTGAACAGTAGCTTAAGCAGCTACAAGTCACTGCGACCAATGTCACTGAACCCACTGCAGTCTCAGAACCATACTTTACTTTAATGATGAGCTATTCAATCTTCTGAATCAATTAACTAAATTAAACCCCAATAAATCTGATGACTGATTCGATACATTTATTATTTAATCAAGATGTATTCCATGGGCCTCAGTGTTTATATATCAGTGACCAGTTACCTGAAGAAACTTCAAGTTATATCTAATGTCACTGATCTCACTGCAGTCCCTGAATCATACTTGACTGTAGTACCTGATCACATCCAGTCTTCTGGGTTAAATAATATGTAATAAGGCTTGAATATTAGCCTTTCAAGAGTTGACAGGGAAATGAAATCGCATTAGACTTCTAACCCCTGCAACTCTAGTACGGGACATCCGTCCTATACGAACAGACACACAAATGTGTGATTACTAACTACTAACATCAAATTAATCTAATAATTCGAAGGAGGAGTATCGGTGTTCGTCTGTTCTAAAGAGGACTTCGACCCGTGAGCAGCCCCCTGGGGAATTATGTCGGAAAATCCGACACCATTTAATATATCATACAGATAATTGCTGCTGTATTACCAACAAGTAACCCATTGAAAACGTAACTTGTAGTGGAATTACCGTCTATAGAAAATGGGATATCATCACCACATACTATTATAATTCACCACCTATTATGGTGGGAATTATTCTTAAATACATTAGTCTTTGGACTTTACCATCATAAAAACATCTTATATAAATTAACTTAATTATCAATATTAAAGTAGAGTAAATGTGACCCTTCTATCACTTTCTGAAATCTGGACAATGTAAGCCAGGCGTCAGTGAGGTAGGAGGGCAGCCATTGTTGTGTCACCTCCGAGACGTGTGGAGCAAATTTGGCTCCTATCATATCTGGACAATGTCGGCCAGGCGTCAATAGTATGGAGTGTTAGATGCAGCCATTGTTGAGACTAGACCAGAGGCTCACACGGGAGCAAATTCGGCTCCTGTTAAATTTACTTGGACGTAGTGTTATGGAAACTAAAAGTGTACCATTATCAACACGCTGTCTACAAATTCAAGTTAAGTGTTCTTTCCGAAACCCATTATCTATCATTAGTGGCCATTAATGTCATTGGGTAGGGTTAGCCGGTTAGAACGCGAAATCGCCTCATACTAAAGGTAATTAAGCCAGGTCTTTATTGTTCCATGTACAATGTTTCTCTGAAATACCTGTCATATACTAGGTTTCTGGCTTCACAGCTAGCGCCCTTTTAACAGGTCAAGACGAGGAAGCATGTTTGTGCATCAGTTACCAGCACGTGGAAGCTACCTCAAAGAGGGAAAATGTGGTCTACATCCTGGTTATACCTGCTGTACAAATAAGATAAGGAACCTTTTCAATGTATGTAGTTAATTCTGTAGTTTGATTGGCTGCATATATATAAACTAATAAACCCCCCCTAATGTGTAGAGGATCGATTTGTGAGATTGAGATTATTGCAGAAATACAGTCCACTTATCATTATACAAATTGCTATCGAAGTATATAAATTAACGTAAATATAAATTCATATAAATTAAACAAATATAAATCTCACAGGTCGGTTCCCACAGTAGCAAGTACATTTATTTCTTGATGCACTTTGCAATATTGTACTGTGGTAGAATTCGTGGAATTCTCCCCAGTTGTCCTGGATTGGGTAGAAGTTTTTCTACATAAGGCGTAGTGATGTACACCTTGGTTGCATCTACTGCATGAACGTAGTTGCACTACACATTTTTTGGGATCATGAGAGCCCATGCACTTGGTGCACTTGTGTATTTCTTGTAAACGTTTAATCCTAGTATTATAATTAGGATAAACAGAGCATTGGTAGGTGGCATGTCCTTGATTACAAAACAGACACCTTCTTTCTTTGGTTGACTTGGTCTCTTTAGCAGACAAGTCATTGGTTATCTCAGAAGGAGACACCGAATAAGTACCTACATTACCACTCCTTTTTCCAGTGGATGGAGCAGTCTTAGATTTATACTTATTAGACTTATTCAAAGTCGGTTTGGGTTTGACTGGAGTGTCAGCATTAGTTGGTTTAGACTCAGGTTTAATCTTATCATGGGTCTTCAACCTGTTAACCGTTATTCTCAGTCCCTCGAATATTTGGTCAAGAGTGAGAAACTCGGTTTTATAGTGTGAGCAGAGCTCTGTTAAGACATTTCGAGGTAATTTCCTCTACAAAAGTAACTTGATTGACCATTCTGAGGCTGGTATATCAACTTTAGTACCTAAGGCCTTTACTAGAGACTCTACTTCTAGTCTGAAGCTTTGAAGTGACTCTGGTCTGCTATTTGGTGCATTCAGATCTAGCAATTGATAATAAAGGTTAGCTATACTCAACTCTTTGTTGCAATAGTTCAACTTCAACAGTTTTATAGCTTCCTTATAATTACTCTCAGTGAGAGTTAGGTTATGTATGACCTTTTTAGCCTCTCCTTTGAGAAGACTAAGCAGGTATGAGAATTTAGAAATCTTGTCAAGAGACGATTTCTTATGTATATGAACTTCAAATGAAGTCCAAAAATTGTCCCAATTTTCTGTATCCAGTCCTGTAAATGTAGGTAAGTCTAAAGTAGGTAAACGAACCTCTGGTAGTTGGTTACTGAATTGAGACATAGTATTATTTGTATTGGATTTAGATTGTTTTGCTAGATTAGATAGCATGTAAAGTTTATCTTGAGTCTCATCTTCATACTGGGCAATATCGTCTATAATTTGACCTAATTCATCAGGATCAGTTTCTATGGTATTCAGTAGAGCAATATA
Organism: Procambarus clarkii; assembly: GCF_040958095.1. Lineage (NCBI taxonomy): Eukaryota > Metazoa > Arthropoda > Malacostraca > Decapoda > Cambaridae > Procambarus > Procambarus clarkii. Next base: position 26,294,467 of record NC_091151.1, on the reverse strand, counting down.
AGACTGACTTGTAGACCTAACTTGATCAAATTTCAGATCAGCTACTCTTACTGATGTCTCTAATTGATAAGAGTCAATGGGAGTTTCTTTAGATAAGCCCTCAGACTTGTTAATTAGTCTGGTTAAATGACCTTTAAGGCCAATATAGGTTCTCCTTAATTGTTCAGGAGTAGCCATGTTGGTATTAGGTCCAAACTTCATGGGATTAGAATAAGTATTACTAATGAAGCTTGGGTACTTGTTCATTAGTTGACAAGTAACATTAAATGTAGCCTAATTTAATGTGGCTATTTTATTCTCTACCTCACTTGAGGTTAAATGTAGCTACCTAACAAGAGATAGCTAACTATTTTGAGCAATGCTCGAACTTCACCATTAACTTTCGTCCGGTTAGCTCTTCTATATCACCATTAGATGTAATGGTGACCATTCAGCTATACTCAAAATAGGCACACACAAATTAATGAGTACAAATGAAATAATATGGAGACACTCCAATCAGAGTTATCTCAAGGTTTAATCCCACCCTTGATAGGGTCAGCACAAATGGTATAATACATACACTACTGACTAGTTTAAGTCTAGTCGTGATAATTCCTACCTAAGAAACTATCAATTTATTTAGTCTGGGCTTGTGCCAAATTCAGCACAATCTCAGCCTAAATTCTACCTAATAAGATTGGTAAAGATTATTGTGGTGCAGTAATGTGAATATAATTGTGCTGTATTTTTTTTTGGGGGGGATTTTATAGTTTACAAGTGTGCACTTGCACACACAAGTGAAAACAATTATGTACAGTTAAGTTTGGCTTGCTAGCCACAGCCGTTTGTGATAGTTGATGGTGTTGATCAATTTGTCAACCACATGCAACCTAGACTAACCTGACAGGTGTACACCATCTCTGGCCAGATTTTGTCTATATGGTCTGGCTGTAAATTGGATATAAGTGGCATCCAATCTCACTCCTTTTTTCAGCCTGAAATTTATGTACTTAGCAGCTCTCTGGTAGTATTCTGGTGTTACTCCCCAACGATTATCTTGATTTGGTTGGCGAGGTTCCACTAACGTGAATACTACCGAATTACTGATGAGCTTATATATATATATATATATATATATATATATATATATATATATATATATATATATATATATATATATATATATATATATATGTTTCATTGAATATGACCCCATATTCTGTATTTATTATTTTCTGGTTTAGGGCTTCTATCCCTCTAACTATTTTCTTAGCATCAGGGCTTAATTGGAATAGGAGTTCTCCAAAACTCATTTTCGTACTTTTAAGGTGAAGAAAAGAAGTGATTTACTATAGAGTGTATTACACTTATTTGTATAATTTGCACGACGTTTCGAACCTCCATGGTTCATTCTCAAGTGAACAGATCTTACAATACTAGTTGATTTTATACCCGCATTAGGTCAGGTGATAATACAATGAAGGTGAAAAACATGGGGGGATACATAAGGGATAAACATAGGGGCTGCAGAAGGCTTATTGGCCCATACGAGGCATGAACCCAAGATTCAAGAAGATTACAAATTCTTGAGGCAATTCACATAAGAATAGAGCGACCTACCATGAACACCCAAATCACGGAACTATTTACTCTACCCACCATGAGAGTAAGGACAAGACAAGAACATATCGATGCCAACACAGAAGACAATGTCCAACATAACAGGCCAATTACACTGGATTAATCTTTGTGTTTAGATAGGAGATGCCTCGTATGGGCCAATAAGCCTTCTGCAGCCCCTATGTTTATCCCTTATGTATCCCCCCATGTTTTTCACCTTCATTGTATTATCACCTGACCTAATGCGGGTATAAAATCAACTAGTATTGTAAGATCTGTTCACTTGAGAATGAACCATGGAGGTTCGAAACGTCGTGCAAATTATACAAATAAGTGTAATACACTCTATAGTAAATCACTTCTTTTCTTCACCTTAAAAGTACGAAAATGAGTTTTGGAGAACTCCTATTCCAATTAAGCCCTGATGCTAAGAAAATAGTTAGAGGGATAGAAGCCCTAAACCAGAAAATAATAAATACAGAATATGCGGTCATATTCAATGAAACATATATATATATATATATATATATATATATATGTCGTACCTAGTAGCCAGAACGCACTTCTCGGCCTACTATGCAAGGCCCGATTTGCCTAATAAGCCAAGTTTTCCTGAATTAAAATATTTTCTCTAATTTTTTTCTTATGAAATGATAAAGCTACCCATTTCATTACGTATGAGGTCAATTTTTTTTATTGGAGATAAAATTAACGTAGATATATGACCGAACATAACCAACCCTACCTAACCTATCTTTATAGGTTAGGTTAGGTTAGGTAGCAGAAAAAGTTAGGTTAGGTTAGGTTAGGTAGGTTAGGTAGTCGAAAACAATTAATTCATGAAAACTTGGCTTATTAGACAAATCGGCGCTTGCATAGTAGGCATAGAAGTGCGTTCTGGCTACTAGGTACGACATATATATATATATATATATATATATATATATATATATATATATATATATATATATATATATATATATATATATATATATATATACATATATATATATATATATATATATATATATATATATATATATATATATATATATATATATATATATATATATATATATATATATATATATATATAACTGAAAACTCACACCCCAGAAGTGACTCGAACCCATACTCCCAGAAGCAACGCAACTGGTATGTACAAGACGCCTTAATCCACTTGACCATCACGACCGGACATAATGAGGTGATAGCCGAGGCTATTTGAACCACCCCACCGCCGGCACTCGGATAGTAATCTTGGGCATAGCATTTTACCAAATCACCTCATTCTTTGGGGCACACGTGAGGAACACAAATGCAAACAAGCCTGAATGGTCCCCAGGACAATATGCAACTGAAAACTCAAACCCCAGAAGTGACTCGAACCCATACTCCCAGAAGCAACGCAACTGGTATGTACAAGACGCCTTAATCCACTTGACCATCACGACCGGACATAATGAGGTGATAGCCGAGGCTATTTGAACCACCCCACCGCCGGCACTCGGATAGTAATCTTGGGCATAGCATTTTACCAAATCACCTCATTCTTTGGGGCACACGTGAGGAACACAAATGCGAACAAGCCTGAATGGTCCCCAGGACAATATGCAACTGAAAACTCACACCCCAGAAGTGACTCGAACCCATACTCCCAGAAGCAACGCAACTGGTATGTACAAGACGCCTTAATCCACTTGACCATCACGACCAGACATAATGAGGTGATAGCCGAGGCTATTTGAACCACCCCACCGCCGGCACTCGGATAGTAATCTTGGGCATAGCATTTTACCAAATCACCTCATTCTTTGGGGCACACGTGAGGAACACAAATGCGAACAAGCCTGAATGGTCCCCAGGACAATATGCAACTGAAAACTCACACCCCAGAAGTGACTCGAACCCATACTCCCAGAAGCAACGCAACTGGTATGTACAAGACGCCTTAATCCACTTGACCATCACGACCAGACATAATGAGGTGATAGCCGAGGCTATTTGAACCACCCCACCGCCGGCACTCGGATAGTAATCTTGGGCATAGCATTTTACCAAATCACCTCATTCTTTGGGGCACACGTGAGGAACACAAATGCGAACAAGCCTGAATGGTCCCCAGGACAATATGCAACTGAAAACTCACACCCCAGAAGTGACTCGAACCCATACTCCCAGAAGCAACGCAACTGGTATGTACAAGACGCCTTAATCCACTTGACCATCACGACCGGACATAATGAGGTGATAGCCGAGGCTATTTGAACCACCCCACCGCCGGCACTCGGATAGTAATCTTGGGCATAGCATTTTACCAAATCACCTCATTCTTTGGGGCACACGTGAGGAACACAAATGCGAACAAGCCTGAATGGTCCCCAGGACAATATGCAACTGAAAAACTCACACCCCAGAAGTGACTCGAACCCATACTCCCAGAAGCAATGCAACTGGTATGTACAAGACGCCTTAATCCACTTGACCATCACGACCGGACATAATGAGGTGATAGCCGAGGCTATTTGAACCACCCCACCGCCGGCACTCGGATAGTAATCTTGGGCATAGCATTTTACCAAATCACCTCATTCTTTGGGGCACACGTGAGGAACACAAATGCGAACAAGCCTGAATGGTCCCCAGGACAATATGCAACTGAAAACTCACACCCCAGAAGTGACTCGAACCCATACTCCCAGAAGTAACGCAACTGGTATGTACAAGACGCCTTAATCCACTTGACCATCACGACCGGACATAATGAGGTGATAGCCGAGGCTATTTGAACCACCCCACCGCCGGCACTCGGATAGTAATCTTGGGCATAGCATTTTACCAAATCACCTCATTCTTTGGGGCACACGTGAGGAACACAAATGCGAACAAGCCTGAATGGTCCCCAGGACAATATGCAACTAAAAACTCACACCCCAGAAGTGACTCGAACCCATACTCCCAGAAGCAACGCAACTGGTATGTACAAGACGCCTTAATCCACTTGACCATCACGACCGGACATAATGAGGTGATAGCCGAGGCTATTTGAACCACCCCACCGCCGGCACTCGGATAGTAATCTTGGGCATAGCATTTTACCAAATCACCTCATTCTTTGGGGCACACGTGAGGAACACAAATGCGAACAAGCCTGAATGGTCCCCAGGACAATATGCAACTGAAAACTCACACCCCAGAAGTGACTCGAGCCCATACTCCCAGAAGCAACGCAACTGGTATGTACAAGACGCCTTAACCCACTTGACCATCACGACCAGACATAATGAGGTGATAGCCGAGGCTATTTGAACCACCCCACCGCTGGCACTCGGATAGTAATCTTGGGCATAGCATTTTACCAAATCACCTCATTCTTTGGGGCACACGTGAGGAACACAAATGCGAACAAGCCTGAATGGTCCCCAGGACAATATGCAACTGAAAACTCACACCCCAGAAGTGACTCGAACCCATACTCCCAGAAGCAACGCAACTGGTATGTACAAGACGCCTTAATCCACTTGACCATCACGACCGGACATAATGAGGTGATAGCCGAGGCTATTTGAACCACCCCACCGCCGGCACTCGGATAGTAATCTTGGGCATAGCATTTTACCAAATCACCTCATTCTTTGGGGCACACGTGAGGAACACAAATGCGAACAAGCCTGAATGGTCCCCAGGACAATATGCAACTAAAAACTCACACCCCAGAAGTGACTCGAACCCATACTCCCAGAAGCAACGCAACTGGTATGTACAAGACGCCTTAATCCACTTGACCATCACGTGTGCCCCAAAGAATGAGGTGATTTGGTAAAATGCTATGCCCAAGATTACTATCCGAGTGCCGGCGGTGGGGTGGTTCAAATAGCCTCGGCTATCATCTCATTATGTCCGGTCGTGATGGTCAAGTGGATTAAGGCGTCTTGTACATACCAGTTGCGTTGCTTCTGGGAGTATGGGTTCGAGTCACTTCTGGGGTGTGAGTTTTCAGTTGCATATTGTCCTGGGGACCATTCAGGCTTGTTCGCATTTGTGTTCCTCACGTGTGCCCCAAAGAATGAGGTGATTTGGTAAAATGCTATGCCCAAGATTACTATCCGAGTGCCGGCGGTGGGGTGGTTCAAATAGCCTCGGCTATCACCTCATTATGTCCGGTCGTGATGGTCAAGTGGATTAAGGCGTCTTGTACATACCAGTTGCGTTGCTTCTGGGAGTATGGGTTCGAGTCACTTCTGGGGTGTGAGTTTTCATGTTGCATATTGTCCTGGGGACCATTCAGGCTTGTTCGCATTTGTGTTCCTCACGTGTGCCCCAAAGAATGAGGTGATTTGGTAAAATGCTATGCCCAAGATTACTATCCGAGTGCCGGCGGTGGGGTGGTTCAAATAGCCTCGGCTATCACCTCATTATGTCCGGTCGTGATGGTCAAGTGGATTAAGGCGTCTTGTACATACCAGTTGCGTTGCTTCTGGGAGTATGGGTTCGAGTCACTTCTGGGGTGTGAGTTTTCAGTTGCATATTGTCCTGGGGACCATTCAGGCTTGTTCGCATTTGTGTTCCTCACGTGTGCCCCAAAGAATGAGGTGATTTGGTAAAATGCTATGCCCAAGATTACTATCCGAGTGCCGGCGGTGGGGTGGTTCAAATAGCCTCAGCTATCACCTCATTATGTCCGGTCGTGATGGTCAAGTGGATTAAGGCGTCTTGTACATACCAGTTGCGTTGCTTCTGGGAGTATGGGTTCGAGTCACTTCTGGGGTGTGAGTTTTCATGTTGCATATTGTCCTGGGGACCATTCAGGCTTGTTCGCATTTGTGTTCCTCACGTGTGCCCCAAAGAATGAGGTGATTTGGTAAAATGCTATGCCCAAGATTACTATCCGAGTGCCGGCGGTGGGGTGGTTCAAATAGCCTCGGCTATCACCTCATTATGTCCGGTCGTGATGGTCAAGTGGATTAAGGCGTCTTGTACATACCAGTTGCGTTGCTTCTGGGAGTATGGGTTCGAGTCACTTCTGGGGTGTGAGTTTTCAGTTGCATATTGTCCTGGGGACCATTCAGGCTTGTTCGCATTTGTGTTCCTCACGTGTGCCCCAAAGAATGAGGTGATTTGGTAAAATGCTATGCCCAAGATTACTATCCGAGTGCCGGCGGTGGGGTGGTTCAAATAGCCTCGGCTATCACCTCATTATGTCCGGTCGTGATGGTCAAGTGGATTAAGGCGTCTTGTACATACCAGTTGCGTTGCTTCTGGGAGTATGGGTTCGAGTCACTTCTGGGGTGTGAGTTTTCAGTTGCATATTGTCCTGGGGACCATTCAGGCTTGTTCGCATTTGTGTTCCTCACGTGTGCCCCAAAGAATGAGGTGATTTGGTAAAATGCTATGCCCAAGATTACTATCCGAGTGCTGGCGGTGGGGTGGTTCAAATAGCCTCGGCTATCACCTCATTATGTCCGGTCGTGATGGTCAAGTGGATTAAGGCGTCTTGTACATACCAGTTGCGTTGCTTCTGGGAGTATGGGTTCGAGTCACTTCTGGGGTGTGAGTTTTCAGTTGCATATTGTCCTGGGGACCATTCAGGCTTGTTCGCATTTGTGTTCCTCACGTGTGCCCCAAAGAATGAGGTGATTTGGTAAAATGCTATGCCCAAGATTACTATCCGAGTGCCGGCGATGGGGTGGTTCAAATAGCCTCGGCTATCACCTCATTATGTCCGGTCGTGATGGTCAAGTGGATTAAGGCGTCTTGTACATACCAGTTGCGTTGCTTCTGGGAGTATGGGTTCGAGTCACTTCTGGGGTGTGAGTTTTCAGTTGGATATTGTCCTGGGGACCATTCAGGCTTGATCGCATTTGTGTTCCTCACGTGTGCCCCAAAGAATGAGGTGATTTGGTAAAATGCTATGCCCAAGATTACTATCCGAGTGCCGGCGGTGGGGTGGTTCAAATAGCCTCGGCTATCACCTCATTATGTTCGGTCGTGATGGTCAAGTGGATTAAGGCGTCTTGTACATACCAGTTGCGTTGCTTCTGGGAGTATGGGTTCGAGTCACTTCTGGGGTGTGAGTTTTCAGTTGCATATTGTCCTGGGGACCATTCAGGCTTGTTCGCATTTGTGTTCCTCACGTGTGCCCCAAAGAATGAGGTGATTTGGTAAAATGCTATGCCCAAGATTACTATCCGAGTGCCGGCGGTGGGGTGGTTCAAATAGCCTCGGCTATCACCTCATTATGTCCGGTCGTGATGGTCAAGTGGATTAAGGCGTCTTGTACATACCAGTTGCGTTGCTTCTGGGAGTATGGGTTCGAGTCACTTCTGGGGTGTGAGTTTTCAGTTGCATATTGTCCTGGGGACCATTCAGGCTTGTTCGCATTTGTGTTCCTCACGTGTGCCCCAAAGAATGAGGTGATTTGGTAAAATGCTATGCCCAAGATTACTATCCGAGTGCCGGCGGTGGGGTGGTTCAAATAGCCTCGGCTATCACCTCATTATGTCCGGTCGTGATGGTCAAGTGGATTAAGGCGTCTTGTACATACCAGTTGCGTTGCTTCTGGGAGTATGGGTTCGAGTCACTTCTGGGGTGTGAGTTTTCAGTTGCATATTGTCCTGGGGACCATTCAGGCTTGTTCGCATTTGTGTTCCTCACGTGTGCCCCAAAGAATGAGGTGATTTGGTAAAATGCTATGCCCAAGATTACTATCCGAGTGCCGGCGGTGGGGTGGTTCAAATAGCCTCGGCTATCACCTCATTATGTCCGGTCGTGATGGTCAAGTGGATTAAGGCGTCTTGTATATACCAGTTGCGTTGCTTCTGGGAGTATGGGTTCGAGTCACTTCTGGGGTGTGAGTTTTCAGTTTCATATTGTCCTGGGGACCATTCAGGCTTGTTCGCATTTGTGTTCCTCACGTGTGCCCCAAAGAATGAGGTGATTTGGTAAAATGCTATGCCCAAGATTACTATCCGAGTGTCGGCGGTGGGGTGGTTCAAATAGCCTCGGCTATCACCTCATTATGTCCGGTCGTGATGGTCAAGTGGATTAAGGCGTCTTGTACATACCAGTTGCATTGCTTCTGAGAGTATGGGTTCGAGTCACTTCTGGGGTGTGAGTTTTCAGTTGCATATTGTCCTGGGGACCATTCAGGCTTGTTCGCATTTGTGTTCCTCACGTGTGCCCCAAAGAATGAGGTGATTTGGTAAAATGCTATGCCCAAGATTACTATCCGAGTGCCGGCGGTGGGGTGGTTCAAATAGCCTCGGCTATCACCTCATTATGTCCGGTCGTGATGGTCAAGTGGATTAAGGCGTCTTGTACATACCAGTTGCGGTGCTTCTGGGAGTATGGGTTCGAGTCACTTCTGGGGTGTGAGTTTTCAGTTGCATATTGTCCTGGGGACCATTCAGGCTGGTTCGCATTTGTGTTCCTCACGTGTGCCCCAAAGAATGAGGTGATTTGGTAAAATGCTATGCCCAAGATTACTATCCGAGTGCCGGCGGTGGGGTGGTTCAAATAGCCTCGGCTATCACCTCATTATGTCCGGTCGTGATGGTCAAGTGGATTAAGGCGTCTTGTACATACCAGTTGCGTTGCTTCTGGGAGTTGGGTTCGAGTCACTTCTGGGGTGTGAGTTTTCAGTTGCATATTGTCCTGGGGACCATTCAGGCTTGTTCGCATTTGTGTTCCTCACGTGTGCCCCAAAGAATGAGGTGATTTGGTAAAATGCTATGCCCAAGATTACTATCCGAGTGCCGGCGGTGGGGTGGTTCAAATAGCCTCGGCTATCACCTCATTATGTCCGGTCGTGATGGTCAAGTGGATTAAGGCGTCTTGTACATACCATTTGCGTTGCTTCTGGGAGTATGGGTTCGAGTCACTTCTGGGGTGTGAGTTTTCAGTTGCATATTGTCCTGGGGACCATTCAGGCTTGTTCGCATTTGTGTTCCTCACGTGTGCCCCAAAGAATGAGGTGATTTGGTAAAATGCTATGCCCAAGATTACTATCCGAGTGCCGGCGGTGGGGTGGTTCAAATAGCCTCGGCTATCACCTCATTATGTCCGGTCGTGATGGTCAAGTGGATTAAGGCGTCTTGTACATACCAGTTGCGTTGCTTCTGGGAGTATGGGTTCGAGTCACTTCTGGGGTGTGAGTTTTCAGTTGCATATTGTCCTGGGGACCATTCAGGGTTGTTCGCATTTGTGTTCCTCACGTGTGCCCCAAAGAATGAGGTGATTTGGTAAAATGCTATGCCCAAGATTACTATCCGAGTGCCGGCGGTGGGGTGGTTCAAATAGCCTCGGCTATCACCTCATTATGTCCGGTCGTGATGGTCAAGTGGATTAAGGCGTCTTGTACATACCAGTTGCGTTGCTTCTGGGAGTATGGGTTCGAGTCACTTCTGGGGTGTGAGTTTTCAGTTGCATATTGTCCTGGGGACCATTCAGGCTTGTTCGCATTTGTGTTCCTCACGTGTGCCCCAAAGAATGAGGTGATTTGGTAAAATGCTATGCCAAGATTACTATCCGAGTGCCAGCGGTGGGGTGGTTCAAATAGCCTCGGCTATCACCTCATTATGTCCGGTCGTGATGGTCAAGTGGATTAAGGCGTCTTGTACATACCAGTTGCGTTGCTTCTGGGAGTATGGGTTCGAGTCACTTCTGGGGTGTGAGTTTTCAGTTGCATATTGTCCTGGGGACCATTCAGGCTTGTTCGCATTTGTGTTCCTCACGTGTGCCCCAAAGAATGAGGTGATTTGGTAAAATGCTATGCCCAAGATTACTATCCGAGTGTCGGCGGTGGGGTGGTTCAAATAGCCTCGGCTATCACCTCATTATGTCCGGTCGTGATGGTCAAGTGGATTAAGGCGTCTTGTACATACCAGTTGCGTTGCTTCTGGAAGTATGGGTTCGAGTCACTTCTGGGGTGTGAGTTTTCAGTTGCATATTGTCCTGGGGACCATTCAGGCTTGTTCGCATTTGTGTTCCTCACGTGTGCCCCAAAGAATGAGGTGATTTGGTAAAATGCTATGCCCAAGATTACTATCAGAGTGCCGGCGGTGGGGTGGTTCAAATAGCCTCGGCTATCACCTCATTATGTCCGGTCGTGATGGTCAAGTGGATTAAGGCGTCTTGTACATACCAGTTGCGTTGCTTCTGAGAGTATGGGTTCGAGTCACTTCTGGGGTGTGAGTTTTCAGTTGCATATTGTCCTGGGGACCATTCAGGCTTGTTCGCATTTGTGTTCCTCACGTGTGCCCCAAAGAATGAGGTGATTTGGTAAAATGCTATGCCCAAGATTACTATCCGAGTGCCGGCGGAGGGGTGGTTCAAATAGCCTCGGCTATCACCTCATTATGTCCGGTCGTGATGGTCAAGTGGATTAAGGCGTCTTGTACATACCAGTTGCGTTGCTTCTGGGAGTATGGGTTCGAGTCACTTCTGGGGTGTGAGTTTTCAGTTGCATATTGTCCTGGGGACCATTCAGGCTTGTTCGCATTTGTGTTCCTCACGTGTGCCCCAAAGAATGAGGTGATTTGGTAAAATGCTATGCCCAAGATTACTATCCGAGTGCCGGCGGTGGGGTGGTTCAAATAGCCTCGGCTATCACCTCATTATGTCCGGTCGTGATGGTCAAGTGGATTAAGGCGTCTTGTACATACCAGTTGCGTTGCTTCTGGGAGTATGGGTTCGAGTCACTTCTGGGGTGTGAGTTTTCAGTTGCATATTGTCCTGGGGACCATTCAGGCTTGTTCGCATTTGTGTTCCTCACGTGTGCCCCAAAGAATGAGGTGATTTGGTAAAATGCTATGCCCAAGATTACTATCCGAGTGCCGGCGGTGGGGTGGTTCAAATAGCCTCGGCTATCACCTCATTATGTCCGGTCGTGATGGTCAAGTGGATTAAGGCGTCTTGTATATACCAGTTGCGTTGCTTCTGGGAGTATGGGTTCGAGTCACTTCTGGGGTGTGAGTTTTCAGTTTCATATTGTCCTGGGGACCATTCAAGCTTGTTCGCATTTGTGTTCCTCACGTGTGCCCCAAAGAATGAGGTGATTTGGTAAAATGCTATGCCCAAGATTACTATCCGAGTGTCGGCGGTGGGGTGGTTCAAATAGCCTCGGCTATCACCTCATTATGTCCGGTCGTGATGGTCAAGTGGATTAAGGCGTCTTGTACATACCAGTTGCGTTGCTTCTGGGAGTATGGGTTCGAGTCACTTCTGGGGTGTGAGTTTTCAGTTGCATATTGTCCTGGGGACCATTCAGGCTTGTTCGCATTTGTGTTCCTCACGTGTGCCCCAAAGAATGAGGTGATTTGGTAAAATGCTATGCCCAAGATTACTATCCGAGTGCCGGCGGTGGGGTGGTTCAAATAGCCTCGGCTATCACCTCATTATGTCCGGTCGTGATGGTCAAGTGGATTAAGGCGTCTTGTACATACCAGTTGCGTTGCTTCTGGGAGTATGGGTTCGAGTCACTTCTGGGGTGTGAGTTTTCAGTTGCATATTGTCCTGGGGACCATTCAGGCTTGTTCGCATTTGTGTTCCTCACGTGTGCCCCAAAGAATGAGGTGATTTGGTAAAATGCTATGCCCAAGATTACTATCCGAGTGCCGGCGGTGGGGTGGTTCAAATAGCCTCGGCTATCACCTCATTATGTCCGGTCGTGATGGTCAAGTGGATTAAGGCGTCTTGTACATACCAGTTGCGTTGCTTCTGGGAGTATGGGTTCGAGTCACTTCTGGGGTGTGAGTTTTCAGTTGCATATTGTCCTGGGGACCATTCAGGCTTGTTCGCATTTGTGTTCCTCACGTGTGCCCCAAAGAATGAGGTGATTTGGTAAAATGCTATGCCCAAGATTACTATCCGAGTGCCGGCGGTGGGGTGGTTCAAATAGCCTCGGCTATCACCTCATTATGTCCGGTCGTGATGGTCAAGTGGATTAAGGCGTCTTGTACATACCAGTTGCGTTGCTTCTGGAAGTATGGGTTCGAGTCACTTCTGGGGTGTGAGTTTTCAGTTGCATATTGTCCTGGGGACCATTCAGGCTTGTTCGCATTTGTGTTCCTCACGTGTGCCCCAAAGAATGAGGTGATTTGGTAAAATGCTATACCCAAGATTACTATCCGAGTGCCGGCGGTGGGGTGGTTCAAATAGCCTCGGCTATCACCTCATTATGTCCGGTCGTGATGGTCAAGTGGATTAAGGCGTCTTGTACATACCAGTTGCGTTGCTTCTGGAAGTATGGGTTCGAGTCACTTCTGGGGTGTGAGTTTTCAGTTGCATATTGTCCTGGGGACCATTCAGGCTTGTTCGCATTTGTGTTCCTCACGTGTGCCCCAAAGAATGAGGTGATTTGGTAAAATGCTATGCCCAAGATTACTATCCGAGTGC
>NC_091151.1:26141218-26280971 GCF_040958095.1 Procambarus clarkii | reverse complement strand
CACTTGCACAGGTATTACCAGAGAAGAACTAATAACGGCGATTAAAGTTGGGAAATCTACCGCCCCCTGGGGAGGATGGAGTAACTTATGAAATACTTAATGAACTTGCCATTATGACGAAAAGCCCGCTGTTAGACCTCTTTAATATTAGTTATAAAGAGGGCAGAATTCCCAGTAAATGAAAAAGAACTATGATCATCCTTATCCCTAAAGCCAATGGAGAGTACAGACCTGTGTCTTTAACCTCGTGTTTTTGTAAAATGATGGAGAGGATCATTTTAAATAAACTTTTGTATATAATAGGTGATCAGCTGTCTAATAATTTTTCGGGTTCCTCAGAGGAAAAAGTACCTCTGACTGTATTATTAAATGTCTAGCTAATGGTAATGATTATTATAGAATTTTTATTGATTTATAAGGAGCTTTTGATAAAGCCAACAAAGAGGTTATTTTATATGAATTAGCTGGTCTTGGTGTTGAAGGGAGATTATTGCGCTGGATAGGGGATTATCTTCAGGAAAGGAAGGCTCAGGTGTGGTATCAAGGTTGTATGGTTCAAGGTATCAAGGTCAAGAACTCTGCACACCTCAGGGAGGAGTGTTGAGTCTCACCCTGTTTAATGTACTAATGAATAAGATAGCATCTGAGAAATACTCAAATTGGGTAACTCCAATCATATATGCTGATGATATTTTGTTTCAGGGCAAAGATATTTCAAAGATTCAAACAGTGTTGGACAATTTCGGAAACCAGTGTCACCACATGGGACTAGTGGTTAATGAAGACAAAACTAAAGTTTGAATGTAGAAGTCGGAGGCCCATTATATTGGAAATAAACGGTAAAAATATAGAGTTAATATATATAAATATTTAGGCATATATGTTGGATATACCTATGAGAGTTTGGAAACTGAGATGAACAGACTGTTGACTCAATGTCGGAAGAGATTACAACCTCTGAAGGCCTTGGCATGCTGTGGAAAGGAGTGGGAGTCCAAGTGCTACGAATGATGTACTTGAGTACTGTAAGATTTCTTATTGATTATGCTGCACCTGTCATTTCTTGTTTTGGTAAAGGTAGGATGGACAAGTTGGAGAAGATACAAAATGAAGCCGTTGGGGGTCGTTGTGAGCCGCTGCTACCTTAATTTTTGCCCACACTTGTCTTGCAGACGTTTCTCTTCCAATAGAGCTAGTGAACTCTAGTCAATGTCTTTCCCTTTGTAACTCATCTGCAATGTATGTACCTTTACCTGACTAAAAAATCTAATCTAAATCTATATCTAATCTATATGCTTAGATATATGCAAATGAGAGAGTAATAGAGCGAAACCTTTAAAATACTGAACAATTTGGAGGATATTGATTCATACAATTTCTTCAAAAGGTCAGATGTAACACGAACAAGGAGCAAAGGTTTCAAGCTCAACAAGCCACAGTGTAGGAGTGACAACAAATGCTTTTTAACCCATACGATTATGATCATGGCAATAAGGTTTCTAAAACAGTAGGCATTCTTCCAAAGCCAGACACTGAACTATGTTCCTCGCCCTAACCTAGTCACTCAGCATTATTCACTCATTTATCTATGTCTTGTCTATTTATGTCTTAAAGGTTACAAGACGTACATTAGTCAATACAATTGGTGCTTAAAATGTTAAGGATCTCTTGTGAAACACGGGTATTAATAAAAAAATTTATTATGTAAAATAAATAAAAAAAGGCCCAAGGGCCATGAAGTAACAAGAATGCAAGGCCGGCACAAGCTGGCGTAAGTAGAGAAGACGGAAGATTCTTCATATTAAAAGACCCTGCTTCTCCAAGATGGCAGTCACACCCTGCTTGCCCTGGACAATCACCATATGGAGAAGGACTGTTTACTGTGAAGGGAAGTCCACAAATGCAATGCCAGCATGAGTCAGTCTTGAAGGGTAAACGATGATGGCACCCTCACAGTAACACAAAAGCCGAGCAAGCCCAGTGAGGAAGACCTGTTGATGGGAAGGAGGAGAATCATTAGTCACAACAAAATCCACATAGAAACAAAGGAGAGAAAAAAAATAAAGTGGATGTCTTCTTTTTGTATAGACATAATAAATATTGCCATTTGGCTATGTATTTATATGATATATAATAGAATACAGCATAAAACAAAATAAGAAGGGTGATAGGAGAAGAAAAGATTAGTGTTCAGTGAGAATCCACAAGGTCTTCTCTGAATACTCTATTTTCTTCAAGGCTGTGGGTCCCTACAATTGCACCAGAGGTGGTACACACCCCTATTATTATTTAAACAGGTGAGTACATACACGGTGTTAGCAAACTTAGCCTCCAAACACACACACACACATTGTATCAGCAAGCTTAGCCTCCAAACACACACACACACATGGTATCAGCAAGCTTAGCCTCCAAACACACACACACACATGGTATCAGCAAGCTTAGCCTCCAAACACACACACACACATGGTATCAGCAAGCTTAGCCTCCAAACACACACACACACACACGGTATCAGCAAGCTTAGCCTCCAAACACACACACACACACATGGTATCAGCAAGCTTAGCCTCCAAATACACACATGGTATCATCAAGCTTAGCCTCTAAACACACACACACACACACACAAACGGTATCAGCAAGCTTAGCCTCCAAACACACACACACACACACATGGTATCAGCAAGCTTAGCCTCCAAACACACACACACATGGTATCAGCAAGCTTAGCCTCCAAACACACACACACAGAAAATGGGGACATTGAAACAGTTGATAAACTTGATTTCAAGAGAGAGAGGTCACTATGGGGAACTTCAAATTTTTTTTAATAAGTAATTAGGCAGACTTGTTGCTAGACAGGGAAGTAAATTAAATGTATGCCAAATTTTGCAAAATATACAATGAAGGCACACAAACATTCATACCAAAACAGAGATGCAGGGCCAGAAAACAGGATTGGTTCAACAGAAATTGAGAGAGGGCCACAGATCAAAAGACACAAACATGGAATGAAAGACATTGAAAAACTACAAGCAGATGTCAACAAAGTTTTCGATTGGGCAGCAGAAAATAACATGATGTTTAACAGTGATAAATTTCAGGTACTCAGGTACGGCAAAAATGAGGATCTGAAACATAATACAGGGTACAAAACACAATCGAATCTTCCCATAGTAGAAAAACAGCATGTCAAGGATTTGGGAATAATGATGTCCGACGATCTAACGTTTAGGGAGCATAACCAAGCAAATATTGCGTCGGCCAGAAAAATGATCGGATGGATTATGAGAACTTTCAAATCCAGGGATCCCATCACAATGGTTGTACTCTTCAAGTCACTTATGTTGTCCCGTCTCGAGTACTGCTCAGTATTCACTTCCCCCTTCAGAGCAGGAGAGATTGCTGAAATAGAGGGAATACAGAGAACATATACGGCACGCATAGACGAGATAAAACACCTAAATTATTGGGATCGTCTCAAAGCTCTCCAAATGTACTCTCTAGAAAGGAGACGAGAGAGATACCAAATAATATACACATGGAAGATACTGGAGGGCCAGGTCCCAAATCTACACAGTAAAATAACAACGTACTGGAGTGAACGATATGGAAAAAAATGCAAGATTGAACCAGTGAAGAGCAGAGGTGCCACAGGCACAATCAGAGAGCACTGTATAAACATCAGAGGTCCGCGGTTGTTCAACGTCCTCCCAGCGACTATAAGAAATATTGCCGGAACAACCGTGGACATCTTCAGGAGAAAACTGGACTGTTTTCTAAGAGAAGTTCCGGATCAGCCGGGCTGTGGTGGGTATGTGGCCCTGCGGGCCGCTCCAAGCAACAGCCTGGTGGACCAAACTCTCACAAGTCGAGCCTGGCCTCGGGCCGGGCTTGGGGGGTAGAAGAGCAGAACCCCATCAAGCAGGTATCAAAATAGAAAGAAGCCAAACCCCCAATCATACCAGCGATACAAAGATGCGAGAAACAACTATACAGCAGTAAGGGAAGAGGCAGAAAGAAATTTTTAAAAAGGGATAATGGATAAATGTAAAACAGAACTGGGCCTATTCTAGAAATTCATAAACAACAAATTGCAGGTAAAGGATAATATCCAGAGGTTGAAAATAGGAAACAGATTCACAGAAAATGATAATGCAATGTCTGAAACATTAAACCAAAAGTTCCAAAGTGTGTTTATACAAAATGAAATCTTAAGAGAACCAGACACAATAAGAATTTCTGAGAACATCATAGAGCGTATAGAGGTGTCTAGAGATGAAGTGGAAAATATGCTAAAGTAGCTAAGTAAGAACAAAGCAGTTGGTCCAGATGGAGTTTCACCATGGGTTCTGAGAGAATGTGCATCTGAGCTCAGCCTTCCACTTCACCTGATCTTTCAGGCATCCCTGTGTACAGGAGTCATAGCAAACATGTGGAAAAAGGCTAACATAGTTCCAATCTACAAAAGTGGCAACAGGGAAGACCCCACCTCTCTCAGTTATAGACCTGAATCATTGACAAGTGTAACAGTGAAAAGATTGAAAAAAAAATAATAAAAACTAAATGGGTAGAACACCTGGAGAGAAATTATATAATATCACACAGACAGTATTGTTTTCGATCTGGAAGATCCTGTGTATCGAATTTACTCAGTTTCTATGATTGAGCCACAGAGATTTTAAAGGAAAAAGGTAGTTGGGTCGACTGCATCTATCTAGACATAAAAAAGGCTTTCGACAGAGTTCCACATAAGAGGTTGTTCTGGAAACTTGAAAATTTTGGATGGGTGACAGGTAAGCTTCTAACATGGCTGAAAAATTTTCTGACTGATAGAAAAATGAGGGCAGTAATCAGAGGCAATCGGACTGGAGAAGTGTCACAAGTGGAGTACCACAGTACATGCACCAGAAATGTTCATTGTCTACATAAATGATCTACCAGTTGGAATACAGAATTATATAAACATGTTTGCTGATGATGCTAAGATAATGGGATGGATAAGAAATTTAGATGATTGTCATGCCCTTCAAGAAAACCTGGACAAAATAAATATATGGAGCACCACTTGGCAAATGAAATTTAATGTGAATAAATGCCATGTTATGGAATGTGGAATAGAACATAGATCCCACACAACCTACAAATTATGTGAGAAATCTTTATATAATTCTGATAAAAGAAAGAGGTCTAGGGTTGATTCTAGATAGAAAACTATCACTTGAGGCCCACATAAAGAACGTTGTGTGAGGAGCCTATGCCACGCTTTCTAACTTCAGAATTTTGTTTAAATACATGGATGGCGAAATACTAAAGAAATTGTTCACGAGTTTTGTTCGGCCAAGGCTAGAATATGCAGCGGTTGTGTGGTGCCCATATCTTAAGAAGCACATCAACAAACTGGAAAAGGTGCAAAGACATGCTACTAAGTGGCTCCCAGAACTAAAGGGCAAGAGCTATGTGGAGAGGTCAGAGGCATTAAATATGCCAAAACTAGAAGACAACAAAAAGAGGTGATAAAATCACTATGTACAAAATAGTAACAGGAATTGATAAAATCAATAGGGAAGATTTCCCGAGACCTGGAAATTCAAGAACAAAAGGTCATAGATTTAAACTAACTAAACAAAGATGCCAAAGAAATATAAAAAAATTTCCTTACGCATACAGAGTGGTACACAGTTGGAACAAGTTAAGTGAGAAGGTGGTGGCGGCCAAGACCATCAGTAGTTTCAAAGCATTATGTGACAAAGAGTGCTGGGTAGACGGGACACCACGAGCGTAGCTCTAATCCTGTAACTACACTTAGGTAACTACATTTGGTGTCAGCAAGCTTACCGTCGAAACACACACAAACAGCCTGCCTATTATTCAAGGCCTTCTCTGAGTACTCTCTATTTTCTTCTCTGAGGCTATGGGTCCCTAATCTTGCACCAGAGGTGGTACAACTTTTAAGTTTTTAACTACTGCACTGAGCACCTGATTTTGGCAAAGACTTCTTAGTGCAATTGTCAAGGACATAGTTATGGTATTTTTTTGTTTATAAATATTCAGGTATAGTTAATGTCAAAATGTTTCAAAACTCAACAATTTATATTTCAAAACAAAAAAAGTAATGAAAACATTACAAAACATTAAAATATAGCCTAATTAATTAATTAATAAAATAGCACAACTCTCAGAATGTCTAAAGGTGCTTTGAGCAATGAAGTAGTAAATTTTATATATATAATATTATATATATAATATTATATATATAATATATATTTACCTGTGACTACTGCTTAGCAAAAATTTGATCTCTGTGAAAATTGGTCTCGTCATTGCTAGGAGATATTTTAAGACCATGATTTGCTGTGGATAGCACTGTAGTCTTCAAGTCATCAATCTAAAAATAGAGGTAATCTTTTAAAATGTAAATTTTGTATAAACAAAAATGCAAAAATAAATTGCAAGAATAATATGAAGTTATTATACAATTTTTTTTTAATTATTTAAATATTTGTGAGACATTATTAAGAAATGTATGAAGTACAGATTCTCTAAGACCTGATATGTATCTGCTTATGTTCCACCACATTACATTCAGGGCTGAAGAGAAAACACAGCCAGTAAGGTAATGATCACTTAGGATGGACTGGGATGCTACATGTAGGTTGGGGCTAAGCTGCGTGAGGCTAGGATGCCCAGCCTGCCTTGTCTAGGCTGGGCTGGGCTAGGCAACACTAGGAAGGAGTCAACAAATCTCTGGAGTGCCTTACTTTTCCTGATATCCTTAAAAATGCAAGAATGATGCCATTTTATAAAGGAGGCGAGACAGCAGACATAAACAATTAAAGAAAAATATCAAATCAACTTATACTTTCAAAAATATTTGATTTTTTTTTTTACAAACATCTCTTCCTACTTTGTAAAATTCAACATGAATACAAACACACACACACATCCCTAGGAAGCAGCCCATAGCAGCTGTCTAACTCCCAGGTACTTATTTACTGTTAGGTGAACCAGATATAGAGAATAACCACAAAATGCTATCTTTATAAGAACTATCTTGTAAAGCCACTAGTACACGCAGCATTTCAGGCAGGATATATAAAATATTATATATATATATATATATATATATATATACATATATGAATACATACATACGGGACAAAGAGCCAGAGCTCAACCACCGCAAGCACAACTAGGTGAGTACACACACACACACATTATATATATATATATATATATATATATATATATATATATATATATATATATATATATATATATATATATATATATATATATATATATATATATATATATATATATATATATATATATATATATATATATATATATATATATATATGACTGTCAGACCATGGAGGAATGATTTTTTTTAATTTAATTTATATAAAAAATTATTCCTTCTGAAGATGTATTAATATATGAAAGTACTTAAGGAAATTCCTGTTTCAATTCTTCCTCCGTGGTCTGACACTGTCACATTTTTCATCAAGTGTTAATTTTTGTGATTTACACACACGTGGCATGTTTACACACACATTATTTATATTATATATATATATATATATATATATATATATATATATATATATATATATATATATATATATGCATATGCAATTGACGATCACAAAACACTGATCATTTTATGCGGAAAATCCACAGAGAAATATGAAATGAGGTGAACGTTTCGGCTTTGTTAAAGCCTTTGTCAACACCAGACTGACCTAACGCAACTGATCTAACTGATCCCGTGGTCAGTCTGGTGTTGACAAAGGCTTTAACAAAGCCGAAACGTTCACCTCATTGCATATTTCTCTGTGGATTTTCCGCATATATATATATATATATATATATATATATATATATATATATATATATATATATATATATATATATATATATATATATATATATATATATATATATATATATATATATATATATATATGGAACCCTCAACCCTATAAGTGGAGGGTTCCTACATACTCAACCAGAGGTGGTACCCTCTATATATTAATAAAAAGGCAAGGCTACCTACCTTGAGGCTACCTTGAGGTGCTTCCGGGGCTTAGTGTCCCCGCGGCCCGGTCGTCGACCAGGCCTCCTTAGGCTATGCTAAATCTTGGCAGGGATTGGCTTGGCTTAGCTGGTCAGGGCTTGGCTAGGGTAGGAAGGACTGGTCATGTTTAATAGCAAGGCAGGGTTAGGCTAGGCAAGACTAGGTAAGGGTATACTGGGATAGGCTTGGCTACGGTAGGCTAGGAAGAGGTAAACTAGGATAAGCAAGGCTGTGCAAGCACTATGCACAGCTAGAATGAACTATGCTAAGATGGTTTAAGCTGGGCTAGGTTAGGATAAGCTGAGTCATGCAGGGCCCCGATTGACCAGTGGAGTCTAATAGTCTAACCTTCTAGCTAGTTTGCTGACCTAAGAGTGTAAATGCCTAGCCCCTAACCTGAGATATATACAAGAGTTGTTACATTCTTGTACAGCCACTAGTACGAGTAGCGTTTCGGGCAGGTCCCTGGAATACGATCCCCGCCGCGAAGAATCGTTTTTTCATCCAAGTACACATTTTACTGTTGCGTTAAACAGAGGCTACAGTTTAGGATTTGCGCCCAGTAAATCCTCCCCGGCCAGGATACGAACCCATGACATAGCGCTCGCGGAACGCCAGGCGAGTGTCCTACCACTACACCACCTGCTGCAATATTATTATAAAAGAAATATTACTTATTATAATCGTAAATACTAAATACCTGTTGTGTTGATTTAGGGGCGACGACGATCGTGGGATCGGATGCGAGCCACAGGTGGCCTACACCATGCTTTCTAAGGCGTCCCTCTCATAACAAAAACAAATCCGTGCATTCATACACAAACAGAGATCCCGTGGTTATGCGAATACTTGCAATTCTTTTACTTAAAATAATAACAATTAGATTAATAATAAATAACATAATTTTTACTCAAGATTCACAAACATCATTAATACTATTTAAAAAAAAAATTATAAGACATCTAAAAACAGATATACAGACTTTGTGTGATATTTATTTCAACATTATATATTAATAGAATGTTGTAACTATTATTTTTAAATATTAGGTAGTTTCCAGCTACGTATATCGCATATAAACGTTGCAAAAAGATTTTAAACTGAATTAACACATTACACATTTATGGAGTAATTAACAACAAAACAATCTTTATTTTCATTGCAGAACATATATCAGAGCATACTAGTGACTCATACATTTAAAATAGTGTGATTTTTAAACAATTCGGTTGTAAACCCGCAGAACCGCCTACCCGCCAAAGACGTAACATAAGAAATGGTATATAATTCATTATTTTAAATTACTTATATAATCATTAATAATTTTCGGCAGCTATCGAGGTTCTCCATAGTTAAATTCCTGTACTCTAACAAGATGCTACTTGCTGTTTAGCTGTTTAAATTCTTGGAAAATTGTAATGACCAGCGACATAAAATATAACAATGATATAGTAGCTGGTAACTGTAGGTGAACGAAAAATTAAATTCCAAATTGATTAGATGTTTTTCTAAATATAAAGATCGACCTGAAGGAATTTTATGAATTATGGACTAATTAAACAAAAAAATAGGTAATTTTACTTGAAGAACAGATACCAGAGAATAGTTAGTGAGTACATTTATATTGTATAATGGGAGAAAGCCCCTGGTAGCCGCGAATTAAAATAACCACCTACATTAATTGATAACTAGGAAATAGTATCTGGAAACTTTATCTGAACGAAAACACAATACCAATTTGTTTAGATGTTTTTCTTAATATAAAGATCAACAGTAAGGAATCTTATTCATTATGGACAAATTAACACAAAAAAAACGATAATTTTCATTGAGGACCATATATTAGAGCATACTTAGTCACTTATATATTAAAAGTATTGTGTATTTTGAACCATTGGGGTTGTAAACAAACAGAACGGCCTACCCGAAAAGTCGTAACATAAAATGTTGCATATGTTTGCTAATTTATTATTTGATAAATGATTATTATTAATTTACGACAACTATAGAGGTTTCCCATTAGTTAAATTACTGTAGTCTGACTAAATGCTACTACAAAACCTATATAAATCCTGGGAAAGTCACAATGACCAGCGACATTACAGCATAGAGGGTTAAATAGTAACAGGCAACTGTCGGCGAACGAAAAATTCATTTCCAAATTTATTAGATGTTTTCCTAAATATAAAGATCGATAGGCTGGAATTTTCTGGATTATGGCCTAATTAAGGCAAAAATATATATATTTTTACTTGAAGAACAAATATCAGAGCATAGTCAGTGAGTTATAGAATAATAAGAGTGTGGTATTTCATTGTATAACAAGAGATAGTCCATGGAAGCGAAAATAGACGTTGTTTTACACAAAATAACGTCCAAAAACAGCCGTAGAGTCAAACGGCAAATGTTGACGTTCTTTTTAAGAGGACAGGTTGGTGTGTGTGGAGGGCTCGTGTTGCGGAATGATCAACGAGAGCATACGTACTTGGACGGGAAAGTCGTGGCGTCAGAGTCTGAGACACGTGACGTTGGGATTATCAGCAAGAATTACACTGATACTCAGCTTAGAACGAATAATTATTCTTCTACGTGATCTACAGTGCTCGGTCAAATAATAATGCGTCGATATTCAAGCCAAACTCTCAACCACGTGTACAACATTGTGGAAGTTTGAGATTGAGATGCGATACCGGCAGACTTCAGCATATATTGCAATCACCGATAAGTATATATTTCTTTCTTGATGCATCATTAGAGATTGTATATTTCGTGGGCAGTCTGTCGTAACATCGTAAGACGACTAAAAATCCAATGTTAGTACCGCACTAATCTTTATTTTCTATTTCATAAATATTGAGACTTAAGTAGCCTAGTTCAATGCTACGTAATATCCTTTAAATTACAGCTCGTATGTGAGGAGTCAACGAGCCGTTAACTACATTCGTGTTATTCACCTCTAAGGGCTTCTATGTGGAGATCCTGAGATCACGAGGACGAGGCACGAACGATGTCATAGAAATCGTCTTAAAGCTAAGATTTTTTGTACACATTTAATTGCTCCAATTTATTCTACATATCCATGATATTATCACATTGAATGCTTGTCATGTGTGGAGATGGATGTGTTTACTTAGATGATTGCTCTCTAATTTTAACAATCATTAATATTTTCTATTTGTATTTACCTAGTGATTCTATAATAATTTGGTCACAATATTCTTTATTCAACAATGAACTGGTGCACGAACCACACTAGTTCCTAGACGTATATGAAGTTCTAGCAATACCCCCCAATGTAGGTGTTTGAGGCTCTGACTTTAGTTAATTAACTATACAGTCCATTATTTATTTAAGTGATTATTCTTTCTAATATTTATCCATAGGCACTGGTTCTTCCTTGTGTTTCTGACTATCACTTTTTATTAGTTTCCCTCTTTTCTCAAAAGTGGGTGGTCCTTCGTTATTAACTTTATTAATTAAATAATTAAATAATTGAGTCAAGCCCCAGATATCCCACATTATGGTCCTTATCGAACCGGATAAATATAAATATATATATACTATAGTAATAACTAATTAGTAATAACTAATTAGTAATAACTAATCATTGTAGTAATAATTAGTAATAACTAGTTAGTAATAATTAGTAATAACTAATCATTGTGTGAAGTAGTCTACACTAACCACATTAATTAATTGTGTCTACCAGCAGCGTAACACATAGGTTAGCCTAATTCACACCAATTCATTGCTACTTATACCTCATGTAAAAGGTAGCACTCGTGGGACACAGTCAATTACCCACAACACTTAGACCTATAACTCATACTGAAGTAAGAATCTTTAGGTCACCAGGAGCAACAGCTCATAACTTGTATATTAATTAATCACTAACACCAATTATGTGTTAACCATTATTGGGCTATACAAATATTTCAATATACGGCTGTCAGCAGACTGTCCATTATAGCCTAAATTCAATCCATAATTACTGATTCAATTAAGTCAGTGAATTCATTAACATTTTAGGATCCAGTACACTAATACAAATTGCTGATCCCATACTAATTAATCATTACTAACCCTGATAACATTTTATTCCACAATTAGGAAGTACATTCAGGAGTTAAATATTATTTACGGCAGTAGAATACTTGCCAAACACAATTAATTCTCTTGTGTTCATTTAATTTCTTATACACATAATTTCTACCAGTGTATATATTATATAAAATTATAAAACCCAAAAATACAGCACAACTATATATTCACATTACTGCACCACAATATAATCTTTGCCAACCTTTATTAGGTAGGAATTTAAGCTGTGATTGTGCTGAATTTCGCACAAACGCAGACTAAATAAATTTGTAGTTTCTTAGGTAGAAATTCTCACGACTAGGCTTGAGCTAGTTAGTAGTACATATATTATTCATTTTTGTGCTGACCCTATCAAGGGTGGGATTAAACCTTAAGATAACTCTGATTAGAGTATATCCATATTATTTCTTCTTGTACTCATTATTTGTGTGTATACATTTTGAGTGCTGCTGAATGATCACCATTACATCTAATGGTGATAAAGATGAGCTAGCCGGACGAAAGTTAATGGTGAAGTTCAAGCACTACTCAAAATAATTAGTTATTTCTTGTTAGGTAGGTAAATTAACCTCTGAACGAGGTAGTGTAGTCTATTCAAATATTAGGCTATTATTATTGATATTGAACTCCATTGAATGAGTCAATATCCCAGTTACCTCCGTAACAACTATTTACTGTCAAACCAGCCTTTACCCACCAAGATGGAAACGGCTGAAAAAATGAAAAGGGCCCTTATTGGTCTGAAAGGTCATTTTGTGGGATATCTGGGGCTTGACTCAATTTATTCAATTATTAAATTAATGAAAACAATTACGAAGGACCACCCACTTTTAAGAAAAGAGGGAAACTAATAAAAAGTGATCATTAGAAACACAAGGAAGAACCAGTGTCTATGGATAAATATTATGAAGCATAATCACTTAAATAATTAATGGGCTGTATAGTTAATTAATTTAAATCAAAGCCTCAAACACCTACATTGGGGGGTTATTGCTAGAACTTCATATACGTCTAGGAACTAGTGTGGTTCGTGCATCAGTTCATTGTGTAATAACTAATCTTATGACCAAATTACAGAATCTATAGAAGATTATCACCAGAAATTGTAAAGATTATTAGCATCAGAAATTAATCATTCAAATAAACACAGATTATCGCCAGTGAACATGACGAGCATCCGATTAGATAGAATGATGTATAAATAATCAATTTTAGAATAAATAAATGAGTACAAAAAAGTCTTAGCTTTAAGACGATTTCTAAGACATCATTCACGCCTCATCCTCGTGATCTCCGGAATTCCTCGTAGAAACACTTAGAGGTGAATAACACGAAGTTAGGTAACAGCTCGTTGACTCCTCACATGCGAGCTGTAATTAAAGGATATTACGTAGCATTGAACTAAGCTACTTAAATCTCTATATTCATGAAATGGAAAATAAATTTGATGTGATACTAACGTTGGATTTGTTATGGTCGCTCAATATAACGACAAGCTGCCCCGACATATACAATCTTTAATGATGCATCAAAAGGGAACTATATACTTATCTAAGAGTACAAATTATTTTGAAGCTTGCCGGTATCGCGTATCAAGCTCAAACTTCCGCAATGTCGTACACGTGGTTGATAGCTTGGCTTGAATATCGACGCGTTATTAGTTGGCCGGTCACTGCAGATCACGTAAAACAATAATAACTCATTCTGTGTTGAGTACCAGTGTAATTCTTGCTGATAATCTCAACGTCACGTGTCTCAGACTCTGACGCCACGACCTTGTTGCTCAATTCCGCAACACGAGACTTCCACGCCACACACCATGGCGTCTCGATACACAATGGCTTCTCCCTCCTCTCCAACCCGCGTCCCGCATTCGCCACAGAAATTATTTATCACGAATAATATTATTTCATGCAATTATGGCTGAAAGACTTTAATAAAGACTGGGTTGTAATTCTAGGGAGTTAAATATTATTCCTTTCTCGTCTTATGGTAGTAAACAAGAAATGGAGAAGATTTTAGTTTTCTCCATGGCATTCACGCGTGACGGTAAAATTATTACTTGATAACAATTGTAACTAAAAACTCTCGATTTAGAATTATTTGGTAGTTATGTTATCCATAAATAATTATCACACGGAATACTGATGATTTTAGAGAATCACATTCAATTCTCTAACACACTGGATATAAATGTGTTTAACTAGGTATAATCTGACGCAATACTGGTGCTTGGTTTCGTAAGAATTCCAGCATCCATATGCAGATATAAAAGTTAGTTCATGTGAACATTACTGTTAGTAAGTTTTAGTAACTACAGTAGTTAGTATATTTTAATACTAATTTATTATAATACAATAGTATTGTATTAGTGTTGGAAATTTCCAACACATTTGACCCGACAGATTACTAAATGTCAAAATCTGTCACAACAGTCACCTGTTGACTACCTTGAATTAGAAGATTTGCTTCAAGTTGCTGAAAGCAAATTCGCCCATATTAAGCAACATATGAATCTGTATTTGACAAAACTTTACTCAACTTCTATGAGTAATAGTGAACTTGAGGATGTTGTAAATGACTTAGCCCAGTATGAAGATGATATACAGGTTAAGCTTCAACCCTTTAAAAAGCAAATTGCTAAAAACAAATTAACAATAACTTCTACTGCACATACAGATCCTGATGTCAAATTACCTGAAATTCAAATTGATTGATCCTGATGTCAAATTACCCACATTCTCTGGTAACGAGAATGAAAGTTGGGATGATTTCTGGAGTAAATTCGTGGATGCAGTAGACTCTAAAGTCAACATTCCTCACACAACCAAATTCACTTATTTACAAGGCCTGTTACGAAATGAAGCCTTGAAAGTAATCTCTAATAAAACACTGACCAGTGATGGTTACACCCTAGCTGTTCAATTGCTCAAAACCAACTACGATAACAAAGAGAGAACTATTACTGTCTTAGTTCAAAAATTGCTAGATTTACCATCTGCTAATAATTCTACCGATTCTCTCCAAACTTTCAGGCTAGAGTTAGAATCTTTACTCAAGGCCTTAAGCCTTAAAGTCCAAATTCAGACAGCTGAATGGATGACCAAAGTAGTTGTAAGGCGAAAATTGCCAAGAGAAACTTTAGATAAATTGTGTACTATGTACAATAAAACCTTTCTGACCTTGAAAGAAATTACAGAAGGTCTACATACCTTAGTCGAAAGACAAAGAGCCAACCAAGATGGGAAAAGTGTTTCAAACTTCTCTACTAACTCCCATCGTAATTTCCCTAATGTTGACACTTCAGTCAAACCCAAAACGACTTTAAATAAGTCTAATAAATTTAAACCTAGGACTGCTCCATCCACTGGAAAGGGGATTGGTAATGTAGGTACTTATTCAGTATCTCCCTCTGATGTAACAAATGACTTGTCTGCTATAGAGACAAAGTCAACCAGAGAGAGAAGGTGTCTGTTCTGTAGTCAAGAACATGCCACCTACCAATGCACTGTTTATCCTAACTTTAATACCAGGATTAAACGGTTACAAGAAATACACAGGTGCACCAAGTGCATGGGCTCTCATGATCCCAGTAAATGTGTAGTGCAACTACGTTCATGCAGTAGATGCAACAAAGATATACATCGCTATGCCTTATGTAGAAAAACTTCTACCCAATCCATGACAACTGGGGAGAATTCTACGAATTCTACCACAGTACAATATTGCAAGGTACATCAAGAAATAAATGTACTTGCTACTGAGTCAGGCAATAATACCACTCTGCCTACAGCTCAACTCAAATTAATTAACAGGAAATCTAGAGTTAACACTAGAGGTCTTTTTGATCAAGGAACACAGAAAACCTTTATTACACAATAATTAGTCGAGCAGTTAAATTTAAAACCTGCCAAAAGTGTGAGATTAAATATTTCTGGTTTCTTGACTAATAGTGGACCTCGTGAATACCAAGTAGTTAAGGTATTAGTGAGACTTGGATCTTCCACTAGTCCAATACAAGCGGTAGTAGTAGACAAACTTCCTACAGACCTGCAGGTCACAGGATTCGCTCGCACTGCAAAATATCTTAAACGAAACCGCATGAGGCTAGCAGATTACAAAATAAATTCTGACTGCCTCACTGATGTTGGAATACTTATAGGCGCTGACCATTATTATAAATTTATAACGGGATGCACCAGACAACACGGAATGAATTTGTTGTCATCTGCTGGAGGCAAGTTGCTTACGGGACCGGTGCTTTTCCAACAAAATCCAGCGTCAACCAACCAACAATATAACAATACAATAGTGGCGTGACTAGGCTTGGAACAGTCACCCCTACATTTCAGAGAAATATCTGAAGATATTGAGTCTGATCCACCTGTACATCTTCTGGGGGATTTAGACACTTTAGGTATTGTCCCTGAACAACCAAGCCCTGATGATATGTGGACTTACCAACAATATCTGGATACAGTTGTCTATAAAGATAAACAATACTGGGTGAGACTACCATGGAAGTTGAATCATCCACAACTTCCAGTTAATTATTTCATGGCAGCCTCACAATTACAGTCTCAATTAATACGGCTGAAGAAGCAGCCAGACAAACTGAACATGTATCATCAACTAATCCAACAACAACTCAACAGTAAATTCATCGAGGTTGTTGATAATGATGACCGAAAAATAGGTCACTATTTACCCCATCACGCTGTGGTGAAAGATTCATTGACGACACCAATACGTATTGTCTTCAACTGTAGTGCTAAAGTGAAGCCAAACAGCGTGTCCTTGAATGAATGTCTCCAAACGGGACCTAGCCTAACACAAAGGCTACATGATGTGTTATTACGATTCCGTACTGGTATTTTTGCTTATACTGCTGATATCAGTAAAGCTTTCCTTAGAGTAGGTTTACAAGAAGAGGATCGTAATTACACCAAGTTTCTCTGGATTAAGGACCCACTGGATCCTAACAGTGATATCATAACTTATCGTTTTGCCTCAGTGCTATTCGGAGCGACTTCCTCCCCGTTTCTACTTCAAGCAACATTAGATACACATTTGAGGAAGTCAAATAGCCCTCATAAGGCAGAAATCAGTGACAACTTGTATGTCGATAATTTCCAGGGAACTACAAATAATCAATCCAATTTGGTAGAAATCTACCATGAGGCTAACCGTGAGTTATTGGGAGCCAATATGCCACTACAATCATGGGCCTCAAATAATAAATCATTAAACCAGATAATCGAGAAAGAGTTTCCAGGTTATCAGGTGCCTAATCAATTAAAAGTTCTGGGTGTGGAATGGAACACAAGTACTGACGAGATGAATGTCAAGTCAGTACAAACCGATAATTTATCCCTTACCATGAGAAAATTACTCTCGTATGTCAGTCAACCATTTGACCCTTTAGGCTTACTTAGTCCTATATTAATAAGGGCCAAACTCCTAATGCATGAATGCTGGCTGAAACATATGGGATGGGATGATCCGTTGCCAATTGAGTTGCAAGATAAATGGCAGATACTCACAACGGATTTCAATCAGTTAGGTGTTTTGAAATTTCCTCGTAATGCTTCAGGACAAAACTTGCCCACAAATTTGCACGTTTTTTGCGATGCCTCTGGCAAAGCGTATGGCGCTGTAGCCTACTTAGTTAATAGTGCACAATCAATTTTGCTCACATCTAAAGCAAGAGTTACTCCCATTAAGAAGAGATCTTTACCTCAAATGGAGTTTGAAATCTCCCCCCGGAGTTATGTTGGAAATTTCCAACACTAATACAATACTATTGTATTATAATAAATCAGTATTATTCTATACTAACTACAGTAGTCACTAAAACTTACTAACAGTAATGTTCATATAAACTAACCATTATATCTACATATGGATGCTGGAATTCTTATGAAACCAAGCACCAGTATTGCGTCAGCTTATATCTAGTTAAAAACATTTATTGCCAGTGTGTTAGAGAATTGAATGTGGTTCTCTAAAATCATCAGTATTCCGTGTGATAATTATTTATGGATAACATAACTCCCAAATAATTCTAAATCGAGAGTTTTTAGTTACAATTGTTATCAAGTAATAGTTTTTCTGTCACGCGTGAATGCCATGGAGAAAACTAAAATCTTCTCCATTTCTCGTTTACCACTATGAGACGAGAAAGCAAAAATATTTAAATCCCTAGAATCACAACCCAGTCTTTATTAAAGTATTTCAACCACAATTGCGCGAAATAGTATTATTCGTGATATATAATTTCTGTGGTGAATGCGGGACGCGGGTTGAGGGAAGAGAGACGCCATTGTGTGTGTGTGGCGGGCTCGTGTTGCGGAGTGAGCAACGAGAGCATACGTACTTGGACGGGAAAGTCGTGGCGTCAGAGTCAAATAATAACATGTCGATATTCAAGCCAAACTCTCAACCACGTGTACAACATTGTGGAAGTTTGAGACTGAGACGCGATACCGGCAGACTTCAGCATATATTGCACTCACCGATAAGTATATATTTCTTTCTTGATGCATCATTAGAGATTGTATATTTCGTGGGCAGTCTGTCGTTACATCGTAAGACGACTAAAAATCCAATGTTAGTACCGCACTAATCTTTATTTTCTATTTCATAAATATTGAGACTTAAGTAGCCTAGTTCAATGCTACGTAATATCCTTTAAATTACAGCTCGTATGTGAGGAGTCAACGAGCCGTTAACTACATTCGTGTTATTCACCTCTAAGGGCTCCTATGTGGAGATCCTGAGATCACGAGGACGAGGCACGAACGATGTCATAGAAATCGTCTTAAAGCTAAGATTTTTTGTACACATTTAATTGCTCCAATTTATTCTGCATATCCATGATAGTAGTAGGGAGTAAGACGCACAGAGGATTTTTTTTTCTGGGGGAAAAAATCCTCTGTGTGGCTTAGGGTTTTCAGGTGAATTTAGAAATCCTCTGTGTGGCTTAGGGTTTTTCACGTGAATTTGGGCAGTCTGTGATTTGGAATTAAGGAGTTCTTATGAGGAAAATAATTTCTGAGATTTTAGAAGTTTGTTAAGGTTTCTTATGATGAAAATAAGTTGAAAAATCTTAAAGAAAATTTTTAGAAAATATCGTGTTTGTGTCACAGCATTTCCAGGTGAACTCTATTGACATATTTTGCCTGTTTTCAACTTTGGAAAAAGTTACCTGTGTGAGCCATGGTTTTCAGGTCCAAAATCACGCGTGTGAGCCAGGGTTTTGAGGTCCAATATCCCGCATGTGAGCCAGGGTATTCAGGTAAATTTTGTCAGTCACAGATTTTAGAAGTTGTTAAAGTTCTTATAATGAAAATAATGTCATACGAGTTTGTTAAAGTTTTTATGGGAGAAATTCAAATTCCTGTTTATGAGCTAGGGTTTACAGGTAAATTTTGTCAGTCACAGATTTTAGAAGTTGTTAAAGTTCTTATAATGAAAATAATGTCGTACGAGTTTGTTAAAGTTCTTATGATGAAAATAATGTCATACGATAATGTCCCTCCCCCCCTTACCTCACAATCTGTGGCCCACCTGTGTTTACTTTCAGACCATCAGCCAGACGCCGCATGCAGGTTACCTCGTAATCTTATCTTATCTTCTCCATAATATCTGGACCATCCCTCTCCTTCATATTGTTCATTCATAGTTCCTTTTCATTAAACTATTCAGTTTTACATATATAAACAAAGTCAGGGACTAGCTCACGTTCCCACCTTAGTTTTACTAATACATCTTCTTTAGTATCCAATCATTTTCTTCGAGATTTAAAACACAGCTATTTCAAACGTATTAAAATACAATAATTTGGTATCGAGCTCCAGCTCCTATCCCCCGCCTTAGTCCCCTGTCGTATAATGAATACTAACAGTCCAATCCCTCTAAAATTTAAAAATAATCATATTTCAAACGTAGTTCAATACAGTAATTTAGTTACCGAGCTCCAGCTCTTGTCCTCCACCTTAACTCCCTCGCACATCTTCGTCAACCTAATCAAATTCCCTGAAATTTTTACCCTCTGTATTTCAGACACAGTAAATAAGATCAAGTCAGTTACTGAGCTCCAGCTCTCATCCCCCCGCCTTACTTCCTTCTCGTGTCTTCGGTATTATTCTATCAAATTCCCTGAAATTTCTACCCTCTGTATTTCAGACATAGTTTAGTAAATTCAAACAATTATCCAACTCTAGCTCTTGTCCCCCAGCTTAGTTCATTTGTACAAGATCGTTAGTAACAGATCAATTTTCCCCAAAATTTAAAGCAGACATACTTCAAAGTTAGTAAATAAGATCAAAACAGCTATCGAGCTCCAGCTCTCGTCCCCCACCTTAGTTCTCTCTCGTATATTTGTAAATAACCCATCAATTTCCCTGAAATTTTTACCCTCTGTATTTCAGACATAGTAAATATGATGTAAACAATTATAAAACTCTAGCTCTTGTCCTCTGTCCAAGTTCACTCCTGTAAATTCATTACTATCAGTCCAAATCCCCCTGAGATTTAAACACCCAACTACATTTTCAGACATAGTAAATAAAAACCAGTTCAGTTATCAAGTTTCAACTCTTGTCCCCCAGCTCAGTTCATTTTGTACAAGTTCTTTATTTTCCAACTAAATCACCTGAGATTTTAGATCACCAAATTTCTAACGTAGTAAAATTAATCAGGGCATTAGCCAAGCCCCATTTCCTCTGTCTTAGATCATTGAACATAAATATATCTGATCAAGTCCCTCTCCAGCCTAACTCTTTATCAGAGTAATTACCTTACCCTTCTCATCCCCAACGTATCCAAACCTTCAATAATCATTATACTGTATTTGCATATTTTCTCTATATTCAGCTGTGTTCTTCACATTTGTTCCATGTTTTCTGTGTTCACTCCATGTTCTACAAATGTTCACAGCATGCTCAGTTCAAATTTTTTCTACCATTTTCCCCGTATGTTCACTATGTTCTTTGTCATGTTTTCATGTACATCATATGTTCTCTGTATAACTTTTATACTCAATATTCATGTTCTCAATGTTCTTAGCTTATTCTTCACATGTTCAGTGTTCATTCTTGTATTCCCTATGTTCCTTATCATGTCTTCATATTCTCTATAAGTTCATATTCCCTGCATGTTCACTCTATTCATCAAATTTTTCTTACATGTTTTCTGTGTTCACCGTATGTTCACTGTGTTCATTCCCTTACTTAACCTCATTTTTTTTTATGTTTTTTGTTCCTTTAAAGCAATTTGTCTCTTCCATTCGCTAACTAGTTCTTTGTCAAATAATATTATACTACAATACAGTTCCCTCAACAATTTTAGTCACCCAGTTTTATTTGCAAAACTATGTCAAAGTAATTCTCATAGTCAACTTAATAGTTCTACCAACCCTGTTCTTAAACAAATCTACACTTTATTCAGTTCCAAATTTACAAAGACAAACCTTTCTTGTAACTTCTTAACTAAAATCTTTCGCCAATCAACTAAAACATAGTCACTTTCGTCATTTCTCAACTAAACTTATTATCCAATCAACTAAAACATAGTCACTTTCGTCATTTCTCAACTAAACTTATTAACCAATCAACCAATAAATAGTCAAAGGAATCTTTCCAACACTGTTCATAACTAATCTTATTCCCTAGTCAT
The DNA here is from genome assembly GCF_040958095.1 of Procambarus clarkii. Taxonomy (NCBI): domain Eukaryota; kingdom Metazoa; phylum Arthropoda; class Malacostraca; order Decapoda; family Cambaridae; genus Procambarus; species Procambarus clarkii. The sequence goes on along the minus strand of NC_091151.1, from coordinate 26,259,103 downwards.
CAGAAAATAACCGTGTTCTTCATGTTTCATTGTCATTTCATAACTAAAATTATCCATCAATCAACAGAAAAAGACATATTCATCATCATTGTTCCTAACTAAAATTATGTTTTGTCAAGTAAGAAAAAATAACCAAAGACATCTTTCATCGCTGTTCTTATCTGACATTATACTTTGGGGAGCACAAAAATAGTCTCCCTCGTCATGTTTTGTCTTTTGCTTAACTAAAAGTATTCATCAGTCAACTAAAAAAAATTGTTACTTCATCATGTTTCCTTGTCATTTCTTAACTGAAATATCACTTCTCTCATCTGAAAATAGTCATGTGTAGCCTCTTTCCAACACTGTTCTTAACTAAAGTAACCTTTCACTTCGCTAAAATAGTCATATTCATCATTGTTCCTAACTAAAATTATATGTTGTTAAGTAAGAAATATAGTCAAAGACACTCTTCGAGACATCAAGGACTTACTCAAAGATATCAAAGTTGCACTCAAAGACATCCTTTGAGACATCAAAAAATCCTTTAAGACTTCAAGGGGACTCTTCGAGATATCAAAAGACACTCTCAAACACTCAAAAATTTACTTGCATCCTCAAAGTTATTCTCAGAGTCATCAAAAAGTTAATCTCAGTCATCAAAATGTTATTCTCTAAGTAACCTTTCGTTCATCAGAGAAACTTTCTAAGACATCTTCGTTCATTAAAGTTAATCTCAGAGGCATAAAAGTTATTCTGAGCTATCAAAGTTATTCTCAGAGCTAACAAAATTATTCTCTATGTCATCAAAAAGTATTTTCTCGTTCATCAAAGTTAATCTCAGAGTTAACAAAGGTAATCTCTAACTCACTCTCGTTTCATCAAAGTTGCACTCAAAGACATCCTTTGAGACATCAAAGACATCCTTTAAGACATCAAAGTTATTCTCAGAGGCGTAAAAGCTATTCTCAGAGACATAAAAGTTATTCTCAGAGACATGAAAGTTATTCTCAGAGACATAAAAGTTATTCTCTAACTCACTTTCGTTCAACATATTAATTCTCTAAGTCCTCAAAGTTATTCTCTAAGACAGCAAAGTCTTTCTCAGAGCTATCAAACTTGTTCTTAAAAGTCATCAAAGTTATTCCAAGAGACGTCAAAGTTAATCTAAGATATCATCTTTCATCAAAGATATTCTCTCTAAGCCATCAATGTTCTTCTCTATGTTATAAAAGTTATTCTCAGAGACATCTAAAGTTAATCTTCCTCATCAAAGTTATTCTCTATGTCATCAAAAAGTTATTCTCTGAGCTAACAAAATACTACTCATGTTCTCAAAGACATTCTCAAAGTCATCAAAGTTATTCTAAGAGCTAACAAAAGTTATTCTCAGAGTCACCTTCGTTCTTCAGAGAAACTTTCCAAAACATCTTTGTTCATCAAAGTTATTCTTGGAGTCATCAAAAGGTATTCTCTAACTCACTTTTGTTCATGAAAGTTAATTTCTATGTTATAAAAGTTATTCTCGGAGACATCTAAAGTTAATCTTGCTCATCAAAGTTGTTCTCTAAGACATAAAAGTTATTCTCAGAGTCATCAAAGTTGTTCTCTAAGACATAAAAGTTATTCTCAGAGTCATCAAAGTTGTTCTCTAAGACATCAATGTTGTTCTCTAAGACATCAAAGATGTTTTCTAAATCGTAAAAGTTAATCTCTAAGTCACCTTCGTTCATTAGAGAAACTTTCCAATCCATCTTCGTTGATCAAAGTTATTCTCAGAGTCATCAAAGTGATCTCTAATTCACCTTCGTTCTCCAAAAAGTTGTTCTCTAAGACGCCTTCGTTCATCAAAGAAACTCTCCTTCTTCCATCATGTTATTCTTTAAGAGATCTTCAGTCATAAAATTTCTCTCCAAAATGTAACTAGTTCGGCTTTTCATACCAAACCTGCACTTCTGTTAAAATATATTTTCTTAGTCACTTTACCCTAAAACTATTCTCTGAACTACACTGTTCAAACCCATGTAACCTATCCTCTCCACCCAATGTTACTTAGTTAACGTAATGTTCCTAAACCTAACTTTACCTATCCTAACTTAACTTACCTTACCTTACCTATCTTACCTAACTGACCTAACTTAACCTGCATAACCTAACCTGCTTAACCTAACTTATCCTGCTTAACCTAACTTACCTACATTACCTAACTTACCTATATTACCTAATTTAACCTGCTTAACCTAACTTACATAACTTAACCTAACCTAACCTAACTTACCTTACCTATCTTACCTAACTTAACCTAACTTATCCTGCTTAACCTAACTTACCTACATTACCTAACTTAACCTGCTTAACCTAACTTTACCTATCCTATCCTAACAGACCTTACCTATCTTACCTAACTTACCTAACTTAACCTAACTTATCCTGCTTAACCTAACTTAACCTGCTTAACCTAACTTACATAACTTAACCTAACCTAACCTATCTTACCTAACTTAACCTGCATAACCTAACTTTACCTATCCTAACTTAACTTACCTTACCTAACTTACCTAACTTAACCTTCTTAACCTAACTTACATAACTTAACCTAACCTAACCTGTTTTAACCTAACTTACCTAACTTAACCTGTTTAACATAACTTACATAACTTATCTTACCTATCCTAACCTAACCTAACTTGCTTTACCTAACTTAATCTTACCTTCCCAAACTGATGTATCCTATCTTACCTAACTTAACCTGCATAACCTAACTTACATAAGTATTCCTGCTTGTCTTTTGTGTTTCATCAATCATTTCAAGGGTTAATTTCTCAAATGGACATTTTTGCATTTCAAGTGTTATTTGTTTAAGATTGGGTGTTTAACCATTTCAAAGGATTTTTGTTATATATGGGAATTTACTCGTTTCAAGGACTAATTTCTCAAATGGTCATTTTTGCAGATCAAGGGTTATTTGTTAAAGTTCATCAAGTTGCTCATAAGTTGTATTTATTATGTTTGTTATCTTTTAATCTTATTCCCCTAACCTCTTGTAATCTTAGTGTATTTAGTAGGTTCTATCTTATGTTCTTATTCCCCAACCCTTTAACCTAACCTTTCAGATGTAGTTTATTGTGTTTTTGACGTATTTGTTGAATATATTATCCTTTTCATAACCTTCCAGATGTAGTTTTGTTTCTCCTTTTTATATTTTTACCCAAACCCACCATCCCACTTAACCTTCTTTCCTTCTTTTACTTTGTTTCTCCTACTCCTTCTAACCCCCCTTTTCTATCTCTCTCCCTTATTCTCTCTCTTCCTCCCCCTCTCCCTCACTCATTTGCTCAAATGCTCTCTTGTTTCTCAAATTCAAGTCTTAATGCTCCCATTCTCTCACCCCTCACTCTCATTCACTTAGTTTTTCTTTTTCTCAAATTCAAGTCTTAGTGCTCCCATTCTCTCACCCTCACTCTCATTCACTTAGTTTTTCTTTTTCTCAAATTCAAGTCTTAGTGCTCCCATTCTCTCACCCTCACTCTCATTCACTTAGTTTTTCTTTTTCTCAAATTCAAGTCTTAGTGCCCCCATGCTCTTTTCTCCTCTATTCATGCTCTCAGTCCCTTGCTCTCTTGTTTTTTCTCAATTTCAAGTCTTAGTAGATCTGATTCTTTACTATTGTAATTTTATTATTACTAAGATAAAGAATGAACTTATATGTGAAAACAAAGTAAAAGAAGGAAAGAAGGTTAAGTGGGATGGTGGGTTTGGGTAAAAATATACAAAGGAGAAACAAAACTACATCTGAAAGGTTATGAAAAGGATAATATATTCAACAAATACGTCAAAAACACAATAAACTACATCTGAAAGGTTAGGTTAAAGGGTTGGGGAATAAGAACATAAGATAGAACCTACTAAATACACTAAGATTACAAGAGGTTAGGGGAATAAGATTAAATGATAACAAACAATAAATACAACTTATGAGCAACTTGATGAACTTTAACAAATAACCATTGATCTGCAAAAATGACCATTTGAGAAATTAGCCCTTGAAACGAGTAAATTCCCATATATAACAAAAATCCTTTGAAATGGTTAAACACCCAATCTTAAACAAATAACACTTGAAATGCAAAAATGTCCATTTGAGAAATTAACCCTTGAAATGATTGCCTAAACACAAAAGACAAGCAGGAATACTTATGTAAGTTAGGTTATGCAGGTTAAGTTAGGTAAGATAGGATACATCAGTTTGGGAATGTAAGATTAAGTTAGGTAAAGCAAGTTAGGTTAGGTTAGGATAGGTAAGATAAGTTATGTTAAGCAGGTTAAGTTAGGTAAGTTAGGTAAGATAGGTAAGTTAGGTTAAAACAGGTTAGGTTAGGTTAAGTTATGTAAGTTAGGTTAAGAAGGTTAAGTTAGGTAAGTTAGGTAAGATAGGTAAGGTAAGTTAAGTTAGGATAAGTAAAGTTAGGTTATGCAGGTTAAGTTAGGTAAGATAGGTTAGGTTAGGTTAAGTTATGTAAGTTAGGTTAAGCAGGTTAAGTTAGGTTAAGCAGGATAAGTTAGGTTAAGTTAGGTAAGTTAGGTAAGATAGGTAAGGTAAGGTAAGTTAGGATAGGATAGGTAAAGTTAGGTTAAGCAGGTTAAGTTAGGTAATGTAGGTAAGTTAGGTTAAGCAGGATAAGTTAGGTTAAGTTAGGTAAGTTAGGTAAGATAGGTAAGGTAAGTTAAGTTAGGTTAGGTTAGGTTAAGTTATGTAAGTTAGGTTAAGTTAGGTAATATAGGTAAGTTAGATAATGTAAGTAAGTTAGGTTAAGCAGGATAAGTTAGGTTAAGTTAGGTAAGTTAGGTTAAGCAGGTTAGGTTATGCAGGTTAAGTTAGGTAAGTTAGGTAAGATAGGTAAGGTAAGGTAAGTTAAGTTAGGATAGGTAAAGTTAGGTTTAGGAACATTATGTTAACTAAGTAACATTGGGTGGAGAGGATAGGTTACGTGGGTTTGAACAGTGTAGTTCAGAGAATAGTTTTAGGGTAAAGTGACTAAGAAAATATATTTTAACAGAAGTGCAGGTTTGGTATGAAAAGCCGAACTAGTTACATTTTGGAGAGAAATTTTATGACTGAAGATCTCTTAAAGAATAACATGATGGAAGAAGGAGAGTTTCTTTGATGAACGAAGGCGTCTTAGAGAACAACTTTTTGGAGAACGAAGGTGAATTAGAGATCACTTTGATGACTCTGAGAATAACTTTGATCAACAAAGATGGATTGGAAAGTTTCTCTAATGAACGAAGGTGACAGAGATTAACTTTTACGATTTAGAGAACATCTTTGATGTCTTAGAGAACAACATTGATGTCTTAGAGAACAACATTGATGAATCTGAGAATAACTTTTATGTCTTAGAGAACAACTTTGATGAGCAAGATTAACTTTAGATGTCTCCGAGAATAACTTTTATAACATAGAAATTAACTTTAATGAACAAAAGTGAGTTAGAGAATACCTTTTGATGACTCCGAGAATAACTTTGATGAACAAAGATGTTTTGGAAAGTTTCTCTGAAGAACGAAGGTGACTCTGAGAATAACTTTTGTTGGTTCTTAGAATAACTTTGATGACTTTGAGAATGTCTTTGAGAACATGAGTAGTATTTTGTTAGCTCAGAGAATAACTTTTTGATGACATAGAGAATAACTTTGATGAGGAAGATTAACTTTAGATGTCTCTGAGAATAACTTTTATAACATAGAGAAGAACATTGATGGCTTAGAGAGAATATCTTTGATGAAAGATGATGTCTTAGATTAACTTTGACGTCTCTTGGAATAACTTTGATGACTTTTGAGAACAAGTTTGATAGCTCTGAGAAAGACTTTGTTGTCTTAGAGAATAACTTTGAGGACTTAGAGAATTAATATGTTGAACGAAAGTGAGTTAGAGAATAACTTTTATGTCTCTGAGAATAACTTTCATGTCTCTGAGAATAACTTTTATGTCTCTGAGAATAGCTTTTACGCCTCTGAGAATAACTTTGATGTCTTAAAGGATGTCTTTGATGTCTCAAAGGATGTCTTTGAGAGCAACTTTGATGAAACGAGAGTGAGTTAGAGATTACCTTTGTTAACTTTGAGATTAACTTTGATGAACGAGAAAATACTTTTTGATGACATCGAGAATAATTTTGTTAGCTCTGAGAATAACTTTGATAGCTCAGAATAACTTTTATGCCTCTGAGATTAACTTTAATGAACGAAGATGTCTTAGAAAGTTTCTCTGATGAACGAAAGGTTACTTAGAGAATAACATTTTGATAACTGAGATTAACTTTTTGATGACTCTGAGAATAACTTTGAGGATGCAAGTAAATTTTTGAGTGTTTGAGAGTGTCTTTTGATATCTCGAAGAGTCCCCTTGAAGTCTTAAAGGATGTTTTTGATGTCTCAAAAGATGTCTTTGAGTGCAACTTTGATGTCTTTGAGTAAGTCCTTGATGTCTCGAAGAGTGTCTTTGACTATATTTCTTACTTAACGACATATAATTTTAGTTAGGAACAATGATGAATATGACTATTTTAGCGAAGGGAAAGGTTACTTTAGTTAAGAACAGTGTTGGAAAGAGGCTACACATGACTATTTTCAGATGAGAGAAATGATATTTCAGTTAAGAAATGACAAGGAAACATGATGAAGTAACAATTTTTTTAGTTGACTGATGAATACTTTTAGTTAAGCAAAAGACAAAACATGACGAGGGAGACTATTTTTGTGCTCCCCAAAGTATAATGTCAGATAAGAACAGCGATGAAAGATGTCTTTGGTTATTTTTTCTCACTTGACAAAACGTAATTTTAGTTAGGAACAATGATGATGAATATGTCTTTTTCTGTTGATTGATGGATAATTTTAGTTATGAAATGACAATGAAACATGAAGAACACGGTTATTTTCTGATGACTAGGAATTAAGATTAGTTATGAACAGTGTTGGAAAGATTCCTTTGACTATTTATTGGTTGATTGGATAATAAGTTTAGTTGAGAAATGACGAAAGTGACTATGTTTTAGTTGATTGGATAATAAGTTTAGTTGAGAAATGACGAAAGTGACTATGTTTTAGTTGATTGGCGAAAGATTTTAGTTAAGAAGTTACAAGAAAGGTTTGTCTTTGTAAATTTGGAACTGAATAAAGTGTAGATTTGTTTAAGAACAGGGTTGGTAGAACTATTAAGTTGACTACGAGAATTACTTTGATATAGTTTTGCAAATAAAACTGGGTGACTAAAATTGTTGAGGGAACTGTATTGTAGTATAATATTATTTGACAAAGAACTAGTTAGCGAATGGAAGAAACAAATTGCTTTAAAGGAACAAAGAACATAAAAAAAATTGAGGTTAAGTAAGGGAATGAACACAGTGAACATACGGTGAACACAGAAAACATGTAAGAAAAATTTGATGAATAGAGTGAACATGCAGGGAATATGAACTTATAGAGAATATGAAGACATGATAAGGAACATAGGGAATACAAGAATGAACACTGAACATGTGAAGAATAAGCTAAGAACATTGAGAACATGAATATTGAGTATAAAAGTTATACAGAGAACATATGATGTACATGAAAACATGACAAAGAACATAGTGAACATACGGGGAAAATGGTAGAAAAAATTTGAACTGAGCATGCTGTGAACATTTGTAGAACATGGAGTGAACACAGAAAACATGGAAAAAATGTGAAGAACACAGCTGAATATAGAGAAAATATGCAAATACAGTATGATGATTATTGAAGGTTTGGATACGTTGGGGATGAGAAGGGTAAGGTAATTACTCTGATAAAGAGTTAGGCTGGAGAGGGACTTGATCGGATATATTTATGTTCGATGATCTAAGACAGAGGAAATGGGGCTTGGCTAATGCCCTGATTAATTTTACTATGTTAGAAATAAGGTGATCTTAAATCTCAGGTGATTTAGTTGGAAAATAAAGAACTTGTACAAAATGAACTAAGCTGGGGGACAAGAGTTGAAACTTGATAACTGAACTGGTTTTTATTTACTATGTCTGAAAATGTAGTTGGGTGTTTAAATCTCAGGGGGATTTGGACTGATAGTAATGAATTTACAGGAGTGAACTTGGACAGAGGACAAGAGCTAGAGTTTTATAATTGTTTACATCATATTTACTATGTCTGAAATACAGAGGGTAAAAATTTCAGGGAAATTGATGGGTTATTTACAAATATACGCGAGAGAACTAAGGTGGGGGACGAGAGTTGGAGCTCGACTGCTTTGGTCTTATTTACTAACTTTGAAGTATGTCTGCTTTAAATTTTGGGGAAAATTGATCTGTTACTAACGATCTTGTACAAATGAACTAAGCTGGGGGACAAGAGCTAGAGTTGGATAATTGTTTGGATTTACTAAACTACGTCTGAAATACAGAGGGTAGAAATTTCAGGGAATTTGATAGAATAACATCGAAGACAAGAGAAGGAAGTAAGGCGGGGGATTTTGATTTTATACTAAAGAAGATGTATTAGTAAAACTAAGGTGGGAACGTGAGCTAGTCCCTGACTTTGTTTATATATGTAAAACTGAATAGTTTAATGAAAAGGAACTATGAATGAACAATATGAAGGAGAGGGATGGTCCAGATATTATGGAGAAGATAAGATAAGATTACGAGGTAACCTGCATGCGGCGTCTGGCTGATGGTCTGAAAGTAAACACAGGTGGGCCACAGATTGTGAGGTAAGGGGGGGAGGGACATTATCGTATGACATTATTTTCATCATAACAACTTTAACAAACTCGTATGACATTATTTTCATTATAAGAACTTTAACAACTTCTAAAATCTGTGACTGACAAAATTTACCTGTAAACCCTGGCTCATAAACACGAATTTGAATTTCTCCCATAAGAACTTTAACAAACTCGTATGACATTATTTTCATTATAAGAACTTTAACAACTTCTAAAATCTGTGACTGACAAAATTTACCTGAAAACCCTGGCTCACATGCGGGATATTGGACCTCAAAACCCTGGCTCACACGCGTGATTTTGGACCTGAAAACCATGGCTCACACAGGTAACTTTTTCCGAAGTTGAAAACAGGCAAAATATGTCTGTAGAGTTCACCTGGAAATGCTGTTACACAAACACGATATTTTCTAAAAATTTTCTTTAAGATTTTTCTACTTATTTTCATCAAAAGAAACCTTAACAAACTTCTAAAATCTCAGAAATTATTTTCTTCATAAGAACTCCTTAATTCCAAATCACAGACTGCCCAAATTCGCCTGAAAAACCCTAAGCCACACAGAGGATTTCTAAATTCACCTGAAAACCCTAAGCCACACAGAGGATTTTTTCCCCCAGAAAAAAAATTCTCTGTGCGTCTTACTCCCTACTACTCATGATATTATCACATTGAATGCTTGTCATGTGTGGAGATGGATGTGTTTACTTAGATGATTGCTCTCTAATTTTAACAATCATTAATATTTTCTATTTGTATTTACCTATTGATTCTATAATAATTTGGTCACAATATTCTTTATTCAACAATGAACTGGTGCACGAACCACACTAGTTCCTAGACGTATATGAAGTTCTAGCAATACCCCCCCAATGTAGGTGTTTGAGGCTCTGACTTTAGTTAATTAACCATACAGTCCATTATTTATTTAAGTGATTATTCTTTCTAATATTTATCCATAGACACTGGTTCTTCCTTGTGTTTCTGATTATCACTTTTTATTAGTTTCCCTCTTTTCTCATAAGTGGGTGGTCCTTCGTTATTAACTTTATTAATTAAATAATTGAGTCAAGCCCCAGATATCCCACAACAGCCTTACCGTGCAGGTGTGGGCTAGTGGCACTCCTGCAACAGCCTTACCGTGCAGGTGTGGGCTAGTGGCACTCCTGCAACAGCCTTACCGTGCAGGTGTGGGCTAGTGGCACTCCTGCAACAGCCTTACCGTGCAGGTGTGGGCTAGTGGCACTGCTGCAACAACCTTAACGTACAGGTGTGGGCTAGTGGCACTCCTGCAACAGCCTTACCATGCAGGTGTGGGTTAGTGGCACTCCTCCAACAACCTTTCCTGTAGGAGAGGTGTTAACTGCTGTATATGGGCCGCCAGTTGAGCGGGCGGGGCGTTGTTGATGTTGGTGGCGTCGAGGGAGTAGCAGAACCTCAGCACCACCTGTAACACCAGTCTCTGTAAACATCTTTATCAAACTTTCCGGTTTGCGGAGCCGGTCGGCCGAGCGGACAGCACACTGGACTTGTGATCCTGTGGTCCCGGGTTCGATCCCGGGCGCCGGCGAAAAACAATGGGCAGAGTTTCTTTCACCCTATGTCCCTGTTACCTACCAGTAAAATAGGTACCTGGGTGTTAGCCAGCTGTCACGGGCTGCTTCCTGGAGGTGGAGGCCTGGTCGAGGACCGGGCCGCGGGGACACTAAAAAGCCCCGAAATCATTTCAAGATAACTCAACATTGTGGTGAAGGAGAGACAATATCAATTCTTTTTGCAACATCGTGGTCATAGCAGAGCGTAAGAAATGTTGCCTAGTATTTCAACACTTAAAAAATCCACAGAAATAACTACAAAGGAACATCAGACATTGGCTAAACCCTGCACATCCAACACTCAGCCAATTATCAACAGCCAGACAACACTCAGATTCAGTCAACCATCTTCAAGACCGAGACACAAAATTCACCATACTGCACCAGCAACCATAACAACTAAGGTAGTCAGGAGGATGAAGAAATAACAGAATACTGTAGTTGGATACCAATCAAAGACTAGATAAGGCGGGGTGCTGTATGGTGGTGTATGGTGAGGTCTGGTACTGTGTGGGTTATGTCTGGTGCTGTACTGTGGAGTATGGTGCTGTACGTGAGGTATGGTGGTGAATAATGAGGTCTGGTGTTGTATTGTGAGGTCTGGTGCTGTATAGTGAGGTATAGGGCAGTATAGTGAAGTCTGGTGTTGTATGGTGAGCTCTTGTAGTGTATGGTGAGGTCAGGTGCTGTATGGTGAGGTCTGGTGCTGTATAGTGAGATCTGGTGCTTTATCGCGAGGACTGGTGCTTTATCACGAGGACTGGTGTTGTATGGTGAAATCTGGTGTTGTATGGTGAGGTCTGGTGCTGTATGGTGAAATCTGGTGTTGTTTGGTGAGGTCCGGTGCTGTATGGTGAGGTCTGGGGCTGAATAATGAGGTCTGGTGGTGTATGGTGAGGTCTGATGCTGAATGGTGAGGTCTGGTGTTGTATGCTGAGGTCTGGTGCTGTATGGTGAGGTCTGGTGCTGTATGGTGAGGTCTGATGCTGGATGGTGAGGTCTGGTGCTGTATGGTGAGGTCTGATGCTGTATGGTGAGGTCTGGTACTGTATGGTGAGGTCTGATGCTGTATGGTGAGGTCTGGTACTGTATGGTGAGGTCTGGTAATGTATGGTGAGTTCTGGGTCTGTATGGTGAGTTCTGGTGTTGTTTTCTGAGGTCTGGTGTTGTATGATGAGGTCTGGTGCTGTATGGTGAGGTCTGAGGGGGGTATGGTAAGGTCTGGTGGAGTATGGTGACGTCTGGTAGTGTATGGTGACGTTTGATGGTGTAAGGTGACGTCTGGTGGTGTATGGTGACGTCTGGTGGTGTATGGTGAGCTCTGGTGGTGTATGGTGACGTCTGGTGGTGTATGGTGAGCTCTGGTGGTGTATGATGACGTCTGGTGGTGTATGGTGACGTCTGGTGGTGTATGGTGAGCTCTGGTGGTGTATGATGACGTCTGGTGGTGTATGGTGACGTCTGGTGGTGTATGATGACGTCTGGTGGTGTATGATGACGTCTGGTGGTGTATGGTGAGGTCTGGGGCTCTATACCTACTTGACAACTGATTGATGGGGTTCTGGGAGTTCTTCTACTCCCCAAGCCCTGTCTGAGGCCAGGCTTGGCTTATGAAAGTTTGGTCCACCAGTCTGTTGCTTGGAGCGGCCCGCAGGCCCACATACCCACCACAGCCCGGTTGGTCCGGCACGTTTTTTAGAAAACAGTCTAGTTTTCTCTTGAATATGTCCATGGTTAGTCCAGCAATATTTCTGATAGTCGCTGGGATGACGTTGAACAACCGCGGACCTCTGATGTTTATACAGTGTTCTCTGATTGTGCCTATGACACCTTTGCTCTTCACTGGTTCTATTCTGCATTTTCTTCCATATCGTTCACTCCAGTACGTTGTTATTTTACTGTGCAGATTTGGAACCTGTCCCCTCCAGTATATTCCATGTGTATACGAAATATACACATGGAATATGAATTGACTAGATATATTTGGTATCTGTCTCGTCTCCTTTCTAGTGAGTACATTTGGAGAGCTTTGAGACGATCCCAATAATTTAGGTGCTTTATCGCGTCTATGCGTGCCATATATGTTCTCTGTACTCCCTCTATTTCAGCAATCTTTCCTGCTCTGAAGGGGGAAGTGAGTACTGAGCAGAACTCATGACGGGAAAACACAAGTGACTTGACGAGTACAACCATTGTGATGGGATCCCTAGATTTGAAAGTTCTCGGAATTCATCCTATCATTTTTCTGGCTGTCGCAATATTTGCTTGGTTATGCTTTTTAAACGTTAGGTCGTCGGACTTCATTATTCCCAAATCCTTGACATGCTGTTTTCCTACTATGGGCCAGATTCGATTGTGTTTTGTACCCTGTATTATGTTTCAGATCCTCATTTTTGCCGTACCAGAGTACCTAGAATTTATCACTGTTAAACATTATGTTATTTTCTGCTGCCCAATTGAAAACTTTGTTGATATCTGCTTGTAGTTTTTAAATGTCTTCCGCAAACGTAATTGCCATTCTGATTTTTGTGTCATCTGCAAAGGATGACACGAAGCTGTATGGTGAGGTCTGATGGTGTATGGGGATGTCGGGTAGTGCATAGTGAGGTCTGAGGCTGTATGGCGACGTCTGGTGATGTGTGGTGAGGTCTGGGGCTGCATGGTGACGTCTGGTTGTGTGTGGTGAGATCTGGTGGTGTATGGTGAGGTCTGGTGTTGTATGGTGAGGTCTGGTGCTGTATGGTGAGGGCTGGTGTTGTATGGTGAGGTCTGGTGCTGTATGGTGAGATCTGGTGTTGTGTGGTGAGGTCTGGGGCTGTATGGTGAGGTCTGGTGCTGTATGGTGAGGTCTGGTGTTGTATGGTGTGGTCTGGTGCTCAATAGTGAGGTCTGTTGTTGTAAGGTGAGGTCTGGGGCTGTATGGTGAGGTCTGGTGTTGTATGGTGAGTTCTGGGTCTATATGATGAGGTCTGGTGTTGTATGGTGAGTTCTGGGTCTATATGATGAGGTCTGGTGTTGTATGGTGAGTTCTGGGTCTATATGGTGATATCTGGTGTTGTATGGTGAGGTCTCGGGCTGTATGATGAGGTCTGGTGTTGTATGGTGAGTTCTGGGTCTATATGGTGAGGTCTGGTGTTGTATGGTGAGTTCTGGGTCTATATGGTGAGGTCTGGTGTTGTATGGTGAGATCTGGTGTTGTATGGTGAGGTCTGGATTTGAGTGTAGATCAAAGCGTCCTACCCGCAGCAAACCAGAAAATCGGTCTTGCGTTACCTGTGAGCAAACACCCAGCAGCGCACCCACAACACTCGCACTAAAATGTACTTACCTATTTGCCTAATTGTGCTTACCTAATTGTGCTCTCGGGGGTTGAGCTCTGGTTCTTTGGTCCCGCCGAGCAACTGTCAATCCACTGGTGTACAGGTTGCTGAGCCTATTGGGCTCTATCATATCAACACTTGAAACTGTGTATGGAGTCAGCCTCCACCACATCACTTACTAATGCATTCCATTTGTCTACTACTCTGACAGTGAAGAAATTCTTTCTAACGTCTCTATGGCTCATTTGGGCACTCAATTTCCACCTGTGTCCCCCTAATGCGTGTGCCCCATGGGTTGAATAGTATGTCTTCTTCTTCCCTATCAATTTCTCTGAGAATCTTGTATGTGGTGATCATGTCCCCTCTAACTCTTCTGTCTCCCAATGACGTGAGGTTTAATACGCGTAGTCTCTCTTCGTAGCTCATACCCCTCAGTTCGGATACAAGTCTGGTGGCAAACCTTATGCTTGACTACATATAGACTGCATGCTGGAGCCGCATACTCCAGGATTGGCCTGACATATGTGGTATACAAAGTTCTGAAAGATTCCTTACACAAGTTTCTAAAGGCCGTTCTTATGTTAGCCAGCCTGTCATATGCCGCTGATGTTATCCTCTTGATGTGATCTTCAAAGAACAGGTCTAGCCTGATATTAAACCCCAGGTCTTTCTCTCTTTCTGGCTCTTGAAGTATTTCATCTCCCAAATGATACCTTGTATCTGGTCTCCTGCTCCCTATACCTATCTTCATTACATTGCATTTGCTTGTGATAAACTCTAACAACCATTTGTTCGATCATTCCTGCAGCTTGTCCAGGTCTTCTTGAAGCCTCAAGCTGTCCTCCTCTGTCTTAATCCTTCTCATAATTTTTACGTCGTCTGCAAACATTGAGAGGAATGAGTCTATACCCTCTGGGAGATCATTTACGTATACCAGAAACAGAATAGGTCCAAGCACAGAGCCCTGTGGGACTCCACTAATGACTTCACGCCAATCTGACATCTCACCCCTCACTGTAGCTCTCTGCTTCCTATTGCTTAGGTACTCCCTTATCCACTGGAGGATCTTACCAGTTACTCCCGCCTGTTTCTCCAGCTTATGCTTCAGCCTTTTATGGGGTACTGTGTCAAAGGCTTTCCGACTGTCCAAAAAAAAAAAAATGCAGTCCGCCATGCCTTCTCTTCCTTGCTTAATCTTTGTCACCTGATCGTAGAATTCTATTAAGCCTGTAAGTCAAGATTTATCCTCTTTGAGAAGGATAAAGGGAAGGGTAAAGAAAGAACGGACTTCGTGACAACCCATGTTGATGGGTTGTCACGAAGTCTCGTCTCTCCAGATGTGTTACTAGGTTTTTTCTCACAATCTTCTCCATCACATTGCATGGTATACAAGTTAAAGATACTGGCCTGTAGTTCAGTGCCTCTTGTCTGTCACCCTTTTTGTATATTGGTACTTCATTAGCAGTCTTCCATATTTCTGATAGGTCTCCCATTTCCAGTGACCTACTATACACTATGGAGAGTGGCAAGCATAGCGCTCCTGCACACTCTTTCAATACCCATGGTGAGATTCCGTCCGGACCAAAAGCCTTTCTCACGTCCAGATCCAACAGGTGCCTCTTGACCTCATCTCTTGTAATTTCGAACCTTTCCAAGGCCGCCTGGTTTACTGCCACCTCTCCTAGCGCAGTGACCTCTCCTTGTTCTATTGTGAAGACCTCCTGGAACCTCTAGTTTATTTTTTCACACCTTTTTGTCATTCTATGTGTTTCCTCCTCACTCTGTGAGAAGTCATTCTCTGTGTTAGTCCTCACCCATTCTAAGTTTCATCACCTGTTCCTTCACTGTTCTTTTCCTCCTGATGTGACTGTTTAGTAGCTTTGGTTTGGTCTTGGCTTTATTAGCTATACCATTTTCATCCTTTTTGTTAGCTTCTTTTCTCACACTAACATACTCGTTCCTGGTTTTCTGGTATCTTTCTCTACTGTCAGTAGTTCTGTTATTTCGGAAGTTCCTCCTCGCCCTTTTGTTCAGTTCCTTTGCTTTCATACATGCCCTATTAAACCACGGATTCTTCTTTTGCTTCTCGGTTTTTTCCTGTCAGGCCGGGAAGAACCTATTTACTGCCTCCTGACACTTTTATGTGACATAGTCCATCATGTCTTGTACGAACTTAGTTATGAGTTCTGTGTCCCATGGTATATCCCCTAGGAATTTTCTCATCTCCTCATAGTTTCCCTTTCGGTACGCCAGCCCTTTGTTTCCCAGTTTTTTTTTTTTTTTTGGGGGGGGAGATAATTCCTAGCTCTACCTGGTACTCAAAGATCAATTCATTGTGATCACTCATTCCCAAGGGCTTCCAATTTTACTTCCATTATATCCGACTCATTTAGGGTAAATATCAGATCAAGCAAAACTGGTTCATCCCCTCCTCTCATTCTTGTCGATCCCTTGATGTGTTGGCTTAGAAAGTTTCTTGTTGCTACGTCCAGCAGCTTAGCTCTCCATGTGTCTGGTCCTCCATGTGGGTCTCTGCTCTCCCAATCTATCTTCCCGTGATTGCGGTCTCCCATGATTAGTGTCTGGATCCGTTCCTGCTAGCCACAGTAGATGTTCTCTCTGTTATATTGACGGTGGCCACGTTGTTTCTGTCATATTCCTGTCTGGGTCTTCTGTCGTTTGGTGGGGGGTTATATATAACTACTACTAAAAAATTTTGTCCTCCAATTGCTATGGTACCTGTCATGTAGTCACTGAAATCTTCATCGCCCTGAACAACCATCTCCTCAAAACTCCAGCCTTTTCTTATCAGCAAAGCTACACCACCTCCTCCTCTTCCTTCTCTCTCTTTCTTCACTACATAGCAGTCCTGTGGAAACACTGCATTTGTTATGGTTTTCGTTAGATTTGTTTCTATGAGTGCTATTATGTCTGGGTTTTCTTCTAGTGCCCATTCTCAAAGTTCACTTGTTTTATTCGTAATCCCATGTATGTTAGCGTACAAAGTACACTAACAATGAGCTTCAGGGCTCACTAAAGTGAGCCCTGAAGCTCACTTTCTTCTGTTCATTCTCTTGACCCCTTCTTGGCGAGCGTTCTGCTGATGGAAGAAGCTGTTGAATAGCTGTGAAAATCTGTGAGGTGGTTAACAGGGTCTCGGATTTTGGGGTGGGGGTGGGGGTTTTAGGGAAGGGGGGGGGGACTGGTAGCGTATGGGGTAAGGAGGTAGGGGGGACATGGTGGGAATGGAGGAGGGAGTAACAGGGTCGGAATAGGGTGGGGGAGAGGGAGAGCTGAGTGAGCATTTGAGTGTGGGGCAGGTAGGGTGAGGGGTAGGGAGGGTTTCTATGCAGAGTTGTGGTGTTGCCCTCCCCTCTAGTGTTGCTGGGATTCTGGTTGTGGGTTCCCCTCTTGTCTCTCGGACTGTTGCGTTGGGGGCTGTGATTTCCTGGTTTCCTGGTCACGTGTATACTGTTTTGAGTTCTCTCCCCTCAGTTGTCGTGCAACGTTGTTCATTTTGGCATCAAATTGTTCGCAGTTGAAAGGCGCGCATTTTTCAAACTATTGATATTAATCGAACAATAAATGGAATTTTAAAAACACTTTTCATTTTGGAGGCAACATGCGTCCCGCCGGACATCTGTAGAGTTATTTATAGACGCAATTTGGGTCCCCCCCCCTCCCCCCCACCGCCGTAAATGGCAGGCGGATCATTAAACGATTAAAGTTTAATAATTAAGGGATTAAAAAATGTAAGAATACTAATAACTATATCCTAGACACACCTGACCAGCGATGTAAGATGCAGTTATGCCGTGTTAATTTACTTAAGCAGAATCAGGTAAGTGCAGGTACTACTCCTATGGTGTTGTGTTCAGGGGTTCATTCTCACTTACAGACATTTCATACTCTAAAGCCTCATTGTAGGTCTTATTTTAAGGTAAGTGACACTTACCGGGTCAAAGCCTCAAGTGTTTATGATAGTGCAGGAGAAACACTATTTTCTGATTTAAATAATAATGAAATTGTGAATAACTTGACTTCATATTTTCAAAACATAGATGCTAAGTCAGCGCTCCACTGTTGGATTTATTCACGAACTTTAACAAGGTATTCCAAGACAGTCCAGAGAAGTGCAGCCTGGTGTACCACGACCTCCAACTATCACCAGAACTGGACCAGTCCGACAACCCCACTACAGCACAAGTCTTCACAAGACTGAACTCATGAAGGAATAAGTTCAGAACCTGGTTGATAATGGATTAGCGACTCCCTGTGAGTCCCCGTGACCTTCACCCTGTATGTTACTCCCAAACCTCAGGGGGGTAAACTCCCTGTGAGTCCCCGTGACCTTCACCCTGCATGTTACTCCCAAACCTCAGGGGGGTAAACTCCCTGTGAGTCCCCGTGACCTTCACCCTGTATGTTACTCCCAAACCTCAGGGGGGTAAACTCCCTGTGAGTCCCCGTGACCTTCACCCTGCATGTTACTCCCAAACCTCAGGGGGGTAAACTCCCTGTGAGTCCCCGTGACCTAGTCCCCGTGACCTTCACCCTGCATGTTACTCCCAAACTTCAGGGTAAACTCCCTGTGAGTCCCCGTGACCTTCACCCTGCATGTTACTCCCAAACCTCAGGTAAAATCAGGTTATGTTCTGATGATCGTAAGCTTAATAACATTACCATTAAAGACTCTTTTCCTCTACCTCGTATCGACAACGTATTAAATGGCATAGGAAACCCAAAGTACTTATCCCAGATAGTTTTGTTGAAGGGCAATTACCAAATTGATATGACCGAAACTGCCAACTCCTTTTGGAGTTCACTCCTTTTGGACATTTTAGATATGAAAGATTACCATCCGGTCTTTGCAATACTGCGGCAACATGCCAGCGAGCAGTCAACCTGATCATGCAAGACACCTACATCTACTTGGATGACATCATTACTGCCACACACGACTGGACACAACATCTCGCACGATAGAAGAAACTGAAAAGCCCACCATAACCTAACAAGCAGTTAGGCAATTTTCGATATTTTAAAATATTTCTTTCCAAATTGGTTTATTCCAATTAATATTATTTTATTACATTAAAAAGTTAGTTACTGTCTTAGGTATGTTACGTTAAGTTAGGTAGGTTAGGCTGGGTTTGACAAATTTATTTTAGTTTTAACATTAAAAAAATTATTTATATATAAATGGAAAATTTTATCATTCTATAAGAACAAAAACTAGAAAAATATATAATTTCAGGAAAACTCGGCTTGTTAGGCAACTTGGCCTATTAGTCACACCATATATGCATATATATATAAAAGGAATACTCTAATGCTCCTAGGTCTCTTCCCCCATCTCTCTCAAAATATAATTTTATACATGAATAAGAACTCTAGGAAAACGCACAAAATATTTCCTCTTTATTCCATGGAAGTCGCCTGGTACTCTATAAATGTTAATATTTCTTAAAGCATTTAACTTAATCCACCTCCGACCAGCCTATGTTCGTCCCATACCTCTGACAAGTAGCATGTCTGAAGTAGCTTGTAATATTAAATGGAATGTAATTTTTGCCAATGATAATAACTATTGTATAAAATTTGTGTGGATCCCGTCCCATGTTGGAGTTGGAAAACATGACTTTGTAGATCGATTGGCCAATGAGACTTGCAGGAAAGAAAACACAGATTATGACTTTGAACTATCTAATGCAATTATTAGAACCATACAAATTAAAAAATTAATTCAGATTTAGAAAAACTAAGAAATGCCCAGAGACCTGAAAGATGCAGTATTAAAAACTATGACAACTGTTGTAATAATAGGTATTTGTATGGTCAACACATTAACCGGACCAGGCTGAGCCTCACCATAGTGAGGCTGAGACACTACCAGAATACTCAGAGTCTAAACTCTGTGATAAACCTATAATGCATTTACTAGAACACTATATTGTTGAATGTGAAATCGTAAAGGATTTTAAACCTCCTGACATATTGTACCACCAACTGTGTAACTATTTCATTAAATCAGGTGTACTGAAAGACATCCTAACAATTTATCCAAAATTTGCTTGTCCATTTTAAAGAATATTGAGCAATATTATATTATTTTTAAGCTGCATCTCTTATGAACCCATCCCTGCCCTTGTGTGGCAGTGCACAATAGAACACTACATTTGAAACTTTGTATAGAGTCAGCCTCCACCACATCACTGTATAATGCATTCCATTTGTTAACTACTCTGAAACTGGACAAATTATTTCTAATGTCTCTGTGGGCCATGTGGGTACTGAGTTTCTACCTGTGTCCCCTTGTTAAGGTTCCACCAGTGTTAAAGAGTTTGTTTTTGTCCACCCTGTCAATTCCTCTTAGAATTTGGTAGGTGGTTATCATGTCATATGATATATCATGGTTATCATAGTTTGGCTCAAGGCTCTGTCCTGGGACCTCTGTTATTCATTATATTTATAAATGATTTAGATTCAGGTTTGAGTAGCAATATTTGCAAATTTGCCGATGATTAAAAAATCGAGAGAGGGAGATAAGCACCGAAAAGGACTCACTATCACTTCAATTCGTTTTGAAATATAGAGTTTTTAAATAGTCAAAAGATTTGCAGATGCAGTTTAATGCTTATATATGTAAGGTTTTGAGGTTAGGTAATGATGATAGAGTTACAAGATACGAGTTAGAGGGTGTTGAGATTCCGAAAATGGATTGCGAAAGGGATCTGGGAGTTATGATTAGTAAGAATTTAAACCCAAAAGATCAATGCATGAATGTTCGTAATAAGGCCAATAGGACACTGGGATTTATTAATTGAAGTGAAGTAACAAGACACCTGGTGTTGTTCTTCAGCTATATCTTGCTCTGGTTAGGCCCCATTTTGATTATGAAGCTCAGTTTTGGTCGCCGTACTATAGAATGGATATAAATTACATAGAACGTATCCAGCATAGGATGACAAAGTTAATTCCCCAAATTAGAAATTTGTCATATGAAAAAATATTGACAAAGCTTAAATTACAATCTATAGAAAGGCGAAGAATTAGGAGTGACATGATAGACGTGTATAAGGGGATGAATGGCATAATGAAGTAAATATTATTGGGGTATTAAAAGTATCAACAAAAAATAGTATCAACAGACCTGGGTAAATACTGGTTCAGTAACAGGGTTGTTGATTTGTGGAACCAATTACCGCGTAACGCGGTGTAGGTGTTGTCCCTCGATTCTTTCAAGCATGGGTTGGACATGTATAAGAGTGGGATTGGGTGGTTATAGATAGGAGTTGCCTAGTATGGGCCAATAGGCCTTCTGCATACAGGCGATGAGTCACAATAACGTGGCTAAAGTATGTTGACCAGACCACACACTGGAAGGTGAAGGGACGGCGACGTTTCTGTCCGTCCTGGACCATTCTCAAGTCGATTGTGAGAATGGTCACAATCGTACTGTTATATCACTCTCAGGTACTCTTATAACTCTCAATATTTAGCATTTCTACAACTTTTTCTTCAACTGATCCTCTCCATCATCTTTACTACAAGAAAATCTCACCATATTGTGTTCAGCTCGCCATATTGTGTTCAGCTCACCATATTTTGTTCAGCTCACCATATTGTGTTATGCTCACCATATTGTGTTCAGCTCACCATATTGTGTTAAGCTCACCATATTGTGTTATGCTCACCATATTGTGTTCAGCTCACCATATTGTGTTTAGCTCATAATATTGTGTTCAGCTCATAATATTGTGTTCAGCTCATAATATTGTGTTCAGTTCAATATATTTTGTTCAGCTCACCATATTGTGTTCAGCTCACCATATTGTGTTATGCTCACCATATTGTGTTAAGCTCACCATATTGTGTTCAGCTCACCATATTGTGCTCAGCTCACCATATTGTGTTCAGCTCACCATATTGTGTTATGCTCACCATATTGTGTTCAGCTCACCATATTGTGTTCAGCTCACCATATTGTGTTCAGCTCACCATATTGTGTTCAGCTCACCATATTGTGTTATACTCACCATATTGTGTTCAGCTCACCATATTGTGTTCAGCTCACCATATTGTGTTAAACTCACCATATTGTGTTCAGCTCACCATATTGTGTTCAGCTCACCATATTGTGTTATACTCACCATATTGTGTTCAGCTCAACATATTGTGTTCAGCTGAACATATTGTGTTCAGCTCACCTTATATTGTGTTGAGCTCACCATATTGTGTTCGGCTCACCATATTGTGTTATACTCACCATATTGTGTTCAGCTCACCATATTGTGTTAAGCTCACCATATTGTGCTCAGCTCACCATATTGTGTTCAGCTCAACATATTGTGTTAAGCTCACCATATTGTGTGAAGCTCACCATATTGCTAAGCTCACCATATTGTGTTCAGCTCACCATATTGTGTTATACTCACCATATTGTGTTCAGCTCAACATATTGTGTTCAACTCAACATATTGTGTTCAGCTCACCATATTGTGTTCAGCTCAACATATTGTGTTCAGTTCACCATATTTTGTGTTGAGCTCAACATACCTTCATGCCGGCATTCCTTAAGGTGATGAAGTCATCAGTGATCTTCTGTAGGATGGTTGAGGTGAGGTTCTTGTTCACAAATTGGTCCAGAACAATGTTCCTGCAAGGTAAAGAAAAATTATGATAACCTTAAATTAAAATTCCAAATTTTACCCCGAGGGACGAGTTTATTGGGCAGCGCCACTCATCCTGTGAGAAGACATACCGCCATAGCAGCATGTACAACACTCCCCAATAGGAAGAAAACCCGCTGGGTTGTTCATCCTGTTACTTGTACCCAGACACAGCTGGGACTTGCTTAACTGTCTCAAGTGAACAGCTTCTCAAACAGGAAGATTAACATCTGTCAACCTTTAAAATCATACGTTATCTTGCGGGTGTAAAATGGGGAAATCTTTTAAGAACAGTAACAATATTTGACAAATAGTGTTTTCCTAACTCGAACAATGTGGGGTTTATTATTCTACACATATTTCTAATGTCTTTCACGTGTTCACATTCTCTCAGGTAGTGGCGGAGTACGTCACTCTCATAACAGATTCTGCAACTCCGCTGCTCAGCTTCTAAGATAACCTTCTTTACACAGAGACTGTAACTGTGTTTACCTATGTTCGTGGTCTGTGTACTGTGAGTGAATGGTGTTCGTGCTGTGTACTGTGAGTGAAGTGTCCTTGGTCTGTGTACTGTGAGTGGAAAATGTTCATGGTCTGTGTACTGTGAGTGAGTAGTGTTCGTGGTCTGTATACTCTGAGTAAATAGTGTTCGTGGTCTGTGTACTGTGAGTGAGTAGTATTCGTGCTCTGTATGCTGTGAGTGAATAGTGTTCATGGTCTGTGTACTGTTTGTGAATAGTGATCGTAATCTGTTTTCAGTGAGTAAATAGTGTTCTTGCTCTGTGTACTGTGAGTGAATAGTATTCCTACTGTGTAGTGTGAGTAAATAATGTTCCTGATCGGTTACTGAGAGTGATTAGTGTTCGTGCTCTATGTATTATGAGTGAATAGTGTTCGTAATCGGTGTATTGTGAGTAAATAGTGTTCTTTTTCTATGTATTTTGAGTGAATAGTGTTCATAGTATTGTACTGTGGGTGAATAGCGTTAGTACTCTGTGTACTGTGAGTAAAAAATATTCGTGTGGCATGTACTCTTGAGTGAATAGTGTACATTATCTGTGTATTGTGAGTGAATAGTGTTCGTGATGTGTATTGTGAGTGAATAGTGTTCGTGGTGTGTATTGTGAGTGAATAGTGCTCATAGCCTGTGTACTCTGAGGGAATAGTGTTCATGATAAGTGTACTGTGAGTGAATAGTTTTCATTGCCTGTTTCCTCTGAATGAATAGTGTTCAATGTCTGAATACTGTGAGTGAATAGTGTTCATTGTATGTGTTATGTGAGTAAATAGTATTCATGGTCTGTGTTTTGTGAGAGAATAGCGTTCGTGGTGTGTACCGTGAGTGAATATTGTTCATACTCTGTGTACTCTGAGTGAAAAGTTTTCATAGACTGTGTATTGTGAGTGAATAGTTTTTATGGCCTGTGTACTGTGAATGAATAGTGTTGAGTGCCTGAATACTGTGAGAGAATAGTGTTCACAGTAGGTTAACTGTGAGTGAATAGTGTTCACAGTAGGATAACTGTGAGTGAATAATGTTCATGGCCTCTGTACTGTTAGTAAAGAGTGTTCATGATCTGTGTACTGAGAGTGAATAGTGTTCATGATCTGTGTACTGAGAGTGAATAGTTTTCATGGCTTGTGTACTGTTAGTAAAGAGTGTTCATGATCTGTGTACTGAGAGTGAATAGTGTTCATGGTCTGTATACTGTAAGTAAAAAAGTGTTTGTTGTCTGTGTACTGTGAGTGAATAGTGTCCGTGCTCTGTAAACTGTGAGTAAATAGTGTTCGTGGTCTGTGTACTGTGAGGGGAATATTGTTTATGGTTTGTGAACTATGTGTGAATAGTGATCATGGTCTGTGTACTTTGAGGGAATAGTGTACTGTGTGCTCTGGGTACTGTGAATGAATAAAGTTCGTGCTCTGTGCTCTGTATGTAAATTTTGTTCATACTGTATTTACTCTGAGTAAATAGTGTTCGTGGTCTTTGTACTGTAAGTAAATAGTGTTCGTATTGTGCTTACTCTGAGTAAAGTGTTCGTGGTCTGGGTATTGTGAATGAATAGTGTCCGTGCTCTGTGTACTGTGAGTGAATAGTGTTTGTAGTCTGTGTACTATTAGTAAACAGTGTCCATGGTCTGTGTACTGTGCGTGAATAGTGTACATGGTGTGTACTGTGAGTGAATAGTGTTCATAGTCTATGTATTCTGAGTGAATAATGTTCGTGGACTGTGTAATGTGTGTGAATAGTGTTCGTGCTCTACGTATTGTGAGTGATTAGTGTTCATGGTATTTGTACTGTGAGTGAATAGTATTTTTATTCTTTGTACTGTGAGTGAGAAGTGTTTATGGTCTGTGTACTGTGAGTGAATAATGTTCATGGTCTGTGTACTGTGTGCGAGTAGTTTTTATAGCTTGTGTACTGTGAATGAATAGTGTTCGGTGTCTGAATGCTGTGAGTGAATAGTGTTCATAGTATGTGTAATGTGAGTAAATAATATTCATAGTCTGTGTTTTGTGAGTGAATAGTGATGGTGGTGTGTACTGTGAGTGAATAGTGTTCGTAGTCTGTGCACTCTGAGTGAATAGTGTTCATGGAATGTGTTCTGTGAGTGAATAGTGTTCAGTGGCAGAATACTGTGAGTGAATAGTGTTCATGGTATGAGTACCGTGAGTGAATAATGTTCATGGCCTCTGTACTGTTAGTGAATAGTGTTAATGGTCTGTGTACTGTGAGTAAATAGTGTCCATGGTCTGTGTACTGTGAGTGAAGAGTGTTCAAGGTCTGTGTACTGTGAGTGAACTGTTCGTTGTCGGTATACTGTGAATGAATCGTGTTCCTGGTCTGTGCATTGTGAGTGAATAGTGTTTACAATATGTGTACTGTGAGTAAATAGTGTTCTTGATCTGCTTGCTGTGAGTGAATAGTGTTTACAATATGTGTACTGTGAGTAAATAGTGTTCTTGATCTGCTTGCTGTGAGTGAAATTTGTTCGTTCTGTTTGTACTGTGAGTAAATTGCGTTCTAGGACTGTGTGTTGTGAGCGAATATTGTTCATCGTTTGTGTACTGGGAGTATAGTCTGTGTCCTGTGTTCTATTTTGAGTGAATAGTGTTCATGGCCTTTGTACTGTGAGTGAATAGTTTTCGTTGTCTTTGTACTGTGAATGAATCGTGTTCATGGTCTGTGTACTGTGAGTGAAATGTGTTCATTATCTATACATTGTGAGTGAATAGTGTTCATGATCTGTGTACTATGAGTGAACAGTGTTCGTGTTTTATGTATTGTGAGTGAATAAAGTTTATGGCATATAATGCTCATGTCTGTGTACTGTGAGTGAATAATGTTCTGATCTATGTACTGTGAATGAATATTGTTCTTGGTCTGTTAACTGTGAGTGAATAGTGTCCGTAATCTGTGTATTGTTAGTAAATAGTGTTCTTTTTATATGTATTTTGAGTGAATAGTGTTCATAGTCTTTGTACTGTGGGTGAGTAGCATTCGTAGACTGTACTGTGAGTAAAAAATGTTCATGGGGTGTACTGTGAGTGAATAGTGTTCATAGTCAGTGTACTCTGAATGAATAGTGTTCATGGTATGTGTACGCTGAGAATATAGTTTTCATAGCCTGAGTACTGTGAATGAATAGTGTTCAGTAGCTGAATACTGTGAGTG
Organism: Procambarus clarkii; assembly: GCF_040958095.1. NCBI lineage: Eukaryota > Metazoa > Arthropoda > Malacostraca > Decapoda > Cambaridae > Procambarus > Procambarus clarkii. The sequence continues at coordinate 26,233,093 of NC_091151.1, read as the reverse complement.
AACAGTGTTCGTGCTTTATGTATTGTGAGTGAATAATGTTCATGGTCTGGGACTTGAGAGTAAATAATTTTCATGTCTGTGTACTGTTAGTGAATAGTGTTTTGATCTATGTACTGTGAATAAATAGTGTTCTTGGTCTGTTAATTGTGAGTGTTCATGCCCTGTGTACTGTGAGTAAATAGTAATCGTAGTCTGTGTATTGTGAGTAAATAGTGTTCTTTGCATATGCACTTTGAGTGAATATAGTGTTGTTGTCTTTGTGTTGTAGGTGAATAGCGTACGCAGTCTGTGCTCTGTGAGTAAATAGTGTTCATGGGGGGGGGGGTGTACTCTGAGTGAATCGTGTTCATGGTCTGTGTACTGTGAGTGAATAGTGTTAATGGTCTGTGTACTGTGTGTGAATAGTGTTCGTGCTCTGTGATGTACTGTGAATGAATAGTGTTCGTAGTCTGTGTCTTGTGAGTAAATAGTGTTCGTGGGGTGTGTACTCTGAATGAATAGTGTGCATGGTCTATGTACTGTGAGTGAATATTTTTCGTGGTCTGTGTACTGTAAGGGAATAGTTTTTGTGCTCTGTGTACTGTGAGTGAATAGTGTTCGTGGTCTGTGTATTGTGAGTATAAAGTGTACATAGTCTGTGTATTATGAGTAAATAGCTTTTGTGGTCTCTGTACTGTGAGTGAATAGTGTTCTTCCTCTGTGTACTGTGAGTGAATAGTATTCGTAGTCTGTTTATTGTGAGTAAATAGTGTTCATGGTCTGTGTACTGTGAGAGAATAGTGTTCATGGTCGGTTTACTGTTAGTTAATAGTGTTCGTGCTCTGTGTACTGTGAGTGAATAGTGTTCGTGGTCTGTGTACTGTGTGTGAATAGTGTTCATGGTCTGAGTACTGTAAGTGAGTAGTGTTCAGTCTGTGTACTCTGAGTGAATAATGTTCTAAGTCAGTGTACCGTGATGGAATAGTGTTCGTTGTCTGTGTACTGTGAGTGAGTAGTGTTCATGGTGTGCTTACTGTGAGTGAGTAAAGTTCGTGCTCTTTGTACTGTGAGTAAATAGTGATTTCGCCAGTGATTTCTAGTAGACCCAGTCCCTGGGTCTACTGAAAACGCAGTTCGATCCCAACATGATCTCACCCAAACTACACTTGTTCCCCATAGTGGGAGGAGCCTACCTTCAGATTAGTAATAGAAAATCTTCCGATGAAAAAGGCTGCCTATGATGATCCAACAATCCTAAGTCACATCATAGAAAAGCAAATGAGCAGCATTGCAGTAGCAGGAGCCACGCGCATCATGTTGTCCATATAATTAGTGGGTTAGCTCGCATCCAGAGTTCTGCAGTTGCTATCCTTTGCAGTTTATCTATGTTTGCTTGGTGTCCTCATATTCCTGTGAGCATCATCTCTGTTTGATGGGGGAGGTTGGGAGGTAGGGGGGGTTGTAGTTTACCAATAGCATTGCCTTTTCTTATTTGATAGGGACGGAGGGGGGGAAGGGAAGGTTGTAGTTTACCTATACCACTATCTTGTTTGATGGAGGGGATGTAGTTTACCAATATTACTATCTTCTCTTGTTTGATGGGGCTATAGTTTACCAATACCACTATCTTTCCACCTGTTGCACGAGATCCAGTGATGTATTGTCACTTTGTGTGTGTTTGTGTATTTGTGTGTTTGTGTGTGTGTGTATGTGTGTGTGTGTGTGTGTACTCACCTAGTTGTGCTTGCGGGGGTTGAGCTCTGGCTCTTTGGTCCCGCCTCTCAACCGTCAATCAACAGGTGTACAGGTTCCTGAGCCTATTGGGCTCTATCATATCTACACTTGAAACTGTGTATGGAGTCAGCCTCCACCACATAGCTTCCTAATGCATTCCATTTGTCAACCACTCTGACACTAAAAAAGTTCTTTCTAATATCTCTGTGGCTCATTTGGGCACTCAGTTTCCACCTGTGTCCCCTACTGCGTGTGCCCCTTGTGTTAAATAGCCTGTCTTTATCAACCCTGTCGATTCCCTTGAGAATCTTGAATGTGGTGATCATGTCCCCCCTAACTCTTCTGTCTTCCAACGAAGTGAGGTTCAATTCCCGTAGTCTCTCCTCGTAGCTCATACCTCTCAGCTCGGGTACTAGTCTGGTGGCAAACCTTTGAACCTTTTCCAGTTTAGCCTTATGCTTGACTTGATATGGACTCCATGCTGGAGCCGCATACTCCAGAATTGGTCTGACATATGTGGTATATAATGTTCTGAAAGATTCCTTACACAAGTTTCTAAAGTTTCTTATGTTAGCCAACCTGGCATATGCTGCTGATGTTATCCTCTTGATATGAGCTTCAGGGGACAGGTCTGGCGTGATATCAACCCCCAGGTCTTTCTCTCTGACTCGTGAAGTATTTCATCTCCCAAGTGATACCTTGTATCTGGTCTCCTACTTCCTACCCCTATCTTCATTACATTACATTTGCTTGGGTTAAACTCTAACAGCCATTTGTTCGACCATTCCTGAAGCTTGTCCAGGTCTTCTTGAAGCCTCAAGCTGTCCTCCTCTGTCTTAATCCTTCTCATAATTTTGGCGTCGTCAGCAAACATTGAGAGGAATGAGTCTACACCCTCTGGGAGATCATTTACGTATATCAGAAACAGGATAGATCCAAGTACAGAGCCCTGTGGGACTCCACTGCTGACTTCACGCCATTCTGAGGTCTCACCCCTCACTATAACTCTCTGCTTCCTATTGCTTAGGTACTCCCTTATCCACTGGAGCGCCCTACCAGTTACTCCTGCCTGTTTCTCCAGCTTATGCATCAACCTTTTATGGGGTACTGTGTCAAAGGCTTTCCGACAGTCCAAAAAAATGCAGTCCGCCCATCCTTCTCTTTCTTGCTTAATCTTTGTCACCTGATCGTAGAATTCTATTAAGCCTGTAAGGCAAGATTTACCCTCCCTGAACCCATGTTGATGGGTTGTCACGAAGTCTCTTCTCTCCAGATGTGTTACTAGGTTTTTTCTCACAATCTTCTCCATCACCTTGCATGGTATACAAGTTAAGGACACTGGCCTGTTTTTCAGTGCCTCTTGTCTGTCACCCTTTTTAAATATTGGTACTACATTACCAGTCTTCCATACGTCTGGTAGGTCTCCCGTTTCCAGTGACCTACTATACACCATGGAGAGTGGCAAGCAAAGTGCTCCTGCACACTCTTTCAATACCCATGGTGAGATTCCATCCGGCCCAACAGCTTTTCTCACATCCAGCTCCAATAGGTGCTTCTTGACCTCATCTCTTGTAATTTCGAACCTTTCCAAGGTCACCTGGTTTGCTGCCACCTCTCCTAGCGCCGTGACTTCTCCCTGTTCTATTGTAAAGACCTCCTGGAACCTTTTGTTGAGTTCTTCACACACCTCTTTGTCATTCTCTGTGTACCTGTCCTCGCCCACCCTAAGTTTCATCACCTGTTCCTTCACTGTTGTCTTCCTCCTGATGTGACTGTGTAGTAGCTTTGGTTCGGTCTTGGCTTTATTAGCTATGTCATTTTCATACCTTTTCTCAGCTGCTCTTCTCACACTAACATACTTGTTCCTGGTTCTCTGGTATCTCTCTCTACTTTCTGGTGTTCTGTTATTACGGAAGTTCCTCCATGCCCTTTTGTTCAGCTCCTTTGCTTTCATACATTCCCTGTTAAACCACGGATTCTACCTTTGCTTCTCTGTTTTTACCTGTTGGGCTGGGACAAACCTGCTTACAGCCTCCTGACATTTTTGGGTGACATAGTCCATCATGTCTTGTACGGACTTGGTTCCGAGTTCTGTGTCCCAATGTATATCCCATAGGAATTTATTCATCTCCTCATAGCTTCCCTTTCGGTACGCCAGCCCTTTGTTTAACAGTTCTTTTTTGGGGGTGATAATTCCTAGCTCAACCAGGTACTCAAAGCTCAACACACTATGATCACTCATTCCCAAGGGAGCTTCCAACTTAACTTCCCTTATATCCGACTCATTTAGGGTAAATATCAGATCAAGCAAGGCTGGTTCATCCCCTCCTCTCGTTCTTGTCGGTCCCTTGACGTGTTGACTTAGAAAGTTTCTTGTTGCCACATCCAGTAGCTTAGCTCTCAATGTGTCTGGGCCTCCATGTGGGTCTCTGTTCCCCCAATCTATCTTTCCATGGTTGAAGTCTCCCAAGATTATTAGCCTGGATCCGTTCCTGCTAGCCACAGAAGCTGCTCTCTCTATTATATTGATGGTGGCCAAGTTGTTTCTATCATATTCCTGTCTGGGTCTTCTGACATTCGGTGAGGGGTTATATATGACTACTACTATAATTTTCTGTCCTCCAGTTGCTATGGTGCCTGATATGTAGTCACTGAAACCTTCACAGTTCTGAATTACCATCTCTTCAAAACTCCAACCTTCTCTTAGTAGCAAAGCTACACCACCTCCTCCTCTCCCTTCTCTCTCTTTCCTCACTACATAGTAGCCCTGTGGAAACACTGTGTTTGTTATGGTGTTTGTTAGCTTTGTTTCTGTGAGTGCTATTATGTCTGGGTTTTCTTCTAGTGCCCATTCTCCGAGTTCACTTGTTTTATTTGCAATTCTATCTATGTTAGTGTACATTGCCTTGAAGCTCACGTTCTTCAGTTCATTTTCTTGTCCCTTTCTTGGCGAGCATTCTGCTGGTGTGGGAAGCTTTTCAGTGGGTGAGATGATCTGTGAGGTGGTTTGCAGAGTCTCAGAGGAGTTTGGGGTCAGGGGTGGGGGTTTCAGGGGAGAGGGGACAGGTAGGGTGTGGGTTAAGGAGATAGGGGGGGACATGGAGGATACGGGGTGAGGGGGGAGGAGGGATAGGGAGGGTATGGGATGAAGGGGGAGGGGGACGGGGGGGGGGAAGGTGGGAGGGGGGAAGGTGGGAGGGGGGACATGATGGGAATGGGGAAGGGATGACAGGGTAAGAATGGAGTGGGGAGGAGGGAGGGCTGGGTGGGGGGCAGGTAGGGTGAGGGGAAGGGAGGGTTTCTATGCAGAGGGGGGTGGTGGTGTGTGTGTGTGTGTGTGTGTGTGTGTGTGTGTGTGTGTGTGTGTGTACTCACCTAGTAGTGTTTGCGGGGGTTGAGCTCTGGCTCTTTGGTCCCGCCTCTCAACCGTCAATCAACAGGTGTACAGATTCCTGAGCCTATCGGGCTCTATCATATCTACACTTGAAACTGTGTATGGAGTCAGCCTCCACCCCATCACTTCCTAATGCATTCCATTTGTCAACCACTCTGACACTAAAACAGTTCCTTCTAATATCTCTGTGGCTCATTTGGGCACTCAGTTTCCACCTGTGTCCCCTCGTGCGTGTTCCCCTTGTGTTAAATAGACTGTCTTTATCTACCCTATCAATTCCCTTCAGAATCTTGAATGTAGTGATCATGTCCCCCCTAACTCATCTGTCTTCCAGCGAAGTGAGGTTTAATTCCCGTAGTCTCTCCTCGTAGCTCATACCTCTCAGCTCGGGTACTAGTCTGGTGGCAAACCTTTGAACCTTTTCCAGTTTAGTCTTATCCTTGACTAGATATGGACTCCATGCTGGGGCTGCATACTCCAGGATTGGCCTGACATATGTGGTATACAATGTTCTGAATGATTCTTTACAAAAGTTTCTGAATGCCGTTCGTATGTTGGCCAGCCTGGCATATCCCGCTGATGTTATCCGCTTGATATGTGCTGCAGGAGACAGGTCTGGCGTGATATCAATCCCCAAGTCTTTTTCCGTCTCTGACTCCTGAAGAATTTCCTCTCCCAGATGATACCTTGTATCTGGCCTCCTGCTCTCTACACCTATCTTCATTACATTACACTTGGTTGGGTTAAACTCTAACAACCATTTGTTCGACCATTCCTTCAGCTTGTCTAGGTCTTTTTGAAGCCTCAAACAGTCCTCTTCTGTTTTAATCCTTCTCATAATTTTAGCATCGTCTGCAAACATTGAGAGAAATGAATCGATACCCTTTGGGAGATCATTTACATATATCAGAAACAAGATAGGACCGAGTACAGAGCCCTGTGGGACTCCACTGGTGACTTCACGCCAATCGGAGGTCTCACCCCTCACCGTAACTCTCTGCTTCCTATTGCTTAGATACTCCCTTATCCACTGGAGCACCTTACCAGCTACACCTGCCTGTCTCTCCAGCTTATGTACCAGCCTCTTATGCGGTACTGTGTCAAAGACTTTCCGACAATCCAAGAAAATGCAGTCCGCCCAGCCCTCTCTTTCTTGCTTAATCTTTGTCACCTGATCGTAGAATTCTGTCAAGCCTGTAAGGCAAGATTTACCCTCCCTGAACCCATGTTGGCGATTTGTCACGAAGTCCCTTCTCTCCAGATGTGTTACCAGGTTTTTTCTCACGATCTTCTCCATCACCTTGCATGGTATACAAGTCAAGGACACTGGCCTGTAGTTCAGTGCCTCTTGCCTGTCGCCCTTTTTGTATATTGGGACCACATTCGCCATCTTCCATATTTCTGGTAGGTCTCCCGTCTCCAGTGACTTACTATACACTATGGAAAGTGGCAAGCAAAGTGCCTCTGCACACTCTTTCAGTATCCATGGTGAGATCCCATCTTGACCAACAGCCTGTCTAACATCCAGATCCAGCATGTGTCTCTTGACCTCCTCTCTCGTAATTTCGAACTCTTCCAAGGCCGCCTGGTTTACCTCCCTTTCTCCTAGCACAGTGACCTCACCTTGTTCTGTTGTGAAGACCTCCTGGAACCTCTTGTTGAGTTCTTCACACACCTCTCTGTCATTCTCTGTATACCTGTCCTCGCCTGTTCGAAGTTTCAATACCTGTTCTTTCACTGTTGTTTTCCTTCTGATGTGACTGTGGAGTAGCTTTGGTTCGGTCTTGGCTTTGTTTGCTATATCAAGAGGATAACATCAGTAGCATATGCCAGGTTGGCTAACATAAGAACGGCCTTTAGAAACTTGTGTAAGGAATCTTTCAGAACATTATATACCACATATGTCAGACCAATCCTGGAGTATGCGGCTCTAGCATGGAGTCCATATCTAGTCAAGCATAAGACTAAACTGGAAAAGGTTCAAAGGTTTGCCACCAGACTAGTACCCGAGCTGAGAGGTATGAGCTACGAGGAGAGACTACGGGAATTGAACCTCACTTCGTTGGAAGACAGAAGAGTTAGGGGGGACATGATCACCACATTCAAGATTCTCAAGGGAATCGACAGGGTTGATAAAGATACGCTATTTAACACAAGGGGCACACGCACTAGGGGACACAGGTGGAAACTGAGTGCCCAAATGAGCCACAGAGATATTAGAAAGAACTTCTTTAGTGTCAGAGTGGTTGACAAATGGAATGCATAAGGAAGCAATGTGGTGGAGGCTGACTCCATACACAGTTTCAAGTGCAGATATGATAGAGCCCAATAGGCTCAGGAACCTGTACACCTGTTGATTGACGGTTGAGAGGCGGGACCAAAGAGCCAGAGCTCAACCCCCGCAAGCACAACTAGGTGAGTACTAGGTGAGTACACACACACACACACACACACACACACACACACACACATCTCTAACATCTTCCTAACATCTCTTCATATTCCATCTATGACTACATAGCAGGTACCGTAACAAATGGAGGGAAAAAAATTATAGTCGTAGTCATATATAATCCACCACCAAATGACAGAAGACCTAGACAGGAATATGATAGAAACAACATGGCCACCATTAACATAATAGAAAGAGCAGCTTCTGTTGCTAGCAGGAATGGATCTGGACTACTAATTATGGGAGACTTCAACCATGGGAAGATAGATTGGAAGAACAGAGACCCACATGGAGGACCAGAAACATGGAGGGCTAAGCTGCTGGACGTGGCAACAAGAAACTTTCTAAGCCAGCACATCACAGAACCAACAAGAATGAGAGGAGAAGATGAACCAGCAATGCTTGATTTGATATTTACCCTAAATGAGTGGGATATAAGAGAAGTTAAGATGGAAGCGCCCTTGGGAATGAGTGACCACAGTGTATTGAACTTTGAGTACCTGGTAGAGCTAGGACTTATCTCCCACAAAAAAGAACTAGGAATCAAAAGGCTGGCATACCGAAAGGGAAATTATGAACAGATGAGAAGTTTCCTAAGTGAAATACCTTGGGACACAGACCTCAGAGATAAGGACCTCAGAGATAATCCTCTGGGACAGCCTCCAGCATCGAACGAATCTCACAAAGCCAGTCTTCCACTCGGCGGTTGCGTTCCACCTTAATAAGCGGCAACTCCGTGCGTCTGAGTGTCGGCAGAGTCAACTTGGGAATCAGACTCACAATTCCCGGTTTATATGACGCGGGGCTACTGGCAGTGGGTGGGTCCTGGGGTTGGGAACTGGGTTGAGGTTGGGGTTCGGGTTGAGGTACGGTGTGGGTGGCCTTGGGTTGAGGTATGGTGTGGGTGGCCTGGGGTTGGGGTGTGGATGGAGGTTGGGGTTGAGGTATGGTGTGGGTGGCCTCATGTTGGGGTGTGGATTGAGGTTGCGGTTGAGGTGTGGGGTGGGTGGCCTGAGGTTGAAATGGGTATGGGGTGGCCTGGAATTGGGATGGGTCCATACCCATCCCAATTCCAGGCCACCCCATACCTGAGGTTGGAATGGGTATGGGGTGGCCTGAGGTTGGAATGGGTATGGGGTGGCCTGGGGTTGGAATGGGTCTGGGGTGGCCTGGGGTTGGAATGGGTATGGAGTGACCTGGGGTTGGGGGAAGGGTTGGTATGGGAATTGAGGATGGGGTTTGTATGGGAATTGAGGATGGGGTTGGTATGGGAATTGAGGATGGGGTTGGTATGGGAATTGAGGATGGGGTTGGTATGGGAGGTGGGGTTGGGGTTGTTGTAGTGACGGATGAGGTGTACCTAGGTGTTGTGGTATTGGTGTTATATGGGGTAGTTCCTGCTGTTGGTGGGGCTGTTCCTGTTCCCGTTGAACGGGTTGCTGGTGGTGTTCTCTACTGACCGAAGTGGGACGTCCTTCCGTACTAACTGAAGCCCCTTGTCCAGCTCCCTGTCTGCCCTGTTGGCATGGCGTCGATGTTATTTGTGGGGGAACCCAAGACGGCTCTCCCCACTCTTGGGACGACTCCTAGCAAGACTCCCCACTCATGTCAATAATCGTATCTCTACTGGGATGGAAAGATACCCTCGCCTGCCCAGTCCCATGCGGAACCCGTGAACTCGTCTCTTCAGTCCCACTGACCCCACCTGTCACGTCAGCTGAGCTACCTGAGCGGTTCCCCGTGGTGTCGGAAGAGGTGCTGTCCTCTACACTTCCACTCCCACTGGTCCCCACTGACTGGTCACTGTCTGGGTTAAACATTTCCTGTGATTCCCTGTGTGCCATATCTCTTGTAACTACCCTTTAGTACACCCTCGACCCGGACTCACTACAACCGTGATCTTACACAAATAAAAAAACACAACTCTTTTCCAAGAGAAAACTACTAAATTCCCAAAATAGGAAATACACCGATTTCTCGAGAGAATCGCTGCAGTGAATTCAATGAATGAGTGTCTGCCCCGCACTTGTGTCTGACCATGAAATATCCCGCAGTCCTATTACTGAAAGCAAAGTCCTCTACGTTAAAAAAAAATTAACGAATCTAATTTGTATAAAATAATTTAAATGATAACGCAATTACCGCGCAGCCCTCATGATGGATTAATAAAGAATATTTACTGTACTTGAATACTAAACGCACTTGAAGTGAGCAGCGTGGCCACTGATGACTGATGGAGCGGGACCAGCTGCGCTGAAAAAAAAACTAAGTCCCGCGCTTTTTCGCTTAAACGCTGAAAAATCAAAATTTTTATTCTGAAGGAAAATAACTAGGTTTACGTTAATAAACCGCTCCAGCGATTAATATAGACACCCAGGACATATATTTGCTTGCCAAAATTTGAATTTACACCAAAAAGTGCGTTTTTACTCAATGCTGGACTCTGCCAATTTTTCTGACTCCGAGGGAAAAAAATTCTATCACCCCAAATATCACAAAACTCCTTTAATTCGCAAAAATGTTTTTTTCGTTCACAGATGTAAATATGCTGTTATTTAATACTGACGCTGTATACAGAACAATGCTGACACATCGGGCGGCTTCTACACTCACGAATTCGAATTTTCGTCAAAATCCGAGATTTTCATCTCAAGTGGACTCTTGACAAAATTACAACACGATTTTCTCGAAAAACTAATTAAATTCGGCAAAAATGTAATTATCACTGTTTAATGCTTAAGAACAGAATTACGTCCCTTGCGCGCACTAGAGAGTAATACTGGCCCTAGAATATACACAAAACATGAAAATTCGAATTTTTGCCAAAATGTACGATTCTAGCCTAAGGCTGGACTTAGAAAAATTTCCACCTACGTTTCTACTGAAACAGAATTCTAAGTCTAAAAACACAATTCTACCGTCTTACTGGTAAACACTAGAATAATATCATCCGCATCGACTGAGGAATCCTAATGACGCCCAGATCATATACGTAACCCACGAATACAAATTAATTACAGTAAACTACTTTCCGACGTTGACTTAGCCGAAAACTTATCCCAAAATACTGAGAAATATTTCCCGAACTCTATTAAACATTTACACGAAAATACTATCCCTTAACAACTCCTTCACTAACTATAGTGACCATCGTATAGCCCTAAGTCCAGAGGATTAACTACGCTCTAGAAACAACGCCTCTGACTTATACTAATACAACAGGGAATAGCAAAACTTAATGTACGCACTTAACCTAATATGCAAGAAAATGCTAAACACTTGGGAAAATTTTTTAACCAGGGATTGAATTTAGGGGAATCAAAAATTAATCTCTAGAACAACGCAAATAAGCGGAATTACTTTATAAATTTAGTATACTTAATTCAAAGATACACTCGACTTAATCTTATAATTGCTCCTACCGGCCCGCCGTACTGCACTTAGCCTAGGGGTCTCGACCGTCTAGGTTCTAACAGAGCGACACGCAGCTTTCAGTAACAATTAAGACTAGGGACGACTCAACCTCCACTAAGTGTGCGATCACTTAGTTGTTGAATCACTGCTAGGTAGGTTACTAGTCCGTCCCTCGGAGGCCGCAACGCCTTTCATGGATTTACGTTTTTCCTAGCGTTTTGGGTCGTCTAATAACGCCCTCGGACCTATCTCCTGGCGTCCCACAGATATATCCACCCAGACAGCAAACAAGGAACTGCTCTTGAGAGTATGGCGGCTCCCAACACCTCTGAATTAATTGCAATGGGTCGAGTATGGTACCCAGTCCAATCAACTCGGAGCGGTTTCCTTAGCCAATAAATCTTAACAGCCTAATCTTACTAACTAAACCTAAATCGTATCAGCTCGCATGAACCCAAGATTCGCCAATCCCCACTCAAACGCTCTGTTGTGAGGCGCAAGACTAATCCTGGCCCGCGGCTGTCTCCCTAGCATCCGCGCATGTGTTTGAATGGCTAAACGCATGAGCCTTTCAACAATTTCAAACAAAATTTTTGAAACCACCGCTGTGCACCATTGAAACACGGGGATGGTGGTCTCGAATGATCTTACCTGCCTTTTCTCCCTCTACCAGTATTCTTACTTTTTATTCTCTACCAAGGGACTCCAAAACTTTTACCAAAGCCGACTCCACGCCACGTGGTCCTAAGACGATTGACCGACTTAGGATTCTACAACCCGTATGACGTGACCTAGGCTTTGAGCAAAACCCTAGAATCGCCTCCGTCGCCACCACCAGACCAGTAACACTGAGCAATGATCGAGGTCTGGATCGATCATGCTAATTAATCAACCTTGGGGCTTGATCCCCACTATAACCGATACCCTTTAAGATCTTAAGTGTGGAATTAATTAAACGGGAATGATGAATTCCGATTCGATGTTAGAATCGGCGCCCAATTCAACTCTGCCTCGTGTGGACCACATGACCAGGACAAGTCCACATAAATATAACATACACATGGAAATAATGAAAATGCCGATTATTGACTAATTAATTTATTAAAAGAAAAACTAAAACAAAATCTAAAGATGAGCACTCCCTATCAATCTACCATTCCCTATTTGGCAATGAATTGACTATCCCTATAAATAACAATAACAACTATACCCCTATGTTGACCAGCTCAGATGTTGGGGCTGGTCTTGGGGGAGAGGTAAGATGGTTGACCTCTCCCAGTTGATCTCTGATCCCACACTAATCTCTCCTCGTCTGGTCTTCCCCAGACTAGAGCATTGTATCCTTCCGCATAGTCTAAGTTTTACCAAGTTACTAGCAAGGCTTAAGTTTAACAATTAACCTCTGTTTGTACTGAATTGATCCAGATTGGTTGAAATATTTTATTGAAGTTAAATTACACAAGCCTCTTAAGGAAGGCCTAATCCCGATCAAAAAATGGCTATTTAACCTTTGAGAAATTACTGAATGTGGAAACTGTTGACCTATGACCGCCAAGTCGCTGAGGTCACTACCGCGCTACTGCCTAGTTCTGGCTTCTTGACGTCACTGATGGTGACTTAACTCAAGTCTCCTAATAATTAGAATACTCTTGGTACTATAACCAGGAATATTATACAATACCATTTTAATACAAAATGAATAAAGGCTAATTTCTCTAAATAAGTGAATACTATAGAATGGTTCATTATACAAAACTATGAACAAAGATGTCCGCCATTTTGTGACTCAGACTTGCTAATGCCCAGAGGAATGCGCGTTGAGCGGTCAGGTCCTTACCCGACTTCTGGAACCTTCTGGATAATTCTTACAACAGCCTAGTTTGTTACACTGGTAGTAACAGTTGGTGTCCTGGTAGTATCAGTTGGTGTCCTGGTAGTAACGGTAGTTGGTGTCCTGGTAGTAACAGTTGGTGTTCTGGTAGTAACAGTTGGTGTCCTGGTAGTAACAGTTGGTGTCCTGGTAGTAACAGTTGGTGTCCTGGTAGTAACAGTTGGTGTCCTGGTAGTAACAGTTGGTGTCCTGGTAGTAACAGTTGGTGTCCATGGTAGTAACAGTTGGTGTCCTGGTAGTAACAGTTGGTGTCCTGGTAGTAACAGTTGGTGTCCTGGTAGTAACAGTAGTTGGTGTCCTGGTAGTAACAGTTGGTGTCCTGGTAGTAACAGTTGGTGTCCTGGTAGTAACAGTTGGTGTCCTGGTATTAATAGTTCGTGTCCTGGTAATTAAGTTGGTGATCAAGTGGGCGTGCGTGCGCGCGTGTCCGCCTCTGGAACTCTCGTCCTGGTGATCGTCAAGTTAGAGGTACCAGAAGAAGGAGAGTTTCATGGAGTGAAGGAACTCAATTAATCAAAACTTATACTGTAAAAGATGTTAATCATTATTAAATTATCAAACTGGTTGTAAATTACAATAAATAGTTTTAAAAGAGTGCAACAATTGTGTACAATGTTCGTTGTGTGTTCTCAGGGAGCACCAACTGGGTGTACAACCCTGAGAGAGGCTTCTACCACCACACTGAGACTCTCTCCTCCGCCTGGGCACCTCTCACCAGCACTCAACTCAGCCAGTATGTCTCCGCTAACTACTCTCTCATCTTTAGGTACGTGGTCCTTGTTGTGTCCCTCACACTCACACACACACACACCCTGAATATGGGGCTTATGCTCTATATTCAGGAAGGGGTTAGGAAGGGAAGAGAGGACTGGGAGAGGGAATGTGCTCGGATCACAAACGAATTAGGAAGGATTAACAGCATGGCGAAGTCAAGAGGATTAGTGGGGGATGGGTTAGTGAGTGGGGTTGGGATGGGGAATCTCCAGGGAAGGGGCTACCAGTATGACAGCGAATTACTGAGGAGATGGACTATTATAATACACGGATTATTCGAATCTGGGGCACCAACAAGACAAGAAAGGATAGAGATGGAAAAATATGAATTGCATGAGATATTGAGATGTATTGGAGCAGGAATGGCAGGAAACGAGGTGGATATCTGCGGCCGTATTGGACCTTACAATTGTACCAAGAATAGACCTGTTCTGGTGCAATTCTCCAATGAGGCAGATGTGGAGTACATAATGAGGAACAAGCATTTACTCAGAGGGAGTGAAACCCATTACAATGTGTTTTTAGAGAGGTTTATGACGAAAGATGGGCAAATAGCCCACAAGAATAGATGGCAAGCACGACACCGTACCCCTAGCCTCTCAGGTAGCCTCACCTCTCAGGTCACCTCCCAGGCCACATCCCAGGTTACCTCCCAGGTCTCCTCTCAGGTCACATCCTCCCCAACTCAGCCCTCCTATACCTCCCCCCTGCCTCAGCCCCCCCAAAATCCCCCTGCCTGATCCCCCCAAAACCCCCTTGCCCCTTCCACATTTGCACCTCTCCAACGACTCCCCTGCCCCTGCTACATCACACCTATCAACGACCCCAGTGAGTCAAGCCATGCCCTCCCCAAACCCACCTTCCCATCCCCCCTCCCCTACTACCCCTTCCTACTCCCCTGCCCCTTCCTACTCCCCTGCCCCTTCTACCCCATTGCCTTCAATTCCATCTACTCCATCCCAGCTTCCACTGCACCCCTCTTCCACACACCCCGAAACCCCACCCAACCCTCACCCCTCCTATGCACCTCCAGCCCACATTTAACCCCCTCACCTTGTGACCCCCTAACACCTTCCCCCATCTCCCTCTCCCTCTTCCCCTCTTCTACCCCAAAACTCCTGCCTACCCCCGATTCCCCCCTAACTAATACACCCTCTTTTCCACTCCCAGCACCCATGCTCCATTCTCCTCTCAGCCCTCTGCCCTCAATATCCCTCTCCCCTGCAAACTCTCAACCTCTATCTGACTCTCAGTCTCACTCTACTTCTCAACCCCTGTATGCCATTCAGACCCTCCCTAACTTTCAGACCCATTATGCCCTTCCTACCCTCCTAGATGCCCAGACCCCATTCGCCTACCAGGCACACCCAGGCACCTCCCCAGCACATCCCCAGACACCCCCACAGCCCCCATTTGCTCCCCAGACCCCACCCCAGTTCCCCCCAGACCCCCGGTGAAAGGGGGAACTCTGGCACCAGAGTTTCCAAAAAGAGTCTCAAGGTTTGGTACACCAATGCTGATGGGGTATCCAATAGAGCAGAAGAGATAAAAGAAAGAGTTAGTGAGGCAGACCCAGACATAGTGGCAATAGTGGAAACTAAAATTAATGGCATGATCTCGGATGCGATCTTTCCAGAGGGGTACCAGGTGATAAGAAAAGAAAGGACACAGAGACAGAGAGGGGGAGTGGCACTTCTTATAAAGCGGAAATGGAAGTTTGATGAGCTGGAAAATCCGGGTACCAATGAAAGCACGAGCTCCATACATGGAACTCTGACAGTGGATGGGAAGAAGATTGTAATCTTGATACTCTACAATCCCCCACCAAACAGTGGAAGGCCCAGGCAGGAGTATGAGGACAGCAACAAGGCATGTATAGATGAACTGCAGAGGGCAGCAACAATAGCTCATAGAATGAGAGCGAAGCTGCTGGTCATGGGGGACCTAAATCACGGAGAGATAGATTGGGAAACAAGGAATCCCCATGGCGGGGAGGAGACCTCCCCGGTAGACATGGCTGGTAGATGTTATTGACAGGAATTTCCTAACACAGCATGTGAAGGAAGACACTAGGGAAAGAGGAGGGATTACGCCCAGCCTATTAGACCTCATTTTCACCCAGAATGTAGAAGACATCGAGCATTTGGAACATGAAATACCACTAGGAGCCAGTGACCATTGTGTCCTAGTCTTTGACTACATGATGGAACTTAAAATTGTGACCAAAGGACAAGAGGTCCGGGAAAGGAGACTTGATTAAAGGAAAGGGGACTACAGGAGGATAAGGGACTATCTGGAAGAAGTGCAGTGGGAGGAAGAAAATAGAGGAAAGACAGTCCAAGATATGATGGACCTACTCATATGGAAATGCAAGGAGGCCAACGAGAGATTTATACCAACAGTAAAGGAAAATAGTAGGAGGGAATATAATAACCCATGGTTTAATAGACAGTGTCAGGAAGCAAAAAGAGAAGCAGGAGGGAGTGGAGGAAGTACAGAAGACAAAGGACAGAGGACAACAGAATTAGATGCTATAGAGCTAGGAACGATTACATTAACATAAGACGAGTGTTGGAAAGAAATTATGAGAATGATATTGCAGTCAAAGCGAAAAAGCAACCTAAATTATTACATAGCCATATAAGAAGGAAGATGTCGGTGAATGACCAAGTGACAAGACTAAGGAAGACAGAAGGGGCATATACAGAAAGTGACAAGGAAATCTGCGAGGTACTGAATGCCAGTTTTCATGGAATGTTCACAACCGAGCCTGAGCAGCTCCCATTGTTAGAAGAGAGTACCCTAGATGAAAAAGATATAGAGGTGACAGCAGAGGAGGTAATGAAACAGCTGACAACACTGGATGCCACTAAAGCAGTTGGACCAGACAAACTATCACCGTGAATACTCAGAGGCAGCGCAGACTCCCAACGTGCCTCTGGCCAGGATCTTTAATGGGTCAATTATGTCGGGAAATTGCTCCATTGCTGGAAGATGGCAAATGTCGTACCGATTTTCCAAAAAAGGGATAGGGAAGGCACTTAACTACAGACATGTATCACAGACAAGCATTCCCTGCAAAATACTTGAAAGAATAATTTGGCTAAGACTTGTTGTACACCTAGAGAACGTTAGGTTTGTAAACAAACATCAACAGGGGTTCTGGAAAGGGAAATCATGCCTAACAGACCTTTCGGAATTCTATGATAAAATAACGAGGATAAGGCAGGACAGAGAAGGATGGGGCAGACTGCATATTTCTGGACTGCCAAAAAGCCTTTGGTACAGTACCGCACATGAGACTGTTAATCAAACATGAGAGGCAGTCGGGAGTAAACGGAAAGGCCCTAGCATGGGTAAGGAACTACCTAACAGGAAGGAGTCAGAGAGTGACGGTAAGGGGCGAGAAGTCGGATTTGCGAACAGTAACGAGTGGAGTACCTCAAGGATTGGTGCTGGGACCAATTCTATTTCTAATATACGTAAATGACAAGTTTACAGGAGTAGAATCCTACTCCTGTAATCCGCGAACATGTCGATGTTCGCGGATGATGCAAAATTAATGAGAAGAGTTGTGACAGATGAGGATTGTAGGATCCTCCAAGAGGACCTGAACAGGTTGCAGAGATTTTTTTTTATTATTATTATTTTCTACCACAGACGTGGTCACACATTTACAATGCTAACCAGCATATATACATTTTCTTCTGTCCTCCATGGACAGGGTTAGAGATCAGTTAAACATATAGTTCAGGGATTTATTGAACAATCAACCACAGAAGGGGATTCGGTACTTTTAAAATGCTAAGCTAACCTACATACGTAAATACATAGATACACAGATTTACGTATGCCCTACATAAAGTGTTCGAAGTGTCATTAATGTGCATTTACAAAGGTGAAATGCAATTCTGATCAGCTTCCATATGTACTTTATACACATACATATACATACACACACACATATATACATACATATACATATATACATGCATATATACACACACATGCATTCACATACATTTGTCTCTTTTACTCTGACAGGGTGAGATAGCTGACAGAGAAACTAGTGTGCAATTAAGCACTTAATCACTGAAGGTGATTAAGTGGAGGTGACACCACCTCCTCCACTCCCTTCTCTCTCTTTCCTCACTACATAGTAGCCCTGTGGAAACACTGCGTTTATTATGGTGTTTGTTAGCATTGTTTCTGTGAGCGCTATTATGTCTGGGTTTTCTTCTAGTGCCCATTCTTCGAGTTCACTTGTTTTATTAGTAATTCCATCTATGTTAGTGTACATTGCCTTGAAGCTCACTTTCTTCAGTTCATTTTCTTGTCCCTTTCTTGGCGAGCATTCTGCTGGTGTGGGAAGCTTTTCAGTGGGTGAGATGATCTGTGAGGTGGTTTGCAGGGTTTCAGGGGAGTTTGGGGTGAGGGGTGGGGGTTTCATGGAATGGGGGACAGGTAGGGTGTGGGTTAAGGAGATAGGGGGGACATGGAGGATACGGGGTGAGGGGGTAGGAGGGATAGGGAGGGTATGTGATGAAAGAGGAGGGGGGACAGGGGGGAAAGGTGGGAGGGGGGACATGATGGGAATGGGGAAGGGATGACAGGGTAAGAGTGGGGTGGGGGGGAGGGAGGGTTGGGTGGGGGCAGGTAGGGTGAGGGGAAGGGATGGTTTCTATGCAGAGGGGGGTGGTGGGGTTGCCCTGCCCTCTGTTGCTGGGATGCTGGTTTTGGGTTCGCCTCTTGTCTCTAGGACTGTTGTGTTGGGGGCTGTGATTTCCTGGTTTGCTTCTCCCTCCCTGCGCTTCCTCCTTGCCTCTGCTGCCCTGGCTCTCTCCTCCTTCGTCCTGTCCCTCTGCAGGAATACTTTCTTGTATCCCTCCACATGCTGCAGTCGACTCTTCCAGTCGAGAATATCCTCCTTCGTGGTTTCGTTTGTAAACACCACCTTTACAAGTCGGTTTCTGTCCTTGTTGTACCAGCCCAACCTGAAAACCTTCTCAATGTTTCGTTCAGCCCCTTCCATCTACAACCCCTTCAGTAGCCCCTGTACTGCCTCTCTATCCTTGCTATTCCATTCTTGCCTGTTGGATCCTTCCTGTTCTTTTATGCCTACAACTACCACTGATCTTTTTCTCTCCAGCAGGTGAGTGGTGCATCTTGCTGCTTCCTGTGAGGTGGCTGCTTGCATCGCTACCTCCCTCACTGTGTCCATTGCTTCTGAGCTCTTTTTCAGTATGTCTGCAAATGTTTCAGGTACAGAGGCAGTTCCTTCTAATGTAACATTCCCACCTTCCCTTTGGATGATAATCTGATGCTCGGTCTTTTTATTTTTTTCTGTGAGGGATTTGATCTCCTCTCTTGCTGATGTCAGCTCACTTTGCAGGTTGTTAATTGTAATCCTCATTTCCTGCATCTCCTTCCTGAATCCCTCCAGAACTTGGGTTAACATGTCCCTCGTTTGATCAATTTGGCTGTTTCCTGTGTCCCTGTTGCGTCCACCTGCCATGTTGCCCTTGTCAAGAGAGAGAGAGAGCAAGAATAGTCCTAGTGTGAGTGGGTGTGGTGGGGGGGGGGAGTGTTTTGGGAGAGTGGGAGTGGTGGTGGTGGGGGGAGTGTGTTGGGAGAGTGAGATGGTGGGTTAAGCGATGGGTGAGGTGTAGTCTTCAGATTACGGCGGGTGGGGGAGGATTAGCGGCTTATCTGGGTTCCCAGTGAGCTCACAGTTGCTGTCCCTGTTACCTGTCTACCACGATTGTATTATTACGATTGTATTATTGAATGGAATGCAATAGTGTCTATGATATGATATTATATAAGGGGCCATGTCACCGAAAGTCCGATGAAAAATGGAATATTTACGAAAAATTACGAAAAATACTACAACGTTCTGGCAACACTGTGGTCCAAACCGTTTAATGATATCTTAAAAAATAACGTAATTAGAGTCAAATTTCCCGCTGCAACTTTCGTGAATCTGGTCCTCGCGCCGTGAGTACGCCGCGGGGTATTGTATCTTACGTTGTAGATGTCTTATTTTTCGTAATAGCGTTGAAAATAACATGTTATGCATAAAATGAATATAAACTAACCATATGGCAACACAACATATGGTCTGACACGAGGGTGGTGCAGTCAGTGACTGCGTGTCTCTCATGGAGAGAGGATGTATGCTGACGCGCTCACACAATATCTCCCAGAACATGCTATTTTTGGATTTTTAGCTATTTGTACTGCAATATGACTTACCAAACGAACAAGAGAGAAGCATTGACAGCTAGATGCATGCGAGCTCTCCATACGAGCTGGCCGCAATGCGTAAATCACCACTCACGAGTGACCGCAGGTAGAGAAACTTTGAGAGCGCGCTACGCAACTCCAACTTTTAAAATTAGATAAAATTTCACAGCCTTTATTTATTATTCTATTTACATGAAACTTGCACATTATATGTAGAAAATACGCCTCTATAAACGCATGTCATTATTCTTATCTACGTAGATTTATTGATTTTATAAATAATGATACACCTCATTTTGTTGCATACGTTTTTGGGAAACTTTTATAAAATCTGTATTATTGCACTAAATACATCTAGGAAAATAATGTGACATGCAAATCTTTATTATATAGTAAGGTCATAGCTGAGTGTCTTATAAATGATTTTGGTTCACAATTGTGGGCTGTGAAATTTTTTGAACATGGTTGAAAAATTCGTCTTTTTTTTGTTTTTGTTTTTTCTCCGTCTCTATTTAGGCTGAGATGCTGAAACTTGGCCTATGTGCAGCACCTTTCACATGTATCAGGATAATAAATTATGAATACCCTACAACAACTTTTTATTTCGGGGGAGATGGCCCCATAAACCTTGTACACTGTTGGAGACTTATGAGAGACACTTACCAGCCAGCCCCCCACAAGCACTCTAGGTGAATACACGGCGTGTCGTCGGTAATCCTGTGAGGTCTTCAGGTCTCCGCTTGTGTCCCGGCTGATGCGACTGATGCTTCCTCAAGAAGTCGATATTCACTAGCTATCTTCTCTAAATTCACTAAGATAATTCACCACGAGATGTGATCAATGTGATGCATAACAATGCCACTGTTCAATTTACACTATCCCGATTCTCACTGCACAGTACACCCGCTCCCTTGAACCCTATTGTTCCCTGGTTAACGCGACCGCTGACCCTACACGTCTGCTCACGATCAAAGCTGACTCAAGACTTCTTTTTGTGTGTGTGTGTGTGTGTGTGTGTGTGTGTGTGTGTGTGTGTGTGTGTGTGTGTGTGTGTATGTGTGTGTGTGTGTGTGTGTGTGTGTGTGTGTGTGTGTGCGTGTACTCACCTTTTTGTTCCTGCAGGATCGAACATTGACTCCTGGATCCCGCCTATTTATCCGTCGGTTGTTTACAACAATGACTCCGGTCCTATTTCCTTATCATATCTAGTTTTAAAATTATGAATAGAGTTTGCTTCCACAACCTGTTCCTTAAGTGCATTCCATTTTCCCACTACTGTCACGCTAAAAAAAAGAAAACTTCCTAACATCTCTGACTCATATGAGTTTCCAGCTTTCACCCATGTCCCCTCGTTCTGTTAGTATTCCATGTGAACATTTCGTCTATCCACTCAGTCAATTCCCTTAAGTATTTTCTACGTTCCTATCATATCCCAACCTCTCCCTTCTTTTTTCTAGTGTCGTAAGGTTCAGTTCCTTCATGCGCTCTTCATATTCCATCCCTCGTAACTCTGGGACAAGCCTCGTTGCAAACCTCTGAACGTTTCCAGTTTCCTTGTGTGTTTCTTAAGGTGGGGACTCCATGATGGTGCAGCATACTCTAAGACAGGTTTCACGTAGGCAGTGTAAAACACCCTAAATTCCTCCTTACTTAGGTCTCTGAATGATGTTTTAACTTTTGCCATTGTATAGCACTTCTGTCGATATCCTATTTATATGTGCCTCGGGAGTTATATTAGGTGTTACGCCTACTCCCAGGTCTTTTTCTCGAATCTGCACAGGTATGCAGTTCCCCTTCATTGTGTGTTGTCCCTTTGGTCTCCTATCACCTAATCCCATTTCTGTAACTTTACATTTGCTCATGTTGAACTCCAGTAGCCCTTTCTCTGACCATCTCTGCCATGTGATGTTATGGTGGCCAGAATTCGCCTGGGA
The DNA here is from genome assembly GCF_040958095.1 of Procambarus clarkii. NCBI lineage: Eukaryota > Metazoa > Arthropoda > Malacostraca > Decapoda > Cambaridae > Procambarus > Procambarus clarkii. The sequence goes on along the minus strand of NC_091151.1, from coordinate 26,211,275 downwards.
TATAGACGTATCTGGCAGCTTTCTCAAAACCCAAATGTCGAGTACACAATGTGTCAACTTTGTGAAAGAGAAAACATGCACTCTCTTGAACATTATATTGTAGAATGTCCCATATTGTCTGACTTTCGCCGTCCTGGGCTGAGGTATGCTGAACTGTGTAATTACTATATGAGTACTTGAACACTTGATGATATATTGGACTTGTATCCAAGATTGACCATGTAATGTATCATTTATACAATGTATGTATGTGATGTAACTATATAACCTGAGCTTGTAAAAGCACCTTAATCACCTTCAGTGATTAAGTGCTTAATTGCACACTAGTTTCTCAGTCAGCTATCTCACCCTGTCAGAGTAAAAGAGACAAATGTATGTGAATGCATGTGTGTGTATATATGCATGTATATATGTATATGTACGTATATATGTGTGTGTGTATGTATATGTATGTGTATAAAGTACATATGGAAGCTGATCAGAATTGCATTTCACCTTTGTAAATGCACATTAATGACACTTCGAACACTTTATGTAGGGCATACGTAAATCTGTGTATCTATGTATTTACGTATGTAGGTTAGCTTAGCATTTTAAAAGTACCGAATCGCCTTCTGTGGTTGATTGTTCAATAAATCCCTGAACTATATGTTTAACTGATCTCTAACCCTGTCCATGGAGGACAGAAGAAAATGTATATATGCTGGTTAGCAATGTAAATGTGTGACCACGTCTGTGGTAGAAAATAATAATAATAAAAAAAAATCTCTGCAACCTGTTCAGGTCCTCTTGGAGGATCCTACAATCCTCATCTGTCACAACTCTTCTCATTAATTTTGCATCATCCGCGAACATCGACATGTTCGCGGATTACAGGAGTAGGATTCTACTCCTGTAAACTTGTCATTTACGTATATTAGAAATAGAATTGGTCCCAGCACCAATCCTTGAGGTACTCCACTCGTTACTGTTCGCAAATCCGACTTCTCGCCCCTTACCGTCACTCTCTGACTCCTTCCTGTTAGGTAGTTCCTTACCCATGCTAGGGCCTTTCCGTTTACTCCCGACTGCCTCTCATGTTTGATTAACAGTCTCATGTGCGGTACTGTACCAAAGGCTTTTTGGCAGTCCAGAAATATGCAGTCTGCCCCATCCTTCTCTGTCCTGCCTTATCCTCGTTATTTTATCATAGAATTCCGAAAGGTCTGTTAGGCATGATTTCCCTTTCCAGAACCCCTGTTGATGTTTGTTTACAAACCTAACGTTCTCTAGGTGTACAACAAGTCTTAGCCAAATTATTCTTTCAAGTATTTTGCAGGGAATGCTTGTCTGTGATACATGTCTGTAGTTAAGTGCCTTCCCTATCCCTTATTTGGAAAATCGGTACGACATTTGCCATCTTCCAGCAATGGAGCAATTTCCCGACATAATTGACCCATTAAAGATCCTGGCCAGAGGCACGTTGGGGGTCTGCACTGCCTCTGAGTATTCACGGTGATAGTTTGTCTGGTCCAACTGCTTTAGTGGCATCCAGTGTTGTCAGCTGTTTCATTACCTCCTCTGCTGTCACCTCTATATCTTTTTCATCTAGGGTACTCTCTTCTAACAATGGGAGCTGCTCAGGCTCGGTTGTGAACATTCCATGAAAACTGGCATTCAGTACCTCGCAGATTTCCTTGTCACTTTCTGTATATGCCCCTTCTGTCTTAATTAGTCTTGTCACTTGGTCATTCACCGACATCTTCCTTCTTATATGGCTATGTAATAATTTAGGTTGCTTTTTCGCTTTGACTGCAATGTCATTCTCATAATTTCTTTCCTACACTCGTCTTATGTTAATGTAATCGTTCCTAGCTCTATAGCATCTAATTCTGTTGTCCTCTGTCCTTTGTCTTCTGTACTTCCTCCACTCCCTCCTGCTTCTCTTTTTGCTTCCTGACACTGTCTATTAAACCATTGGTTATTATATTCCCTCCTACTATTTTCCTTTACTGTTGGTATAAATCTCTCGTTGGCCTCCTTGCATTTCCATATGAGTAGGTCCATCATATCTTGGACTGTCTTTCCTCTATTTTCTTCCTCCCACTGCACTTCTTCCAGATAGTCCCTTATCCTCCTGTAGTCCCCTTTCCTTTAATCAAGTCTCCTTTCCCGGACCTCTTGTCCTTTGGTCACAATTTTAAGTTCCATCATGTAGTCAAAGACTAGGACACAATGGTCACTGGCTCCTAGTGGTATTTCATGTTCCAAATGCTCGATGTCTTCTACATTCTGGGTGAAAATGAGGTCTAATAGGCTGGGCGTAATCCCTCCTCTTTCCCTAGTGTCTTCCTTCACATGCTGTGTTAGGAAATTCCTGTCAATAACATCTACCAGCCATGTCTACCGGGGAGGTCTCCTCCCCGCCATGGGGATTCCTTGTTTCCCAATCTATCTCTCCGTGATTTAGGTCCCCCATGACCAGCAGCTTCGCTCTCATTCTATGAGCTATTGTTGCTGCCCTCTGCAGTTCATCTATACATGCCTTGTTGCTGTCCTCATACTCCTGCCTGGGCCTTCCACTGTTTGGTGGGGGATTGTAGAGTATCAAGATTACAATCTTCTTCCCATCCACTGTCAGAGTTCCATGTATGGAGCTCGTGCTTTCATTGGTACCCGGATTTTCCAGCTCATCAAACTTCCATTTCCGCTTTATTAGGAGTGCCACTCCCCCTCTCTGTCTCTGTGTCCTTTCTTTTCTTATCACCTGGTACCCCTCTGGAAAGATCGCATCCGAGATCATGCCATTTATTTTAGTTTCCACTATTGCCACTATGTCTGGGTCTGCCTCACTAACTCTTTCTTTTATCTCTTCTGCTCTATTGGATACCCCATCAGCATTAGTGTACCAAACCTTGAGACTCTTCTTGGAAACTCTGGTGCCAGAGTTCCCCCTTTCACCGGGGGTCTGGGGGGAACTGGGGTGGGGTCTGGGGAGCAAATGGGGGCTGTGGGGGTGTCTGGGGATGTGCTGGGGAGGTGCCTGGGTGTGCCTGGTAGGCGAATGGGGTCTGGGCATCTAGGAGGGTAGGAAGGGCATAATGGGTCTGAAAGTTAGGGAGGGTCTGAATGGCATACAGGGGTTGAGAAGTAGAGTGAGACTGAGAGTCAGATAGAGGTTGCGAGTTTGCAGGGGAGAGGGATATTGAGGGCAGAGGGCTGAGAGGAGAATGGAGCATGGGTGCTGGGAGTGGAAGAGAGGGTGTATTAGTTAGGGGGGAATCGGGGGTAGGCAGGAGTTTTGGGGTAGAAGAGGGGAAGAGGGAGAGGGAGATGGGGGAAGGTGTTAGGGGGTCACAAGGTGAGGGGGTTAAATGTGGGCTTGAGGTGCATAGGAGGGGTGAGGGTTGGGTGGGGTTTTGGGGGGTGTGTGGAAGAGGGGTGCAGTGGAAGCTGGGATGGAGTAGATGGAATTGAAGGCAATGGGGTAGAAGGGGCAGGGGAGTAGGAAGGGGCAGGGGAGTAGGAAGGGGTAGTAGGGGAGGGGGGATGGGAAGGTGGGTTTGGGGAGGGCATGGCTTGACCCACTGGGGTCGTTGACAGGTGTGATGTAGCAGGGGCAGGGGAGTCGTTGGAGAGGTGCAAATGTGGAAGGGGCAAGGGGGTTTTGGGGGGATCAGGCAGGGGGGGTTTTGGGGGGGCTGAGGCAGGGGGGAGGTATAGAAGGGCTGAGTTGGGGAGGATGTGACCTGAGAGGAGACCTGGGAGGTAACCTGGGATGTGGCCTGGGAGGTGACCTGAGAGGTGAGGCTGCCTGAGAGGCTAGGGGTACGGTGTCGTGCTTGCCATCTATTCTTGTGGGCTATTTGCCCATCTTTCGTCATAAACCTCTCTATAAACACATTGTAATGGGTTTCACTCCCTCTGAGTAAATGCTTGTTCCTCATTATGTACTCCACATCCGCCTCATTGGAGAATTGCTCCAGAACAGGTCTATTCATGGTACAATTGTAAGGTCCAATACGGCCGCTGATATCCACCTCGTTTCCTGCCATTCATACTCCAATACATCTCAATATCTCATGCAATTCATATTTTTCCATCTCAATCCTTTCTAGTCTTGTTGGTGCCCCAGATTTGAATAATCCGTGTATTATAATAGTCCATCTCCTCAGTAATTCGCTGTCATACTGGTAGCCCCTTCCCTGGAGATTCCCCATCCCAACCCTACTCACTAACCCATCCCCCACTAATCCTCTTGCCTTAGCCATGCTGTTAATCCGTCCTAATTTGTTTGTGATCCGAGCACATTCCCTCTCCCAGTCCTCTCTTCCCTTCCTAACCCCTTCCTGAATATAAAGCATAAGCCCCATATTCAGGGTGTGTGTGTGTGTGAGTGTGAGGGACACAACAAGGACCACGTACCTAAAGATGAGAGAGTAGTTAGCGGAGACATACTGGCTGAGTTGAGTGCTGGTGAGAGGTGCCCAGGCGGAGGAGAGAGTCTCAGTGTGGTGGTAGAAGCCTCTCTCAGGGTTGTACACCCAGTTGGTGCTCCCTGAGAACACACAACGAACATTGTACACAATTGTTGCACTCTTTTAAAACTATTTATTGTAATTTACAACCAGTTTGATAATTTAATAATGATTAACATCTTTTACAGTATAAGTTTTGATTAATTGAGTGCCTTCACTCCACGAAACTCTCCTTCTTCTGGTACCTCTAACTTGACGATCACCAGGACGAGAGTTCCAGAGGCGGACAGGTGCGCACGCACGCCCACTTGATCACCAACTTAATTACCAGGATGCGAACTATTAATACCAGGACACCAACTACTGTTACTACCAGGACACCAACTGTTACTACCAGGACACCAACTGTTACTACCAGGACACTAACTACTGTTACTACCAGGACACCAACTGTTACTACCAGGACACCAACTGTTACTACCAGGACACTAACTACTGTTACTACCAGGACACCAACTGTTACTACCAGGACACCAACTGTTACTACCAGGACACCAACTGTTACTACCAGGACACCAACTGTTACTACCAGGACACCAACTGTTACTACCAGGACACCAACTGTTACTACCAGGACACCAACTACCGTTACTACCAGGACACCAACTGTTACTACCAGGACACCAACTGTTACTACCAGTGTAACAAACTAGGCTGTTGTAAGAATTATCCAGAAGGTTCCAGAAGTCGGGTAAGAACCTGACCGCTCAACGCGCATTCCTCTGGGGATTTGCAAGTCTGAGTCACAAAATGGCGGACATCTTTGTTCATAGTTTTGTATAATGAACCATTCTATAGTATTCACTTATTTAGAGAAATTAGCCTTTATTCATTTTGTATTAAAATGGTATTGTATAATATTCCTGGTTATAGTACCAAGAGTATTCTAATTATTAGGAGACTTGAGTTAAGTCACCATCAGTGACGTCACGAAGCCAGAACTAGGCAGTAGCGCGGAAGTGACCTCAGCGACTTGGCGGTCATAGGTCAACAGTTTCCACATTCAGTAACTTCTCAAAGGTTAAATAGCCATTTTTTTATCGGGATTAGGCCTTCCTTAAGAGGCTTGTGTAATTTAACTTCAATAAAATATTTCAACCAATCTGGATCAATTCAGTACAAACAGAGGTTAATTGTTAAACTTAAGCCTTGCTAGTAACTTGGTAAAACTTAGACTATGCGGAAGGATACAATGCTCTAGTCTGGGGAAGACCAGACGAGGAGAGATTAGTGTGGGATCAGAGATCAACTGGGAGAGGTCAACCATCTTACCTCTCCCCCAAGACCAGCCCCAACATCTGAGCTGGTCAACATAGGGGTATAGTTGCTATTGTTATTTATAGGGCTAGTCAATTCATTGCCAAATAGGGAGTGGTAGATTGATAGGGAGTGCTCATCTTTAGATTTTGTTTTAGTTTTTCTTTTAATAAATTAATTAGTCAATAATCGGCATTTTCATTATTTCCATGTGTATGTTATATTTATGTGGACTTGTCCTGGTCACGTGGTCCACACGAGGCAGTTGAATTGGGCGCCGATTCTAACATCGAATCGGAATTCATCATTCCCGTTTAATTAATTCCACACTTAAGATCTTAAAGGGTATCGGTTATAGTGGGGATCAAGCCCCAAGGTTGATTAATTAGCATGATCGATCCAGACCTCGATCATTGCTCAGTGTTACTGGTCTGGTGGGGGCGGCGGAGGCGATTCTAGGGTTTTGCTCAAAGCCTAGGTCACGTCATACGGGTTGTAGAATCCTAAGTCGGTCAATCGTCTTAGGACCACGTGACGTGGAGTCGGCTTTAGTAAAAGTTTTGGAGTCCCTTGGTAGAGAATAAAAAATAAGAATACGGGTAGAGGGGGAAAAGGCAGGTAAGATCATTCGAGAACACCTTCCCCGTGTTTCAATGGTGCACAGCGGTGGTTTCAAAAATTTTGTTTGAAATTGTTGAAAGGCTCATGCGTTTAGCCATTCAAACACGTGCGCGGATGCTAGGGAGACAGCCGCGGGCCAGGATTAGTCTTGCGCCTCACAACAGAGCGTTTGAGTGGGGATTGGCGAATCTTGGGTTCATGCGAGCTGATACGATTTAGGTTTAGTTAGTAAGATTAGGCTGTTAAGATTTATTGGCTAAGGAGACCGCTCCGAGTTGATTGGACTGGGTACTATACTCGACCCATTGCAATTAATTCAGAGGTGTTGGGAGCCGCCATACTCTCAAGAGCAGTTCCTTGTTTGCTGTCTGGGCGGATATATCTGTGGGACGCCAGGAGATAGGTCCGAGGGCGTTATTAGACGACCCAAAACGCTAGGAAAAACGTAAATCCGTGAAGGGCGTTGCGGCCTCCGAGGGACGGACTAGTAACCTACCTAGCAGCGATTCAACAACTAAGTGATCGCACACATAGTGGAGGTTGAGTCGTCCCTAGTCTTAATTGTTACTGAAAGCTGCGTGTCGCTCTGTTAGAACCTAGATGGTCGAGACCCCTAGGCTAAGTGCAGTACAGCGGGCCGGTAGGAGCAATTATAAGATTAAGTCGAGTGTATCTTTGAATTAAGTATACTAAATTTATAAAGTAATTCCGCTTATTTGCGTTGTTCTAGAGATTAATTTTTGATTCCCCTAAATTCAATCCCCGGTTAAAAAATTTTCCCAAGTGTTTAGCATTTTCTTGCATATTAGGCTAAGTGCGTACATTAAGTTTTGCTATTCCCTGTTGTATTAGTATAAGTCAGAGGCGTTGTTTCTAGAGCGTAGTTAATCCTCTGGACTTAGGGCTATACGATGGTCACTATAGTTAGTGAAGGCGTTGTTAAGGGATAGTATTTTCGTGAAAATGTTTAATAGAGTTCGGGAAATATTTCTCAGTATTTCGGGATAAGTTTTCGGCTAAGTCAACGTCGGAAAGTAGTTTACTGTAATTAATTTGTATTCGTGGGTCACGTATATGATCTGGGCATCATTAGGATTCCTCAGTCGATGCGGATGATATTATTCTAGTGTTTACCAGTAAGACGGTAGAATTGTGTTTTTAGACTTAGAATTCTGTTTCAGTAGAAACGTAGGTGGAAATTTTTCTAAGTCCAGCCTTAGGCTAGAATCATACATTTTGGCGAAAATTCGAATTTTCATGTTTTGTGTATATTCTAGGGCCAGTATTACTCTCTAGTGCGCGCAAGGGACGTAATTCTGTTCTTGAGCATTAAACAGTGATAATTACATTTTTGCCGAATTTAATTAGTTTTTCGAGAAAATCGTGTTGTAATTTTGTCAAGAGTCCACTTGAGATGAAAATCTCGGATTTTGACGAAAATTCGAATTAGTGAGTGTAGAAACTGCCCGATGTGTCAGCATTGTTCTGTATACAGCGTCAGTATTAAATAACAGCATATTTACATCTGTGAACGAAAAAAACATTTTTGCGAATTAAAGGAGTTTTGTGATATTTGGGGTGATAGAATTTTTTTCCCTCGGAGTCAGAAAAATTGGCAGAGTCCAGCATTGAGTAAAAACGCAGTTTTTGGTGTAAATTCAAATTTTGGCAAGCAAATATATGTCCTGGGTGTGTATATTAATCGCTGGAGCGGTTTATTAACGTAAACCTAGTTATTTTCCTTCAGAATAAAAATTTAGATTTTTCAGCGTTTAAGCGAAAAAGCGCGGGACTTAGTTTTTTTTTCAGCGCAGCTGGTCCCGCTCCATCAGTCATCAGTGGCCACGCTGCTCACTTCAAGTGCGTTTAGTATTCAAGTACAGTAAATATTCTTTATTAATCCATCATGAGGGCTGCGCGGTAGTTGCGTTATCATTTAAATTGTTTTATACAAATTAGATTCGTTAATTTTTTTTTAACGTAGAGGACTTTGCTTTCAGTAATAGGACTGCGGGATATTTCACGGTCAGACACAAGTGCAGGGCAGACACTCATTCATTGAATTCACTGCAGCGATTCTCTCGAAAAATCGGTGTATTTCCTATTTTGGGAATTTAGTAGTTTTCTCTTGGAAAAGAGTTGTGTTTTTTATTTGTGTAAGATCACGGTTGTAGTGAGTCCGGGTCGAGGGTGTACTAAAGGGTAGTTACAAGAGATATGGCACACAGGGAATCACAGGAAAGGTTTAACCCAGACAGTGACCAGTCAGTGGGGACCAGTGGGAGTGGAAGTGTAGAGGACAGCACCTCTTCCGACACCACGGGGAACCGCTCAGGTAGCTCAGCTGACGTGACAGGTGGGGTCAGTGAGACTGAAGAGACGAGTTCACGGGTTCCGCATGGGACTGGGCAGGCGAGGATATCTTTCCATCCCAGTAGAGATACGATTATTGACATGAGTGGGGAGTCTTGCTAGGAGTCGTCCCAAGAGTGGGGAGAGTCGTCTTGGGTTCCCCCACAAATAACATCGACGCCATGCCAACAGGGCAGACAGGGAGCTGGACAAGGGGCTTCAGTTAGTACGGAAGGACGTCCCACTTCGGTCAGTAGAGAACACCACCAGCAACCCGTTCAACGGGAACAGGAACAGCCCCACCAACAGCAGGAACTACCCCATATAACACCAATACCACAACACCTAGGTACACCTCATCCGTCACTACAACAACCCCAACCCCACCTCCCATACCAACCCCATCCTCAATTCCCATACCAACCCCATCCTCAATTCCCATACCAACCCCATCCTCAATTCCCATACAAACCCCATCCTCAATTCCCATACCAACCCTTCCCCCAACCCCAGGTCACTCCATACCCATTCCAACCCCAGGCCACCCCATACCCATTAGAACCCCAGGCCACCCCATACCCATTCCAACCCCAGGCCACCCCATACCCATTCCAACCCCAGGCCACCCCATACCCATTCCAACCTCAGGCCACCCCATACCCATTCCAACCTCAGGTATGGGGGGCCTGGAATTGGGATGGGTATGGACCCATCCCAATTCCAGGCCACCCCATACCCATTTCAACCTCAGGCCACCCACCCCACACCTCAACCCCAACCTCAATCCACACCCCAACCTGAGGCCACCCACACCATACCTCAGCCCCAACCCCAACCCGAGGCCACCCACACCATACCTCAACCCCAACCTCCATCCACACCCCAACCCCAGGCCACCCACACCATACCTCAGCCCCAACCCCAACCTCAATCCACACCCCAACCCGAGGCCACCCACACCATACCTCAACCCCAACCTCCATCAACACCCCAACCCCAGGCCACCCACACCATACCTCAACCCAAGGCCACCCACACCGTACCTCAACCCGAACCCCAACCTCAACCCAGTTCCCAACCCCAGGACCCACCCACTGCCAGTAGCCCCGCGTCATATAAACCGGGAATTGTGAGTCTGATTCCCAAGTTGACTCTGCCGACACTCAGACGCACGGAGTTGCCGCTTATTAAGGTGGAACGCAACCGCCGAGTGGAAGACTCTGGCTTTGTGAGATTCGTTCGATGCTGGAGGCTGTCCCAGAGGATTATCTCTGAGGTCCTTATCTCTGAGGTCTGTGTCCCAAGGTATTTCACTTAGGAAACTTCTCATCTGTTCATAATTTCCCTTTCGGTATGCCAGCCTTTTGATTCCTAGTTCTTTTTTGGGGGAGATAAGTCCTAGCTCTACCAGGTACTCAAAGTTCAATACACTGTGGTCACTCATTCCCAAGGGCGCTTCCATCTTAACTTCTCTTATATCCCACTCATTTAGGGTAAATATCAAATCAAGCATTGCTGGTTCATCTTCTCCTCTCATTCTTGTTGGTTCTGTGATGTGCTGGCTTAGAAAGTTTCTTGTTGCCACGTCCAGCAGCTTAGCCCTCCATGTTTCTGGTCCTCCATGTGGGTCTCTGTTCTTCCAATCTATCTTCCCATGGTTGAAGTCTCCCATAATTAGTAGTCCAGATCCATTCCTGCTAGCAACAGAAGCTGCTCTTTCTATTATGTTAATGGTGGCCATGTTGTTTCTATCATATTCCTGTCTAGGTCTTCTGTCATTTGGTGGTGGATTATATATGACTACGACTATAATTTATTTCCCTCCATTTGTTACGGTACCTGCTATGTAGTCATAGATGGAATATGAAGAGATGTTAGGAAGATGTTAGAGATGTGTGTGTGTGTGTGTGTGTGTGTGTGTGTGTGTGTACTCACCTAGTACTCACCTAGTTGTGCTTGCGGGGGTTGAGCTCTGGCTCTTTGGTCCCGCCTCTCAACCGTCAATCAACAGGTGTACAGGTTCCTGAGCCTATTGGGCTCTATCATATCTACACTTGAAACTGTGTAAGGAGTCAGCCTCCACCACATTGCTTCCTTATGCATTCCATTTGTCAACCACTCTGACACTTAAGAAGTTCTTTCTAATATCTCTGTGGCTCATTTGGGCACTCAGTTTCCACCTGTGTCCCCTAGTGCGTGTGCCCCTTGTGTTAAATAGCGTATCTTTATCAACCCTGTCGATTCCCTTGAGAATCTTGAATGTGGTGATCATGTCCCCCCTAACTCTTCTGTCTTCCAACGAAGTGAGGTTCAATTCCCGTAGTCTCTCCTCGTAGCTCATACCTCTCAGCTCGGGTACTAGTCTGGTGGCAAACCTTTGAACCTTTTCCAGTTTAGTCTTATGCTTGACTAGATATGGACTCCATGCTGGAGCCGCATACTCCAGGATTGGTCTGACATATGTGGTATATAATGTTCTGAAAGATTCCTTACACAAGTTTCTAAAGGCCGTTCTTATGTTAGCCAACCTGGCATATGCTACTGATGTTATCCTCTTGATATAGCAAACAAAGCCAAGACCGAACCAAAGCTACTCCACAGTCACATCAGAAGGAAAACAACAGTGAAAGAACAGGTATTGAAACTTCGAACAGGCGAGGACAGGTATACAGAGAATGACAGAGAGGTGTGTGAAGAACTCAACAAGAGGTTCCAGGAGGTCTTCACAACAGAACAAGGTGAGGTCACTGTGCTAGGAGAAAGGGAGGTAAACCAGGCGGCCTTGGAAGAGTTCGAAATTACGAGAGAGGAGGTCAAGAGACACATTCTGGATCTGGATGTTAGACAGGCTGTTGGTCAAGATGGGATCTCACCATGGATACTGAAAGAGTGTGCAGAGGCACTTTGCTTGCCACTTTCCATAGTGTATAGTAAGTCACTGGAGATGGGAGACCTACCAGAAATATGGAAGATGGCGAATGTGGTCCCAATATACAAAAAGGGCGACAGGCAAGAGGCACTGAACTACAGGCCAGTGTCCTTAACTTGTATACCATGCAAGGTGATGGAGAAGATCGTGAGAAAAAACCTGGTAACACATCTGGAGAGAAGGGACTTCGTGACAAATCGCCAACATGGGTTCAGGGAGGGTAAATCTTGCCTTACAGGCTTGATAGAATTCTACGATCAGGTGACAAAGATTAAGCAAGAAAGAGAGGGCTGGGCGGACTGCATTTTCTTGGATTGTCGGAAAGTCTTTGACACAGTACCGCATAAGAGGCTGGTACATAAGCTGGAGAGACAGGCAGGTGTAGCTGGTAAGGTGCTCCAGTGGATAAGGGAGTATCTAAGCAATAGGAAGCAGAGAGTTACGGTGAGGGGTGAGACCTCCGATTGGCGTGAAGTCACCAGTGGAGTCCCACAGGGCTCTGTACTCGGTCCTATCTTGTTTCTGATATATGTAAATGATCTCCCAAAGGGTATCGATTCATTTCTCTCAATGTTTGCAGACGATGCTAAAATTATGAGAAGGATTAAAACAGAAGAGGACTGTTTGAGGCTTCAAAAAGACCTAGACAAGCTGAAGGAATGGTCGAACAAATGGTTGTTAGAGTTTAACCCAACCAAGTGTAATGTAATGAAGATAGGTGTAGAGAGCAGGAGGCCAGATACAAGGTATCATCTGGGAGAGGAAATTCTTCAGGAGTCAGAGACGGAAAAAGACTTGGGGGTTGATATCACGCCAGACCTGTCTCCTGCAGCACATATCAAGCGGATAACATCAGCGGCATATGCCAGGCTGGCCAACATACGAACGGCATTCAGAAACTTGTGTAAAGAATCATTCAGAACATTGTATACCACATATGTCAGGCCAATCCTGGAGTATGCAGCCCCAGCATGGAGTCCATATCTAGTCAAGGATAAGACTAAACTGGAAAAGGTTCAAAGGTTTGCCACCAGACTAGTACCCGAGCTGAGAGGTATGAGCTACGAGAAGAGACTACGGGAATTAAACCTCACTTCGCTGGAAGACAGATGAGTTAGGGGGGACATGATCACTACATTCAAGATTCTGAAGGGAATTGATAGGGTAGATAAAGACAGTCTATTTAACACAAGGGGAACACGCACGAGGGGACACAGGTGGAAACTGAGTGCCCAAATGAGCCACAGAGATATTAGAAGGAACTGTTTTAGTGTCAGAGTGGTTGACAAATGGAATGCATTAGGAAGTGATGTGGTGGAGGCTGACTCCATACACAGTTTCAAGTGTAGATATGATAGAGCCCGATAGGCTCAGGAATCTGTACACCTGTTGATTGACGGTTGAGAGGCGGGACCAAAGAGCCAGAGCTCAACCCCCGCAAACACTACTAGGTGAGTACACACACACACACACACACACACACACACACACACACACACACACACACACACACACACACACACACACACACACACACACACACACACACACACACACACCACCACCCCCCTGTGCATAGAAACCCTCCCTTCCCCTCACCCTACCTGCCCCCCACCCAGCCCTCCCTCCTCCCCACCCCATTCTTACCCTGTCATCCCTTCCCCATTCCCATCATGTCCCCCTCCCACCTTCCCCCCCCCCGTCCCCCTCCCCCTTCATCCCATACCCTCCCTATCCCTCCTCCCCCCTCACCCCGTATCCTCCATGTCCCCCCTATCTCCTTAACCAACACCCTACCTGTCCCCTCTCTCCTGAAACCCCCACCCCTCACCCCAAACTCCTCTGAGACTCTGCAAACCACCTCACAGATCATCTCACCCACTGAAAAGCTTCCCACACCAGCAGAATGCTCGCCAAGAAAGGGACAAGAAAATGAACTGAAGAACGTGTGCTTCAAGGCAATGTACACTAACATAGATGGAATTGCAAATAAAACAAGCGAACTCGGAGAATGGGCACTAGAAGAAAACCCAGACATAATAGCACTCACAGAAACAAAGCTAACAAACACCATAACAAACGCAGTGTTTCCACAGGGCTACTATGTAGTGAGGAAAGAGAGACAAGGGAGAGGAGGAGGTGGTGTAGTTTCGGGTCAATATTAAAAAGCAGGGTTGACGACCTCACTAAGGAACTGGGGTTAGATTCAAGTCAGGCAGAGCGATTCGCTAAACAATTGTTCTGCAAAACGTTACCTTCTGATATGGGGCCATTGTTACTTGCGGAGGGAGCGGTTGTGAGCTATAAAGACTTAGTCCAACAGGCCGCCACAGCCCTAGACAGGCAGAAGCGCACAGGGACATCGGGCACTCAGTTGTCGCCATACGTAGAGGCGTTAAGTAAAGGCGAGGGAGCCAAGCCGAGTAACTGTGGCGCGGGTTCATCAGGCGGGAAGCAGCCCACAGCTGCAAGTTCGAGCCACCCTGCGCGGGGTACCAACAGAGATCCGCGGAGGTGTTACTCCTGCGGGAAGCGCGGGCATATACAGAGGGACTGTAAAGTCACTACTTCGAAAGCATGAAAGCAGGCTCCTAGTGATGGTAGGCCTACTTTTGAGGTGAAAGTGGAAGGTGTAAGATTGACAGCTTTTGTTGATACAGGAAGCCAGGCAACGGAAATTAAAAAGTCAGCCTTCAGCTCTTTTAAGTATGCACGTCTTAAATGTTGCACAAAGACATTAACAGCGGTCAATGGGGAAAAGATTGAGATTGTAGGTCAAGGTACAGTTAATTTTGAGATTGATGGGGAATTGCAGCCTCACACATGTACGATCGTAGAGAACCTTGATTTTCCTGGTCACATCTTAATGGGAACTGATTTCCTGTCGCGATTTGATTATTCCTTGTCTGCTCAAAAAGGGGCTAGGAACTGCAGGTTGCAGTTGGGACAGACTTCCTACCCAGTGGAGATGATCGACCATCCCCCAGTTGTAGCTTCAATTAAGAGGAAGCAGAAATATAATGCGCACTATCCAAAATTGATTTTTAAGTCTCTTCCAGACACAGTTAAGAGGTCATGCGCATTGCATGCAGTGACCGAACAGAGTTACCCACCACATTCTGTTAAATTTATTAAAGTAGCCGTGGGACGTCACATACAACCAGGTACCACCCTTCAGGTGGCTGGGAGATGTGACAGCTTATTAATTCCTCATTACTTAATTGTAGTGCTCGATAAAGGTGCACTCATTCCGGTTGTCAATCTTTCACATAAGACTTTTCGCTTCAGGGCAGGTGATAGGGTATCTCAGGGAACCATGGTGGAGGACACAGAAATCTTTCACCATGAGTCAGCTGAGACGCCAGCCGTCACTGCACAATGTAGTGCATTGCAAATGATAGATACTAAAACACCATCCAAAGTACAATACGAAACGAGAAATGTTGCACAGAATGTAGAAGAAGTAGAAAATTAATTTCAGCACTTGATTTGCAACATGTTACACAGGCGGATAGGAAGGCACTGAGAGGAGTTTTACGAAAATTCCCGAAATTGTTTGCGACAGAGGATGACCAGATTGGTCTCCTTGATAAGATTGAGCACACCATTCCAACTGGTGATCATTTGCCTGTGTACACGAGACAGTGGAGGTTGCCGGAACAAGCGAAGAACGTTATCAGGGAGGAATGCCAGAAAATGTTGAGACAGGGCGTGATAGAGCCTAGTACGTCACCGTGGCTCTCTCCTGTTGTGCTAGTTCGGAAACCGGACGGTAGTTATCGTTTCTGTGTTGACTACCGGAAGGTGAACGAACTAACTAAGGGTGATGTGTATCCGTTGCCCCGAATACAGGAGATAATAGATCAATTTGGTGCGGCTAAGTATTTCTCGACTCTTGACGCAAAATCGGCGTATTGGGCGATTCCGGTGGCAGAACAGGAGAGGGAAAAAACAGCATTCTCGGATGGTAGGCACACTTATCAATTCCATAGGATGCCGTTTGGTTTGAAGACAGCGCCCTCGTCGTTTCAGAGGGGCCATCAACTTCATCCTTAGTCCGGTACTGGGTAGACATTCTTTAGCGTACCTGGATGATGTTGTGATATATTCCAGGACGTTTGAGGAACACCTACGGGACTTGACTGAGACTTTGAAGTTGTTAGATCAGGCAGGTTTCAGGCTGAATGTTCAGAAGTGCTCCCTGGCGGCTCAGAAATTCAAATTTCTGGGGTTCCAGGTGTGCCCAGACGGTATCCGACCTGACCCAGATTCTTGCCGCGCCATTGCTGACATGCCTACTCCAAGGACAGCAAAGGACGTGCGTAGGTTTTTGGCGGCAGCCGGATATTTTCGTCGTCATATTGAAGGTTTCGCTGGCATTTCAGCACCCCTGACTGATCTGACAAAGAAAAATGCGAAGTTTGTGTGGAAATCTGAACATGACGAGGCCTATCGCAAACTGAAAGACCAACTAATCACGACACCGGTATTGGCTATTCCTGATTTTGAGAAAGAGTGGGAGGTGCACACTGACGCCAGCGGTATTGCGATTGGCGGGTGCTTAATTCAGCGAGATGCGGATAATTTACCCCCTCCAGCAGCCTATTTCAGTAGGAAGGTCAAAGGACCTGAAGTTCGTTATTCAGCTACGGATCGGGATGCACTGGCAGTAGTAGAATCAGTTAGGTATTTCGAACCTTACCTATTTCAGCGGCACTTTGTAATCTACACAGACCATCGAGCGTTGACACATATTTTAGAAGCGAACAAAATGCCCACGAATGTCACGCTGGTCTCACGAACTTTCGGCCCACTCATTCCAGATTTTGTACAAGCCTGGTCCAGCACATGTTGTGCCAGATACGCTAAGTAGAAACATAGCGTCAGTTCAAGTTAATGTAAATATTGAAACCATTCCATCAGATAAAATGAGAGAATACCAGATGAGCGAGCCTAGATGGAAAGAAATTATTGAGTATTTAGAAGGAGGAAAATACCCAAAAACGAAAAAGAATTTACCTATTCATGATTTTGAGATGAAACAGGGCGTCCTGTATTATGTGAATAGCCAGAATGATAGGGCAGTATTTCAACAGTTATTCCAGACGCGTTGCGGTCATCAGCGTTAAAGCTTGCGCATGCATCTAAAATTGCAGGGCATCCGGGGGTCTTTAAAACGCACTTAAAAGCAAAGTCTCTATTTTATTTCCCAGGATTACTTTCTGAAATAATCAATTTCGTGAAGTCGTGTCCTCGTTGCCAGAGGAGGAAAGGCACCCTTAAGGTACAAGCCCTACTTCAGGAATTTCTTGAAATTCGTGAGCCGTTAGATCATGTGGGAGCCGATTTGATTGATTTACATCACAGTCATTCAGGTAACAGATACGTGTTGGTGCCAGTTGACCATCTGTCTAGGTACACTACACTAGTTGCATTGCCTCAGAAGGATTCTCGTACGGTTGCAGATGCGTTCTTGCGTAGGTTCGTTACTGTATTCGGACCTCCTAAAGTGTTAGTCTCTGACCGGGGTCAAGAATTCAATGGGAATATATTTAGAGAAGTTTGTAAGATTTTAGAGACAACTTCGGCTTTTACAACAGCCTACCGCCCACAAGCAAACGGAATGACGGAACGGACTAATCGTTCAGTCAAGGATATGCTTGCAATCCTTGCTGAACATGACGCTAACACCTGGGATGAAAACCTACCCTATGCTCAATTAGCCTTGAATACTGCCATCCACCAATCAATTAACACCCAACCACTTCATTTGTTTACTGGTAATTCATGCAATTTCCCCTTAGGTCTGCTTAACAGACATAATGTTGCATACGGGGAGGACTATCCTTCAGAGGTCCTTGGAAAAATGAGAAATGCATGGAATATTGCAGCTGAAGCGTCCAAGAAGGCACGGACTCGGTATGCTCATTTTTATGACAAGAAAGTGCGCCCTCTTGAGTTGAAGGAAGGAAGCCTCGTATTGAGAGTAAATGAGGCTGCTCCCGCCAATCAGAGCAGGAAACTAGCTCCGAGGTGGCGAGGACCATACAGAGTAATTAAAAGGGCGGGGCCGGTTAATCTTGTTATAAAGGGAGTATTCGAGGACCAGGTGGAAAGGACAATTCATGTAAATAAATTGAAACTATATCATGCTAGAGAGGAATTAGAACTGCCTTC
This sequence comes from Procambarus clarkii, assembly GCF_040958095.1. Classification (NCBI taxonomy): domain Eukaryota; kingdom Metazoa; phylum Arthropoda; class Malacostraca; order Decapoda; family Cambaridae; genus Procambarus; species Procambarus clarkii. The sequence continues at coordinate 26,193,422 of NC_091151.1, read as the reverse complement.
AGCGGGTCTAGTTCCTGACTCAGCAGTGCTGACTCGTGGCTTCACCGACGAGTCAGAAGATGAGGATGACCCTCTGTCATCGCTCATCAGTAGTCAGGTGCAGTCTCGCCACCCTATGGTGACGAGATCTCGCGCTATACAGTAAAATAACTTCCTTGGTTAGTATAATTTAATATTCATTAGATTTTCCTGTAAAGGCAATGAGGTGAACTATCTCTATACTTGACTCAGGTAGCAACTTTTACCGTGCTCTGGGGTTCCGCCTCCACCAAACCCAGAGTATATCTATGCTTCCGCTGTGTTGTGTCTGTCTGTTCCCAGGTCTGATTGGTACACCGACCCAGTTGTTCCAGCCACACGTGAACCCTTGTCTGTAAAGACCGAGGGGGGAGGCCCGTTACACAAAGCCCTCCCCCACCGGACCCAGTAACCCATACATCAGTTACTTTGAGGATGAGTGACTATCCAAGAGTCACCCGGCCGACGCCTCACGTCACTAACGAGGTTGTCAGGACCAGCGAGCTGTCCACATATAGCAGTCACCGGGGGTGCCATACAACGCCGGGGTAGCTGTCTCGAGACCACAACTACCCACCTGCTGCGTCATCCAGACTGCAGCCATTCCAGCAGTGTTGGAGGAGAGGTCAAGAAATGGAAAGCACGTAGCAGTACTCAAGAATTTCGCCGGAAGATTAATGATTACGTCATCTGAAGCAACAGGAACGCGGAACTAAGGCTGTCACAGGTGGAAGGTACGGTTTCCCTACAGAGTACCGGGACTCGCCAATAGAAGGTCGCAAAATTGTCTCCTTTGGCTTAAAGTCGGCGGTACGAGGGTATACACACTTGGTGTTTACGGCCTAGTAACCTGGTGACATCAAGAAACGTCTGGGATGACGTGAGCAATGATGGAAGACGAGATTCACCTGTTCTGCAAACAAGCAACCCACCTCTACGACCTTCTGACACCACTCCTGTTAAGAGACACCGTTGGTACATCCAGTCCTGCTCGGCTGTGGTCATCATCGCCGTCAAGTTTAACATCAAGACTGCCATGTGAACTGTGATTGATATGAAGGCGTGTGGACTGTCGAGAGCAAGATCAATGGCCAAAGTAACAGTATTCTACAGCTGTCACTTGGCACTCAGCTCTACTACACTCTGTCGTCATTCAAGAGTACCGGATGGGAGTACAAGAGGACCAGGTATTGATGTCTACACATGGGAAGAAGCAAGATTGACATCGTCATCGTCAGCGACTACATTCAGCATCCAGCAGCATCGGTTTTTTTTTCTCGATTACTCAATATGAACAATTGATAAAAACAAAGTTGGCTCTGAACATCTGTGTAAAAAATATCTGGACACTTTTGTTTAAATGTTGAAAAACAGATTTAAAATAATTATTCTGGTGTGATATATGAAAATTTTACTCTATATATTGGTCATTGATCAAAATCGAAGCCCCTGTGACATTGTTTAAGCCCAGAACAAACGGTTATGGAAAATTATGTTGTGCTATTTTTTTCAGAATGTTTGAACACAGGAGAGGCGGACCAATATAAACATTGACACTCTTACAGTGAGTGCGGACACTTGGCTGTACAGTCAGCTGAAACCTGTGATATAGTATAGGAATTTTGTTTTTATATTTTTAGATACATGTAATAAACGTTAGGTGTGTTCCTTAGCATGTCAAGGTTGAAATTGAGTGGGGAGTGGTCGGTACACGGATGTGAACTTGATAGTTCAGTAGTACGCTCCCGGATGACTGAAAGTTCAGTCTGAAGATATAACTTTGTTTATGTTTGAGCACGGTGTGGCCGGCTCTAGAGGACACATGAACTTGGCTAGTGAAGAGCCAAGAGATTTTAATAGCTAGTCTTTGATGGTAGAGTAGGGACATGTTATTTAGCTATGTCAGTAAGGATGGGATGTATGTTTCCTGATGTCGGAGGATTGCTGTCAGTTTACAGCTGAGAAATTTATGAATTTAAACATGTTGATGATGTTGGACACTCAAATAATTGTCAAATTTTATTAGTTAGGTTAGCTTTTGTTTGTGGCATGAGTTGAATTGTGGATTTGGATACTAAACCTCGTTATTTTTAACAAATTAACAAGGTTTACTAAGTGCTTGTGTGGGGGGGTTTGTAACAAACTAGGCTGTTGTAAGAATTATCCAGAAGGTTCCAGAAGTCGGGTAAGGACCTGACCGCTCAACGCGCATTCCTCTGGGGATTAGCAAGTCTGAGTCACAAAATGGCGGACATCTTTGTTCATAGTTTTGTATAATGAACCATTCTATAGTATTCACTTATTTAGAGAAATTAACCTTTATTCATTTTGTATTAAAATGGTATTGTATAATATTCCTGGTTATAGTACCAAGAGTATTCTAATTATTAGGAGACTTGAGTTAAGTCACCATCAGTGACGTCACGAAGCCAGAACTAGGCAGTAGTGCGGAAGTGACCTCAGCGACTTGGCGGTCATAGGTCAACAGTTTCCACATTCAGTAATTTCTCAAAGGTTAAATAGCCATTTTTTGATCGGGATTAGGCCTTCCTTAAGAGGCTTGTGTAATTTAACTTCAATAAAATATTTCAACCAATCTGGATCAATTCAGTACAAACAGGGGTTAATTGTTAAACTTAAGCCTTGCTAGTAACTTGGTAAAACTTAGACTATGCGGAAGGATACAATGCTCTTGTCTGGGGAAGACCAGACGAGGAGAGATTAGTGTGGGATCAGAGATCAACTGGGAGAGGTCAACCATCTTACCTCTCCCCCAAGACCAGCCCTAACATCTGAGCTGGTCAACATAGAGGTATAGTTGCTATTGTTATTTATAGGGATAGTCAATTCATTGCCAAATAGGGAGTGGTAGATTGATAGGGAGTGCTCATCTTTAGATTTTGTTTTAGTTTTTCTTTTAATAAATTAATTAGTTAATAATCGGCATTTTCATTATTTTCATGTGTATGTTATATTTATGTGGACTTGTCCTGGTCACGTGGTCCACACGAGGCAGAGTTGAATTGGGCGCCGATTCTAACATCGAATCGGAATTCATCATTCCCGTTAAATTAATTCCACACTTAAGATCTTAAAGGGTATCGGTTATAGTGGGGATCAAGCCCCAAGGTTGATTAATTAGCATGATCGATCCAGACCTCGATCATTGCTCAGTGTTACTGGTCTGGTGGTGGCGGTGGAGGCGATTCTAGGGTTTTGCTCAAAGCCTAGGTCACGTCATACGGGTTGTAGAATCCTAAGTCGGTCAATCGTCTTAGGACCACGTGGCGTGGAGTCGGCTTTAGTAAAAGTTTTGGAGTCCCTTGGTAGAGAATAAAAAGTAAGAATACGGGTAGAGGGGAAAAAGGCAGGTAAGATCATTCGAGAACACCTTCCCCGTGTTACACCAGGACACCAACTGTTACTACCAGGACACCAACTACCGTTACTACCAGGACACCAACTGTTACTACCAGGACACCAACTGTTACTACCAGGACACCAACTGTTACTACCAGGACACTAACTGTTACTATCAGGACACCAACTGTTACTACCAGGACACCAACTGTTACTACCAGGACACCAACTGTTACTACCAGGACACTAACTGTTACTACCAGGACACCAACTGTTACTACCAGGACACCAACTACTGTTACTACCAGGACACCAACTGTTACTACCAGGACACCAACTGTTACTACCAGGACACCAACTGTTACTACCAGGACACCAACTGTTACTACCAGGACACCAACTGTTACTACCAGGACACCAACTGTTACTACCAGGACACCAACTGTTACTACCAGGACACCAACTGTTACTACCAGGACACCAACTGTTACTACCAGGACACCAACTGTTACTACCAGGACACCAACTGTTACAACCAGGACACCAACTGTTACTACCAGGACACCAACTGTTACTACCAGGACACCAACTGTTACTACCAGGACACCAACTGTTACTACCAGGACACCAACTGTTACTACCAGGACACCAACTGTTACTACCAGGACACCAACTGTTACTACCAGGACACCAACTGTTACTACCAGGACACCAACTGTTACTACCAGGACACTAACTGTTACTACCAGGACACCAACTGTTACTACCAGGACACCAACTACTGTTACTACCAGGACACCAACTGTTACTACCAGGACACCAACTGTTACTACCAGGACACCAGCTGTTACTACCAGGACACCAACTGTTACTACCAGGACACCAACTGTTACTACCAGGACACCAACTGTTACTACCAGGACACCAACTGTTACTACCAGGACACCAACTGTTACTACCAGGACACCAACTGTTACTACCAGGACACCAACTACTGTTACTACCAGGACGCCAAATGAGGAAATGAGAGATAGTTGTCACAGCTGGCCAAGTAACTCCCTGTTTTTTTACTTCACTCACTTAAGTGCATAAATATAAGTGATTTCATTCGTGCTTTAAAAATTATGAAATTTAGGTTATTTTAATGATAATAAGTGGGTAACAAATTTTGAGGAATTGACATTTTATGTTCTGTGTTCTTTTTGTTAGTCTGAATTCTCAAAATACTTAGGGACCTTTAACTTTATAAAAGTGATGTAATGAGGAAAGTAGAGTCTTGTAAGTGTACAAAGCAGTGGAGGTGCCGTGGACATGGAGAGAGGAGTTACCTCACCTGCACCTGGAGAGATGAGTTACCTCACCTGGAGAGAGGAGTTACCTCACCTGCACCTGGAGAGATGAGTTACTTCACCTGGAGAGAGGAGTTACCTCACCTAGAGAGAGGAGTTACCTCACCTGGAGAGAGGAGTTACCTCACCTGCACCTGGAGATATGAGTTACCTCACCTGGAGAGAGGAGTTACCTCACCTGCACCTGGAGAGATGAGTTACTTCACCTGGAGAGAGGAGTTACCTCACCTAGAGAGAGGAGTTACCTCACCTAGAGAGAGGAGTTACCTCACCTAGAGAGAGGAGTTACCTCATCTGCACCTGGAGAGATGAGTTACCTCACCTGGAGAGAGGAGTTACCTCTCCTGGAGGAGTTACCTCATCTACAGAGAGGAGTTACCTCACCTACAGAGAGGAGTTTCCTCACCTAGAGAGAGGAGCTACCTCATCTGCACCTGGAGAGAGGAGTTACCTCACCTGCACCTGGAGAGATGAGTTACCTCACCCGGAGAGAGGAGTTCCCTCACCTGCAGCTGGAGAGAGGAGTTACCTCACCTGGAGAGAGGAGTTACCTCACCTGGGAAGTTGACAAGGCAGCACCTTGCGTCAGGGGGCTGCGTCAACTGGTCGCAGGCCGGAGCGAGGACGCAGGCAGCTGTCGCAACATATTGAGTGGTGCTAGAGTGTGCTTCAAGTCTTATCATTCAGCAGTTTTAATATTTATTACAGACCTACTGAATATTATCATGTGGCAGCATTAACCATCTTCAGTTAAATGACGATAATATTGTGGTATCTCTCAATAGCTACAGAACTGGCCACTCTCAATACTAATAGATCTGGCTACTCTCAATACCAACAGATCTGGCTACTCTCAATACTAATAGATCTGGCTACTCTCAATACTAACAGATCTGGCTACTCTCAATACTAATAGATCTGGCTACTCTCAATACTAATAGATCTGGCTACTCTCACTAACAACAGGTCTGGCTACTCTCACTAACAACAGATCTGGCAACTCTCACTAACAACAGGTCTGGCTATTCTCACTAACAACAGATCTGGCTACTCTCACTAACAACAGGTCTGGCAACTCTCACTAACAACAGATCTGGCTACTCTCGCTAACAACAGATCTGGCAACTCTCACTAACAACAGATCTGACTATTCTCACTAACAGCAGATCTAGCAACTTTCACTAACAACAGGTCTGGCTATTCTCACTAACAACAGATCTGGCAACTCTCACTAACAACAGGTCTGGCTATTCTCACTAACAACAGATCTGGCAACTCTCACTAACAACAGATCTGGCTATTCTCACTAACAGCAGATCTGGCAACTCTCACTAACAACAGAACTGGCTATTCTCACTAACAACAGATCTGGCAACTCTCAATACTAATAGATCTGGCTACTCTCACTAACAACAGATCTGGCTACTGTCACTAACAACAGGTCTATCAACTCTCACTAACAACAGATCTGGCTACTGTCACTAACAACAGGTCTGGCTACTGTCACTAACAACAGGTCTGGCTACTCTCACTAACAACAGGTCTGGTAACTCTCACTAACAACAGGTCTGGCTACTCTCACTAACAACAGATCTGGTAACTCTCACTAACAACAGGTCTGGCTACTCTCACTAACAACAGGTCTGGTAACTCTCACTAACAACAGGTCTGGCAGTAATTAACAACATGAGGTACATTTGGCTACTGGGTTGACCTCATCACCTCACGGGTAAACTATGCTCCACGTGAAGGTTGGTGTGAGTAGTGTAAACCCGGACAAGTACCGGCCGTTTGTTTTTTTCCGATGGTCGGTACTTGTCCGGGTTTACACTACTGGTGTGTAATATATAGTGGTAACCTTGTTGAGGTTGAGAGGCCTCAGTCCACCACCAAGTGTACACTTATTACTGGCACCTTAGCGTGTACTCAACCAGCGCTTGAGTGCCAGCGGCACATCAGCATGTACTCACCCAGCGCTTGAGTGCCAGCGGCACATCAGCATGTACTCACCCAGCGCTTGAGTGCCACCGGCACATCAGCATGTACTCACCCAGAGCTTGAGTCCCACCGGCATATCAGCATGTGCTCACCCAGCGCTTGAGTGCCACCGGCACATCAGCATGTACTCACCCAGCGCTTGAGTGCCACCGGCACATCAGCATGTACTCACCCAGCGCTTGAGTGCCAGCGGCCACCACCGTCGCCAGGAGAGTCAGCAAGTACAGTCCCGCCATGATGCTCACCTGCCTGTACAGGACACAACATCACAACATCACTACAACATCACAATAACATCACAACAACATCACAACAACATCACTACAACATCACTACACCATCACTACACCATCACATCAACATCCCAACAACATCACAACATCACAACAACATCACAAAAACATCACTACAACATCTTCTTGAGGTTATCTTGAGATGATTTCGGGGCTTTTAGCGTCCCCGCTGCCCGGTCCTCGACCAGGCCTCCACCCCCCAGGAAGCAGCCCGTGACAGCTGATTAATACCCAGGTACCTATTTACTGCCAGGTAATAAGGGCATAGGGCGAAAGAAACTCTGCCCATTGTTAATCTCCGGCGCCTGGGATCGAACCAAGGACCACAGTATCACAAGTCCAGCGTGATGTCCGCTCGGCCGACCGGCTCCCTCAACCTCACAACATCACAACAACATCATTACAACATCACTACAACATCATTACAACATCAAATCATCACATCATCACAACATCACTACAACATCACAACATCACTACAACATCACTACAACATCACAACAACATCACTACAACATCACAACAACATCACAACAACATCACAACATCACAACAACATCACATCACAACAACATCACAACATCACAACAACATCACAACAACATCACTACAACATCATTACAACATCACATCATCACAACATCACTACAACATCACAACATCACTACAACATCACTACAACATCACAACAACATCACTACAACATCACAACAACATCACAACAACATCACTACAATATCACAACAACATCAATGCAACACCACAACAACATCACAACATCACAGCAACATCACTACATCACAACAACATCACAAAAACATCACAAAAACATCACAAAAACATCACAAAAACATCACAACAATATCACAACAACATCACTACAACATCACAACATCACAACATCACCATAATATCACAAAAACATCACAACAACATGACTACAACATCACAACAACTTCACTACAACATCACATCATCACAACATCACATCATCACAACAACATCACAACAACATCACTACAACAATACAACAACATCACTACAACATCACAACAACATCACTACAACATCACTACAACATCACAACAACATCACAACAACATCACAACATCACAACAACATCACAACATCACAACATGACAACAATATCACTACAAAATCACAACATCACAACAACATCACAACAACATCACAACAACCTCCCAACAACATCACAACATCACAACAACATCATTACAACATCACAACAACATCACTGCAACATTACAACATCACAACATCACAACAACATCACTACAACATCATAACATCACAACAACATCACAACAACATCACTACAACTTCACAACAACATCACAACAACATCACAACAACATCACTACAACATCAAAACAACATCACTACACCATCACTACAACATCACTACAACATCACAACAACATCACAACAACATCACTACAACATCACAACAACCTCACAACAACCTCACAACAACCTCAGTACAACATCACTACAACGTCACAACATCACAACAACATAAAAACCTCACATTAAGCTCACTACAACATCACTGCAACATCACAACACAACAACATCACAATATCTCAACAACACAAGAACATCATTACAACATCACAACAACATCACAACAACATCACTACAACATCACAACACAACAACATCACAATATCTCAACAACACAACAACATCACTACAACATCACAACAACATCACAACAACATCCCTACAACATCACAACATCACTACAACATCACAACAACATCACAATATCACAACAACATCACAACAACATCATTACAACATCACAACATCACTACAACATCACAACAACATCACAACACCATCACAACATCAAAACAAAATCACCACATCACAACAACATCACAACAAAACAACATCACAACATCACAACAACAACACAACATCACTACAACATCACAACAACATCACTACAACATCACAACAACATCACTGCAACATCACAACATCACTACAACATCACAAAAACATCACATCACAACAACATCACTACAACATCACAACAACATCACTACAACATTACAACATCACAACAACATCACAACATCACAACAATATCACAAACATCAAAACATCATCAAAACAACATCACTACAACATCACAATAACATCACTACAACATCACTACAACATCACTACAACATCACAACAACATCACAACATCAGAACAACATCACAACATCAGAACAACATCAGAACAACCTCACAACAATATCACAACTTCACAACAACATCACTACAACATCAGAACAACATCACAACATCACAACAACATCACTACAACATCACAACAATATCACAACATCACAACATCACCACTACAACATCACATCATCACAACAACATCACAACCACATCACAACAACATCACTACAACATCACAACATCACAACAACATCACAACAACCTCACAACAACATCACAACATTAGTACAACATCACAACAACACCAGTACATCAAAACACAACATCACAACATCACAACAACATTACTACAACATTACTACAACATCACTACAATATCACATCACAACAACATCACTACAACATCACAACAACAGCACTACAACATCACAACAACTTCACTACAACATCACATCATCACAACAACATCACATCATCACAACAACATAACAACAACATCACTACAACATCACAACAACATCACTACAACATCACAACAACATCACTACAACATCACAACAACATCACTACAGCATCACTACAACATCATAACAACATCACAACAACATCACAACATGACAACAACATCACAACATCACAACATGACAACAATATCACTACAAAATCACAACATCACAACAACATCACTACAACATCACAATAACCTCCCAACAACATCACAACAACATCATTACAACATCACAACAACATCACTGCAACATTACAACATCACAACAACATCACAACAACATCACTACAACTTCACAACAACATCACAACAACATCACAACAACATCACTACAACATCAAAACAACATCACTACACCATCACTACAACATCACTACAACATCACAACAACATCACACCAAATCACTACAACATCACAACAACCTCACAACAACCTCACAACAACCTCAGTACAACATCACTACAACGTCACAACATCACAACAACATAAAAACCTCACAACAACCTCACTACAACATCACTGCAACATCACAACACAAGAACATCACAATATCTCAACAACACAAGAACATCACTACAACATCACAACAACATCACAACAACATCACTACAACATCACAACACAACAACATCACAATATCTCAACAACACAACAACATCACTACAACATCACAACTACATCACAACAACATCCCTACAACATCACAACATCACTACAACATCACAACAACATCACAATATCACAACAACATCACAACAACATCATTACAACATCACAACATCACTACAACATCACAACAACATCACAACACCATCACAACATCAAAACAAAATCACCACATCACAACAACATCACAACAAAACATCACAACATCACAACAACATCACAACATCACTACAACATCACAACAACATCACTACAACATCACAACAACATCACTGCAACATCACAAAATCACTACAACATCACAACAACATCACAACAACATCACATCACAACAACATCACTACAACATCACAACAACATCACTACAACATCACAACATCACAACATCACAACAACATCACAAACATCACAACAACATCACTACAACATCACAATAACATCACTACAACATCACTACAACATCACAACATCACAACATCAGAACAACATCACAACATCAGAACAACATCACAACAACCTCACAACAATATCACAACAACATCACTACAACATCACAACAACATCACAACAACATCACAACCACATCACAACAACATCACAACATCACAAAAACCTCACAACAATATCACAACATCACAACAACATCACTACAACATCAGAACAACATCACAACATCAGAACATCACAACAACCTCACAACAATATCACAACTTCACAACAACATCACTACAACATCACAACATCACAACAACATCACTACAACATCACAACAACATCACAACATCACAACAACATCACAACCACATCACAACAACATCACTACAGCATCACAACATCACAACAACATCACAACAACCTCACAACAACATCACAACATTAGTACAACATCACAACAACATCAGTACATCACAACACAACATCACAACATCACAACAACATTACTACAACATCACTACAATATCACAACATCACAACATCATCACTACAACATCACAACAACATCACTACAACATCACAACAACATCACTACAACATCACAACAACATCACTACAACATCCCAACAACATCACTACAACATCACAACAACATCACAACAACATCACTACAACATTACAACATCACTACAACATCACAACAACATCATATCGTAACAACATCACAACCTCACAACAACATCACAACAACATCACTACAACATCACAAAATCACAACAACATCACAACAACATCACAACCTCACAACAACATCACAACAACATCACAACAACATCACAACAACATCACAACAACATCACTACAACATCACAAAATCACAACAACATCACAACAACAGAACTACAACATCACAACATCACTACAACATTAGAACAACATCACAACAACATCACAACATCACAACAACATCACTGCAACATCACTGCAACATCACAACAACATCACAACAACCTCACAACAACATCACAACAACTTCACAACAACATCACAACAACATCACAACAACATCACAACCTCACAACAACATCACAACAACTTCACAACAACATCACAACATTACAACCACATCTCAACAACCTCACAACAACATCACAACATCACAAACACATCACAACAACCTCCCAACAACATCACAACATCACAACAACATCATAACAACATCACAACAACATCACAACAACATCACATCACAACAACATCACAACATCACTACAACATCACAACATCACTACAACATCACAATAACATCACTACAACATCCCAACAACATCACTACAACATCTTAACATCACTACAAGATCTCAACAACATCACAACAGCGTCACCACAACATCACAATATCACAACAACATCACTACAACATCACAACATCACTACAACATCACAACAACATCAAAACAACACCAAAACAACATTACTACAACATCCCAACAACATCACTTCAACATTGCAACATCACTACAACATCACAACAACATCACAACATCACAACAGCATCACTACAAAATCACAACATCACTACAACATCACAACATCACTACAACATCACAACATCACTACAACATCACAACAACATCACATGAACATTAAAACAACATCACAACAACATCACCACAACATCACAACACAACATCACAACATCACAACAACATCACAACATCACAACAGCATCACAACATCACTACAACACCACAACATCACAACAACCTCACAACATCACAACAACATCACAACATCACAACAACATCACAACATAACATCACAACATCACAACAACATCACAACAACACAACAACATCACAACATCACTACAACATCACAAAATCACAACAACATCACAACAACATCACAACCTCACAACAACATCACAACAACATCACAACAACATCACAACAACATCACAACAACATCACTACAACATCACAAAATCACAACAACATCACAACAACAGAACTACAACATCACAACATCACTACAACATTAGAACAACATCACAACAACATCACAACATCACAACAACATCACTGCAACATCACTGCAACATCACAACAACATCACAACAACCTCACAACAACATCACAACAACTTCACAACAACATCACAACAACATCACAACAACATCACAACCTCACAACAACATCACAACAACTTCACAACAACATCACAACATTACAACCACATCTCAACAACCTCACAACAACATCACAACATCACAAACACATCACAACAACCTCCCAACAACATCACAACATCACAACAACATCATAACAACATCACAACAACATCACAACAACATCACATCACAACAACATCACAACATCACTACAACATCACAACATCACTACAACATCACAACAACATCACTACAACATCCCAACAACATCACTACAACATCTTAACATCACTACAAGATCTCAACAACATCACAACAGCGTCACCACAACATCACAATATCACAACAACATCACTACAACATCACAACATCACTACAACATCACAACAACATCAAAACAACACCAAAACAACATTACTACAACATCCCAACAACATCACTTCAACATTGCAACATCACTACAACATCACAACAACATCACAACATCACAACAGCATCACTACGAAATCACAACATCACTACAACATCACAACATCACTACAACATCACAACATCACTACAACATCACAACAACATCACATGAACATTAAAACAACATCACAACAACATCACCACAACATCACAACACAACAACACAACATCACAACAACATCACAACATCACAACAGCATCACAACATCACTACAACACCACAACATCACAACAACCTCACAACATCACAACAACATCACAACATCACAACATCACAACATAACATCACAACATCACAACAACATCACAACATCACAACATCACAACATCACTACAACACCACAACATCACAACAACCTCACAACATCACAACAGCATCACAGCATCACCACAACAACATCACAACAACATCACCACAACCTCACAACAACATCACAACATCACAACCACCTAACAACAACATCACAATAACATCACAACATCACCACAACCTCACACCATCACAACAACATCACAACATCACAACAACATCACAACAACATCACAACAACCTCACAACAACAACATAACATCACAACAACCTTACAACAACATCACAACATCACAACAACATCACCACATCCTCACAACAACATCACAACAACATCACAACAACATCACCACAACCTCACAACAACATCACAACCTCACAACAACATCACTACAACCTCACAACAACATCACCACAACCTCACAACCTCACAACAACATCACAACCTCACAACATCACAACATCACTACAACCTCACAACATCACAACATAACAACATCACAACAACATCACCACAACCTCACAACAACACCACTACCGTTTTAGCCAGTTTCCTAAACACTATTATATCCTATATTGGACAAAACTTCTTAAATAGTGCTTACTTCCTTCAGATTTTTATATAAGAAATTAATCATATAAGTATACTTGTTACAGTGGTCACATTGTGACATATATAGTTATACGTCATATAACTATACTTGCTACAGTGGTCACATTGTGACATATATAGTTATACGTCATATAACTATACTTGCTACAGTGGTCACATTGTGACATATATAGTTATATGTCATATAACTATACTTGCTACAGTGGTCACATTGTGACATATATAGTTATATGTCATATAACTATACTTGCTACAGTGGTCACATTGTGACATATATAGTTATATGTCATATAACTATACTTGCTACAGTGGTCACATTGTGACATATATAGTTATACATCATATAACTATACTTGCTACAGTGGTCACATTGTGACGTATATAGTTATACGTCATATAACTATACTTGCTACAGTGGTCACATTGTGACATATATAGTTATACGTCATATAACTATACCTGCTACAGTGGTCACATTGTGACATATATAGTTATATGTCATATAACTATACTTGCTACAGTGGTCACATTGTGACATATATAGTTATACGTCATATAACTATACTTGCTACAGTGGTCACATTGTGACATATATAGTTATATGTCATATAAGTATACTTGTTACAGTGGTATCATTGCGACATATATAGTTATATGTCATATAACTGTACTTGCTACCATGGTTACATTGTGACATAGTTATATGTCATATAACTATACTTGCTACAGTGGATACATAATGTTCACATCTTTTGATCTTTTCTTCAGTATTTAGGAACATAGACGAGAGAAGTTTAATATATTCTAGACCTTCTCTTTAGTAAAATATATCAAATATTGAAATATTATTTGGTTAATGTAATATAATAAGAGACCACTGTGGTGAACAATTATTGGTTACCGTGAAGAGGGGTACAACCGGTGCTCTGATCAGGCGAACCAGAGCTCTCACATGGGAGCTAGAGCTCCTCTCAGGCGAACCAGAACTCCCCAAACAAGAACCAGAGTTTCCTCGGGAGAACCACAGCTCCGCTCAGGAGAACCAGAGCTCCCCTCAGAAAAACCACAGCTCCCCTCAGAAGACCCACAGCTCCTTTCAGAAGAACAAAAGTAGTTCTAAGGAAACCCACAGCTCCCCTCAGAAGAACAAATGCTGTTCTTAGGAGACCCATAGCTCCCCCAGGAAGAACCACAGCTCCCTTCAGGAGAACCAGAGCTCCCCTCAGGAGAACGAAAGCTGTTCTTAGGAGACCCATAGCTCCCCTCAGAAGAACCACAGCTCCACTCAGAAGAACTACAGCTCTCCTCAGAAGAACCACAGCTCCCCTCAGAAGAACTACAGCTCCCCTCAGAAGAACCACAGCTTCCCTCAGAAGAACCACAGCTTCCCTCAGAAGAACCACAGCTCCCTCAGGAGAACCAAAGCTCCCCTCAGAAGAACCAAAGCTCCCCTCAGAAAAACCACAGCCCCCTCTGAAGAACTACAGATTCCCTCAGAAGAACCACAGCTCCCCTCAGAAGAACCACAGCTCCCCTCAGGGCAACAACAGCTCCCCTCAGAAGAACCCCAGCTCCACTCAGAAGAACCACAGCTCCCCTCAGAAGAACCACAGCTCCCCACAGGGGAACCACAGCTCCCCTCAGGGGAATTACAGCTCCCCTCAGTGGAACCAAAGCTCCTCTCAGAAGAACCACAGATCCACTCAGAAGAACTACAGCTCTCCTCAGAAGAACCACAGCTCCCCTCAGAAGAACTACAGCTCCCCTCAGAAGAACCACAGCTTCCCTCAGAAGAACCACAGCTTCCCTCAGAAGAACCACAGCTCCCCCAGGAGAACCAAAGCTCCCCTCAGAAGAACCACAGCTCCCCACAGGGGAACCACAGCTCCCCTCAGGGGAATTACATCTCCCCTCAGCGGAACCACAGCTCCCCTCAGAAGAACCACAGCTCCCCACAGGGGAACAACAGCTCCCCTCAGAAGAACCACAGCTCCCCTCAGGGGAACCTAAGATCCCCTCAGAAGAACCACAGCTCCCCTCAGAAGAACCACAGCTCACCTCAGAAGAACCACAGCTCCCCTCAGAAACACCACAGTTCATCAGAAGAAACACAACTCCCCTCAGAATAATAAAAGCTCCCCTCAGAAGAACCACAGTTCCGCTGAGAAGAACTACAGTTCCCATCAGAAGAACCACAGCTACCCTCAGAAGAACCACAGCTCCCCTAAGAAGAACCACAGCTCCCCTCAGAAGAACCAAAGCTCCCATCAGAAGAACCACAGTTCCCTTCAAAAGAAATACAGCTCCCCCTTAGGGGAACCACAGCTCCCCTCAGAAGAACCACAGCTCCCCTTAGGGGAACCACTGCTTCCCTCAGCGGAACCACAGCTCCCTCAGGGGAACCAGAGCTCCCCTCAGAAGAAACTCAGCTCCCCATAGAGGAACCACAGCTCCCCTTAGAAGAACCACAGCTCCACTTAGAAGAACCACAGCTCCCCTCAGAAGAACCACAGCTCCCCACAGGGGAACCACAGATCCCCTCACGGGAATTACAGCTCACCTCAGTGGAACCACAGCTCCCCTCAGAAGAACCACAGCTCCCCACAGGGGAACTACAGCTCTCCTCAGAAGAACCACAGCTCCCTCAGAAGAACCACAGCTCCCCTCAGGGGAACCACAGCTCATTTCAGCGGAACCACAGCTCCCCTCAGAAGAACCACAGTACCCCTCAGAAGAATCACAGCTCCCCTCAGAAGAACCACAGCTCCCCTCAGGAGAACCACAGCTCCCCTCAGAAGAACCCCTGCTCCCCTCAGAAGAACTACAGCTTCTCTCAGAAGAACCACAGCTCCCCTCAGAAGAACCATAGCTCCCCTCAGAAGAACCACAGTTCCCCTCAGAAGAACCACTGCTCCCCTCAGAAGAACCACAGCTCCCTCAGGAGAACCACAGCTCCCGCAGAAGAACCAAAGCTCCCCTCAGAAGAACCACAGCTCCCCTCAGAAGAACAACAGATTCCCTCAGAAGAACCACAGCTCCCCTCAGAAGAACCACAGCTCCCCTCAGAACAACCACAGCTCCCCTCAGAAGAACCACAGCTCCCCTCAGGGGAACCTAAGATCCCCTCAGAAGAACCACAGCTCCCCTCAGAAGAACCACAGCTCACCTCAGAAGAACCACAGCTCCCCTCAGAAACACCACAGTTCCTCAGAAGAAACACAACTCCCCTCAGAATAATAAAAGCTCCCCTCAGAAGAACCACAGTTCCACTGAGAAGAACTACAGTTCCCATCAGAAGAACCACAGCTCCCCTCAGAAGAACCACAGCTCCCCTAAGAAGAACCACAGCTCCCCTCAGAAGAACCAAAGCTCCCATCTGAATAACCACAGCTCCCTTCAAAAGAACTATAGCTCCCCCTTAGGGGAACCACAGCTCCCCTCAGAAGAACCACAGCTCCCCTTAGGGGAACCACTGCTTCCCTCAGCGGAACCACAGCTCCCTCAGGGGAACCACAGCTCCCCTCAGAAGAAACTCAGCTCCCCACAGAGGAACCACAGCTCCCCTTAGAAGAACCACAGCTCCCCACAGGGGAACCACAGATCCCCTCACGGGAATTACAGCTCCCCTCAGTGGAACCACAGCTCCCCTCAGAAGAACCACAGCTCCCCACAGGGGAACCACAGCTCTCCTCAGAAGAACCACAGCTCCTTCGGAAGAACCACAGCTCCCCTCAGGGGAACCACAGCTCATTTCAGCGGAACCACAGCTCCCCTCAGAAGAACCACAGTACCCCTCATAAGAATCACAGCTCCCCTCAGAAGAACCACAGCTCCCCTCAGGAGAACCACAGCTCCCCTCAGAAGAACCCCTGCTCCCCTCAGAAGAACTACAGCTTCTCTCAGAAGAACCACAGCTCCCCTCAGAAGAACCACAGCTCCCCTCAGGAGAACCACAGCTCCCCTCAGAAGAACCCCTGCTCCCCTCAGAAGAACTACAGCTTCTCTCAGAAGAACCACAGCTCCCCTCAGAAGAACCACAGCTCCCCTCAGAAGAACCACAGTTCCCCTCAGAAGAACCACTGCTCCCCTCAGAAGAACCACAGCTCCCTCAGGAGAACCACAGCTCCCGCAGAAGAACCAAAGCTCCCCTCAGAAGAACCACAGCTCCCCTCAGAAGAACAACAGATTCCCTCAGAAGAACCACAGCTCTCCTCAGAAGAACCACAGCTCCCCTCAGAAGAACCACAGCTCCCCTCAGAAGAACCACAGCTCCCCTCAGGGCAACCACAGCTCCCCTCAGAAGAACTACAGCTCCCCTCAGAAGAACCACAGCACTCCCCAGCAAACACAAATCATCTACACAACGTTCGCCTATCTCTTCCCATAGGTGTGGGAATGATTTGCATTGAGAATGGTGCAGGAGAGCCTTTGAGAAACTTTTACTCAAAAAATCCAAACACAAAGGTTTAATTATAAATTGTTTTTCTACAATTATTTTCTTCCAAATGTAAAACAAATAGTTTTTACATGTTTAAATATAAAATTTATGTTTTTTTTTGTAAAATTCATTAATAAAGTGTGAATGATATATATTGGCTGAGTGAAACCTTTAAAATCCATTTAGTTATAATTTGAACAGAAAAAAGTAGTTATCCAAATTTTCTAAAAATCGCTCTTTTTAACACAATTTGACTCCTTATGCATTCCACTAAACACTATATCATGTTTAAATATATAATTTATGTATTATTCCCTAAAATAATTTATATAAATTATATAAGTTGCTGGAAAGTGGTGTTAAAGAATCTGAAAACTTTTTGTTGTGTTATAATTGGAATGTTCTTATTAACTATGTCTCAAGTTCACAGTTTATCAAACAAGAATATTAACATTCGTCAACTCTTAAAATCTTATATGTTATCTTGCTGGTGCAAAATGGGTGAATCTTTAGGATCAGCTATAGTATCTATATATCACAAATGGTGTTTTCCCTAACTCAAACAATGTAGGGTTTATTATTCTACACATATTTCTAATGACTCTTAGATGTTTACATTCTCTGAAGTATAATTGTGAAGGCTGTGTCCATCACTCTCAACACAGATTCTTAAACTTCTCTCTGCAGGTTCAACTATATAATTAGTTTCCATTTTGAATCTCCATGGACATTTGTATCCAAAATGAAACCAATGTGGTTTCCTTCAGCGCCTTCAGCCAGCACATTTGCTCATTCATTTCCACAGATTCCAACATGGTAGGGGATTTACAGAAATTTGTATATTCATATTGTTATATATTAAAAATATGAATGCAGTTCAATATGATAAGACAAATACATGAGTTTATGATAAATTCGTTTTCTGTGATATACCATTGATATGCTCTTTTTTTCTTTAAACGGCAGACTAAACTAAAGTGCTCACATCAACAGATTTGATGTATAAATGGTCAACGCTCAACAGAGTTAGTATAAATGTATTAGTATAAATCTTACTTGTCTCATTGTTAATTCACATTCAATGTCAACTTGTGGTTTTGATGTGGCACGTTTGGCCAAGACACCCCACCCCATTATGCACCCCATACCCATCTTGTGGGCGGTTGTGGAAAGGGTTACAGAGGCACATAATGGGCTCAGGGACTGAACCCCACAATTCATTTAGCTAAGCAAGTTACAATCTTGATGAGCTAGTTACAAAATTCAATATAAGTCATCACATCAACAATGGGTTCGAGATCGACCTCAGGTACAGGTTCTAAATTAACACTTTCCTGGATTTTCGACTTGGAATTACGGGCGTTTTCCCTAACCGCTTGTCGGATCACGACGTAAATTTACGGTGTGGTTTAAAATATTTGTAAAAAATCCAGTTTAAATCCTATTTACTTGGGGTTTGTTTCAAACTCCGCGCCATGAAATTCCTGTTCTCTCGGGTAGGCCGCAAGTCACGTCGGCCTACTGGGTCACGTGACAGGCCCATTGTTTTGTTGTCACGTGGAGCAATCGGATCTCTCTCCCCTCGGCCTCCCCTCGGCTCTCCCCTCGCCCAACCTACACAATGCAGACACAAAGAAAGTTCAGAAAAGAAAACGAGTTCGCAGGGCAGATGGAACAGTAAGACTACAGCAGGTTGTGGTGAACAAACCACAGGCAATTGTTGACTACAATAAGTTCATGAAGGGTGTTGACCACTTTGATCAAATGGTAAAGTATTACCATTTCGCCAGGAAATGTCACAAGTGGACCAAGAAAATAACATTGTATTTCTTGCAAATGGCATTGCAAAACGCTTATGCATTGTACAAGGCCAACACAGATGATCGAAGGAAACTAACTCTGCTCTAGTTCCATGAAGTTGCTATTTGGTCTTTATTGAAATTTGACAAGGCAGAGTGGCCTGCAACAACTACACCATCTCCACATCTAGTTCATGCTCCAGACATAAATCATGACACTGGTCCTGTGAATCCTGCTGCTGACCCGTCAACACCTGGCCCGTCGGGTGTAAGGCGCCCTCTCTTCACGTCTACACCTAGTGCTGAAGCTGAATCTGATGAAGATAATTCATATTCCACATTAGTGTTTGAAAACAATAGTGAGAGCGACGATTCAGACAGTAGTTTATTGCCAACCCAGAGACAACAGCGACGTGTTGTTATAGCAGAGACTCGCCTGAACTATAAATTGAAACATGAGCTGGTAAAAATCCCCAAACGTCGCAGGTGTGAAGTGTGTTCAAAGTCGGGTATCAGGAAGGAAACTGGTATAGCGTGCAAGACATGCGATGTTACACTTTGCGTCATACCTTGTAATTACACCACTTATCACAGGAAAAGGGTGTATTGGGTGGACAAGAAATAACCACCTACATCAGCTTCACTCCACCTAGGAACATCTGTTGAGCAACTTCAGGAATCAGTACCTGAAGGAGGTGGAGTGGAGATAAAATGCTCAACTTATTTTACTACAATCGTCTTTGCTTTGGTAAGTACACATAATTGTCTTAGATTGTTTCAGTATTGTAGTCTATTTTCTTAGGAATATTTTGATACCTAAATGAGAACTGTAGCACGAAAACTAAAGTAAGTATACACGAAACAAGAGAAACTTTTTTTGTGGGTGTTGCGGGTGTGAGTTGGAGTGTCAAGAGCGGGTTCCGGTTGTGTGTTTTCCGTCATCTCTACAGCTGTGAATTCCAAGGAATTGTATTTGATATGCATATGTCTGTGTAGGGAATTTTATTCCGAACACTATACAAAAAAAACGGTGTGAAACAAGTATAAACTTGAAAAACATGAGCAAAGTAAAAACTTTTGACGCTCACGGGTACAAACACGCGTAAGATTTTATTCCCCGCAAATTTATTTGACGCTGTGTTGGCCAACTCTACCCATGTTCTTATAGAACTTTCTATTGCGAACACATTGCTATAAAAATGAAATACGTAGCTCCAGAAATAATGTCAGGACAGTGAAATAAGTATAAACATTCAAAGCGCTGCATCACACCAGTGTCGTCCCTGCTGAAATCACGGCTAACGCTTCGCCCAGTTCCCACACTCGTGCGGGTCACCCGATACCATAATTAGACATTGATAGGCATATGTCTGGGTGGGGAATTTTATTGTGAGTTCAGTGATATCAAAATGAGCGCTGTAGGATGACTGTGAGGCTGGCAACAAACGAAAGAGTATGAACATTTACTTCCTGTTTGGGTGTCACGGCGAGTCATCTTCGTGTTTATTTACTTCGTGGTGGGATACCAAATGCTTCGGTGACATTTTATGCATATGATCTTGTAGAGAATTTTATTGCCAACGCATTGATACCAAAATGAAAAACGTAGCTCGAGAATTGAGGTTAGGAGCGTGAAAAGATTATAAACTTTTTTGTGTTTACGCTTGAGCGCTCAGAACGCCGCGCGCACAACCCGCTTGTTTTTCCAGCTAGTGCCGCGCGCACTAAAGTGTGCAGTACACACCATAATGCACCAGTACACACAATAAGGTACCAGTACTCACTTTAAGGCACCAGTGTACGTTATTGCATCACAATAACGTGATGCATCAAATGAACAAATCCACAAGGGTCGTGACGAGGATTTGAACCTACGTCCGGGAGCATCCCAGACACTGCCTAAATCGACTGAGCTACAACAGGGTAAAAGGATCCAGGAAGTTCAGTAGAAGTTTGGTTTCAACCCTTTTACCCTGTCGTAGCTCAGTCGATTAAGGCAGTGTCTGGGATGCTCCCGGACACAGGTTTGAATCCTCATCACGGCCCTTGTGGATTTGTTCATTTGATGCATCACGTTATTGTGATCTGTGTGTGATGATGTAAGGGCGAAGAGGGAGAACGGCCTGTTGACATAGCTCGGGTGCAGGGGGGGGGGGGGTTGTGTAAAAGCCTGGTTTGTGCCTCGGAGAGGCTATGGGATCCAGTAAGTTCAGTAGAACTTCGGTTTCAACCCTTTTACCCTGTTGTAGCTCAGTCGATTAAGGCAGTGTCTGGGATGCTCCCGGACGCAGGTTCGAATCCTCGTCACGGCCCTTGTGGATTTGTTCATTTGATGCATCACGTTATTGTGATCTGTGTGTATAATTCTTCACTTGCTACAGCAACAGGAATGTGTGTGTATGTATTTGTGTTGTTGAATATGACCGAAAGTGTAAGATTAATTATTCTAACACAAATCGTCTGAATATTTGTTTTTCTTCACTGTCGAGAGTAGTTAAAAAAATTTACTCGAGTTTATTTTCACACTTTATTTATGGTCCTTAAGTCCCTCTCCTTACTGCTGCTGCTGTTTCTCGCATCTTTGCATCGCTTGTATGTTTGGGGGTTTGGCCTCTTGCTATATATTGATTCCATTTGTGTGTGTTTGGGTCTCAGGCCCTCTCGCAATTTCTGTTGAACAAACCCCTTTTCCTAGTTCTGCATCTCTCCTTTGGTACAAATTTTGTTGTGCTTTTATCATATATTTCACAAAACTTGACATACATTTCATTTACTTCATGTCCTATCAGCAAGTGTTTGTCAAATTCTTTAAGGAAAGTTTATCATCCTGATTGCAGATCTCTAGCGCTATTATGTCAACTTCTTGTGGATTCGCAATCATTATTTAATTTACCTTTAGGTGTTCTTTCACCAGCACAGCAACACTGTACCTCTCCCAACCAGTTTAAGATAAAAACTAAGTACTAACTAATTAACTCAATGTAACCTACCTTACCCCCAAAATGTCAACCCATGTCTTCTATTTTAAACAATGCTGTTTTGTTGACCAAATTGTATTTTTGTTTTTTTTCTGCAATGTTTCCCCCCCCCCCCCACCACTCTACCACCACATTGAGTTTAGTAGCTCTGTGCACGTCAGGTGCTGTTTAATATACAGACCTACTCCTCCATTTGACCTAGTTTCTCTATCACATCTATATCACTTTGTGCTTTAGGCCTGGTGGAGCTTGGTCCACCAGGCTGTTGTTTGAAGTGGCCCGCAGATCCACATACAGTCTGCATATGATATACAGTCTGTTGATCAATTGAACTACAGTAGTTAGTTTTTATCATCCGAATGCACCAATATGTGTTCATTCTTCCCAGATGAAGGAACTAGGTAATATTCATCATCTGAATGCACCATCTGAAGCTTTAACACACTCATGATATACGAGAGGTTTAAAAAACTTTTAAAACTTTTAAAACTTTTTGACCTATGTATTTAAAAGCAATTCTAAAGTTAAAAAGTGTAGCATAGGCCCCTCGCAGAATGTTCTTAATATGATCCTCAGGTTATAGTTTTCTATCTAAAACCACCCCTAGATCTCTTTCTTGATCAGAATTCTTTATAGATCTCTGTGGCTCGATCATAGAAACTGAGTAAATTCGTTACACTGGACCTTCCAGATCGAATACCATGCTGACAGTCTGATATATCATTCAGTACGTCTGCATCTGAAATTGAGCAATACCGGATTTATTATTTGGTTTTATAAATTTTATACTTATAATCTTAACTTATTTCAGAGACCACGAGTAATCTGGGCTTCGAACTCAACAGAAAAGCCTTCCGTAGACCTGCTTCTTTGCTACATAATAGACAAAATTTAGTAAGTATTGATTTATTATGTGTTTGTTTATTTATTTATTTTTTCTTTATATACAAGAAGGTACATTGGGGGAGAGTACAATGACTTGAAGTTATACATTCTTGTAAAGCAACTAGCACTCATAGCGTTTCGGGCAGATATAAGTATAGACCAAGGAACTTACCATCTTTTTTATTTCTGATGTTAACATTGTGTAACTGTAGATGAATTGCATTTGTTGATTTGCTCCCAAGTAAGATGTTGTAGGTCCTTTCTATGTTTAGTGTGAGTTTGTTGGTTGACATTAATAAGTGGATTTTTTTTTAATTAATTGTTTACATCATTATTTAATATGAGTGGGTTGGAGTCTGAGTAGATGAGGTTAGTGTCATCATTATCTCATATCTCAGTGATTTTGTCGTAATGGTCAAGTAGCTGTACTGTACAAGTAGAGGACATGAGAGATAGCTGTAAGAGGTATTTCAATATCTTCCTGCTCTAAATCCTTGTTGGCCTGGATTGTGGAGGTCATTGGTTTCTATAAAACTAGTAACCTGACTCCTGATCACTCTCAAATAATTTTATTATGTGGGATGTTAGTGCAACTGGTCTATAATTCTTTGCCAATGCTTGTGTTGTGTTGTGTTGTTTTGGTAGTGATGTGCAATGTGTTGTTTTGGTAGTGATTCGTCCAGTTCTGGTAGTAGTGCGGTTGTTGTGTGGTGTAGTACTTGTGTGCTTGTTAAGGGGGCATATCATTCTAAATCGTTATAAATTAAAAGTTGTTCAATTTGCTTATAAATTTTTTTATGAAATGGTTATAGAAAGGGCTGCAACTGGTCCAAGTTTCACCATCACACCCTAAACAGAAAAGGAGAAAAAAAATACACAACGTATTATGCAACGAATGTTCAACATTCTCAAATAATCTCAGGGAACACATGTGTCAACTAAAATGTCTACTATGTGCTGTAGAAGCACAAACTCTTGTAATAATTGTAATATGTATGTGCAATATATTTATATTAAAAAAAAAAAAAAAAAATCTTTTTTTTTTTTTTCTTTTTTTTTGGCCAATATTTTTTTCTCGTTTGTTATCAAGGGATTTGCATGAAACTTGCACACATTGCTCAATGGATGCCTATCTGCAAGGGTGCCAATTATGAACGAAATCTGTCGAAGTCAAGCTCAGCTACAGGTGGCCGAACTTGGATCTTTATTTTACTCTGGAAAGTAATTTACACATTCAAATTACTTCAGAGCTTTCATTTATTAATCAATTTACATGCAAATTACACCTTATATGTAGCGTTTGAGCTTCCACAGAATCTAGTAGACATTTTTGTCCAAAGTCTATTTGTTAATTTTATAAAAATTTATAAATATCATATATTGCATATTTTTTTAGAAGGGTAACTTTGAAAAATTATATTATTGCACTAAACACTTTTTTGATAAAACTGATCACAAGAATCCTTTATTATGTGCTTAATTTAATATCTGAGTGTTATAGAAATCATTTTAGTTGAGACATGTGTTCCCTGAAACTATTTGAAAATTCGTTGCATAATTCGTTGTTTATTTTTTTTCTCCTTTTCTGTTTAGGGTGTGATGATGAAACTTGGACCAGCTGCAGCCCTTTCTATAACCATTTCATAAAAAAATTTATAAGCAAATTGAACAACTTTTAATTTTACCTTGATATGCCCCCTTAATGACTTGTATTCCAGTCTTGTGGGTATCTCCTTTCCCCTACGGGCCAACTGCTTTGTTCTTACCTAGCATTTTGCTTTGTTTGGGTATGAATGTTTGTGTGCTGTATATTTTGCAAAATTTGCCATATATCTCATTATTTGCTCCTCTGCCTAGCAACAAGTCTGTCTAATTATACTCATTAACTGTTTTTCAAAGTTCCCCATAGTGTCCTTTATTGAAATCGAGTTCATGAACCGTTTCAATGTTCTTATTTTCTTCTAGATTATATCTTAAAGTATATTTAAATGTTATTGTTATTATTGTTATTAAATGTTATTGTGACATTGCATTGCAATTGAGCTATGTTGTTTACCATACCGTTCATTTCGTGAGTATAAGTATAGATTCCACACTTGTGACAGGTAAAACCATGCCTTTTTTGAAAAACAGCACCGTCTGTTGCACGTAAGAGCAACCCACACTATATTATGTTGCGATATTTCAATATTTCCGATTGCATTGATAATTTGAATTTTCATAGATTTCAATTTATTTTCATTTCGATTTAATAATTTTGTGTGACATTGCATTGAAATTGAGCTGTGTTGTTTACCATACTGTTCATTTCATGAGTATAGTTTATTTTTTTATTTTTTTCATTTCATTTTTTTAGCTGTTCTTATTTTTCAGTGATGGGAATATCAGATCATTTGATGTTCCCAATTTTCTGATGGAAGCATCAGACCATTATAGAATGCATCGGATGAGGTAGTTTGGAATGGTGGGGAGGACGAGAGGGGGGGATGGTGGGGAAGACGAGGGGACAGAGGAGAGGGTAATGGTGGGGAGGACGAGGGGACTGGGGAGTTGGGGATGGTGGGGACAGGGGAATGCTGGGGAGGACAAAGGGACAGGTGAATGGGAGATGGTGGGGGAGGAAGAAGGGACAGGGGAGGGGAAAATGGTAAGGAGGACGATGGGACAGGGAAGTGGGAATAGTGGGGATGATGTGGGGACGGGGAAGTGGGAAGGACGAGAGGACTGTGGAATGGGGAATGGCAAAGTGAATTATAATTATATATATTAATTAATTCTTATAAATTTCCAGAAGCCTGTATCAACACCCACACTAATGCAACTGAAAGAGATGTTGAGACAAGTATTGCTGATATGTTGAAGAACGCCCCAAACAAACTCGGTGGAAACAGATACAAGGTAAAGTTTGCCAATTTGCTGTAGTCTAATTCAATTTCTTTTTAGTAATCTTTGAGAACATTTATGCTATGAATAAGATAAAATAATGTAACTGATTTTGACTAAATATGTAGACATATTTAATTTTCTGAGCACTAATAATGAAAGAAAACCAAAGTAAGAGGTAGCTACTATCTCTAATAATGAGCTGGAATAATGCAGGATATAATAATATATATATATAAATATGACAATGTCAGACCACGGAGGAAGAATGAAACAGGAATTTCCTTAAGTACTTTCGTATATTAAATACATCTTCAGAAGGTCCTTCTGAAGATGTATTTAATATACGAAAGTACTTAAGGAAATTCCTGTTTCATTCTTCCTCCGTGGTCTGACATTGTCACATTCTTAATCACGTGTTTATTTTCGTGATATACACACATATATATAAATATATATATATATATATATATATATATATATATATATATATATATATATATATATATATATATATATATATATATATATATATATATATATATATATATATATATATATTTATATATATATATTTATTTATATAAATATATATATGATATATAGATTCTATTCTATTATTCTATTCTATTCTATTCTATAGTTTTATATAGATTCTTGTTTTAGTTTTTTTTTCAATAATATGGAAACGGTTTTTAATTAATAAATTAAATATTATATAATAAAATAATGTATTATTGAAAACAATTAGTAACAAACAATGTTTCATTACAGGGTGGTGAAGCAAGAAGACATGTGCATCACACAGCAGACTTTCATATGACGAATACTGAAAATGGTGGCGAGCCTGGTGCATGGCGTACTGCTGAATCTTCTCTAAAAATGTCTATATAGAAGAATCTATATGTGTCTATATATAGACACATATAGATTCCGATATATAACCTATATATATATATGTGTGTATATATATTATAATATATATATATATATATATATATATATATATATATATATATATATATATATATATATATATATATATATATATATATATATATATATATATATATATATATATATAGGTTAGATAGGTTAGGTTTGGTAGGGTTGGTTAGTTATCATATATCTACGTATAACTAGCTAGTTTTACCTTTATATATATATTATTTATATATATATATTATATAAAAAGTTTGTGAGAAAGACCTCTGGTGCCAATGTGGGGACCCATAGCCTCGGAGAAGAAAATAAAAAGTATTCAGAGGAGACCTTGTGGTCACTCACTAAACACTAATATTATCTTCTACCACCCCCATTCTTTTGTATGTACACATATATATTTGCTTTATTTGAACTTTGTTACAAAGAGGGAGTTACATATAGGTTACAAAGATGGTTATCATATATATATTATTTATATATATATATTATTTATATATATATTATTTATATATATATATATTATTTATATATATATTATTTATATATATATATATATAATTTATATATATATTATTTATATATATATTATTTATATATATATATATATATATATTATTTATATATATATATTATTTATATATAAATATATTATTTATATATAAATATATTATTTATATATAAATATATTATTTATATATAAATATATTATTTATATATAAATATATTATTTATATATTTATATATATATATATATATATATAATATATATATATATATAAATATATATTATATATATATATATATATATATATATATATATATATAATATATATAATATATATAATTACTATTACACTACATTCTTATATATTACACTAATATATATATATATATATATATATATATATATATATATATATATATATATATATATATATATATATATATATATATATATATATATATATATATATATATATGTTTCATTGAATATGACCGCATATTCTGTATTTATTATTTTCTGGTTTAGGGCTTCTATCCCTCTAACTATTTTCTTAGCATCAGGGCTTAATTGAAATAGGAGTTCTCCAAAACTCATTTTCGTACTTTTAAGGTGAAGAAAAGAAGTGATTTACTATAGAGTGTATTACACTTATTTGTATAATTTGCACGACGTTTCGAACCTCCATGGTTCATTCTCAAGTGAACAGATCTTACAATACTAGTTGATTTTATACCCGCATTAGGTCAGGTGATAATACAATGAAGGTGAAAACATGGGGGGATACATAAGGGATAAACATAGGGGCTGCAGAAGGCTTATTGGCCCATACGAGGCATCTCCTATCTAAACACAAAGATAGACATTAGACATACCTGAGCCACACTTGAAAAGTCTTCTCGAAGCATGTACAAAGGAAGCCCCTTTCATCAGTCCACAAGGAGACATGTATTTACAAATAGACGGAGTAGCAATGGGCTCCCCCTTAGGAGTTTTATTTGCTAATTTTTATATGGGAACCATCGAAGATAGGGTCTTCAGTAGCAGACAAAAACCAACTGTATACTGCCGTTATGTAGATGACATATTCGTAATAGTAAAAGACTCAGATGAACTAATTGACCTAAAAAGACACCTAGAGAGAGAGTCAGTACTCCGATTTACACATGAAAATAGTGAAAATGACAGTCTGCCATTCTTGGATGTACTAATAACAAAAACAGGAACCTCTTTAAGCACCAACGTATATACCAAGCCCACCAACATAGGATTATGCCTGAACGGTAGAAGTGAGTGCCCCCAAAGATACAAAGCCAGTGTTCTCAATGCTTATATTCGTCGAGCGCTTACCCACTGCTCTGAATGGAGCAACGTGAGTAGAGAGTTTGAAAGAGTAACTCAGGTATTGGTGAACAACGGATATAGCAACGCGGAAATAAACGCTGCTATAAGAAGACACTTGGACCGTTGGTATAATTCAGAACCTAGAACAGAAACCACAACACCCCCAATAAAATTATATTACAAATCAACCATGCACAGTGAACATATAAAAGAGGAAAGAATAATGAAAGAAATAATCCGTAAAGGAGTAAAAAGCACTACCCCTAACCAAAACATAAACCTGATAATATTCTACAAAACCAAGAAGACTTCCGAACTCCTTATCAAAAACAGCCCGAAGCCGACGGAGAACCCTCTACAGCAGTCAAGCGTTGTATACATGTACACTTGCCCCCACGAAGGATGTAACCTTCAATGTAAGTACATAGGTATGACGTCGACCAAGCTGACGAGGCGTTTGACATGCCATCTTCAATCTGGTGCCCCTAGGAATCACATGAGACAAGCCCATGACATTACTCTAACAAGAGAAATGTTGAACAAGAATACTTGCATAATAGACAAAACCCAAGATTCAAGAAGATTACAAATTCTTGAGGCAATTCACATAAGAATAGAGCGACCTACCATGAACACCCAAATCACGGAACTATTTACTCTACCCACCATGAGAGTAAGGACAAGACAAGAACATATCGATGCCAACACAGAAGACAATGTCCAACATAACAGGCCAATTACACTGGATTATTCTTTGTGTTTAGATAGGAGATGCCTCGTATGGGCCAATAAGCCTTCTGCAGCCCCTATGTTTATCCCTTATGTATCCCCCCATGTTTTCACCTTCATTGTATTATCACCTGACTTAATGCGGGTATAAAATCAACTAGTATTGTAAGATCTGTTCACTTGAGAATGAACCATGGAGGTTCGAAACGTCATGCAAATTATACAAATAAGTGTAATACACTCTATAGTAAATCACTTCTTTTCTTCACCTTAAAAGTACGAAAATGAGTTTTGGAGAACTCCTATTTCAATTAAGCCCTGATGCTAAGAAAACAGTTAGAGGGATAGAAGCCCTAAACCAGAAAATAATAAATACAGAATATGCGGTCATATTCAATGAAACATGTTTGAAAGAAAACCTGCTGCCAGTATACACCAATATATATATATATATATATATATATATATATATATATATATATATATATATATATATATATATATATATATATATATATATATATATATAGAAGGGGTACCACCTCTGGTGCAAATGTAGGGACCCATAGCCTCAGAGAAGAAAATAAAGAGTACTCCGAGAAGACCTTTTGGATCCTCACTGAACACTTTGATATTTTCTTCTCCTACCACCCCTATTCTTTTGTTAAGTGTGTATATTTATCTAACTTTATTTGAAAATGTCATTACACAAAAAAAGTTACAATATTGATTACATACAGGGTACAAGGCTGCTTGTCATAAGTTGAATAGCTCCTCCAGCTCCTCAGATGGCGGGCACGAACCATGGATGCAGTGAGCATTTCCTCTCTGGATTGCCACACTAAGGCGCTGAAAAAGAAAACTGGCAGCTCTGGGGTCTCTAGTTGTTTCGATTAGCTTAGACCCCAACTCCTTTAAAAAGCTAGCAGCACTTTTACCCCAGGCACCAAGCGTCTCTGAGGCAATGGGGACAAAATTGTAGTGGTGCTCAAGGTCTCTGTATTTACGTGACTTGGCCGCTTCCCGGTGATTGGCAGCTCCTCCTGCTTGTGTAGCACTGAAGTCAACATAGGTATTGGCTAAAGTTGAAACGCAAGTGTAGTCCCACACCAACTGTCTACCATTCTTCCAGGGGTTCACCGTAATTCCGTCTGGGCGACCGACAGGCTCATCAGAGTTGCGGGACATTAGGTAACGGGGCTCTCTCTCTGCTGGACAACCGGCTGTGGTAAGGCTTCTCTTAATAATGTCATTAACCTCGCCGTGTCTTGCATGCCATCCTCCGGTCCTTTGGCAAAGAAGGCCATGCCGTCCATATCTGTCGGCCTCTGCCTCGCCGCAAATACACCTGTATTCGGTGTGGATTGGGGCAGCTAGGCGAAGAGCCACGGCAATTCGGAGGGCCTGCGGTGTGAGACGGGTGCCGGTTGCTGACATTGGGGTTGCTAATAGGAAATCACCTGCATGGGGAGCTGCTACAGCTCTAAGTCGGGCAGTGTCATGTGGTGTCGTCGCAGCTTCTAGCAAAGTTGCAGCTTCTTGGTCGGCAATGGGGCGATCCCAGCTGGATTGCTTATGGGCTTCAGAAGGCGGTGGTTGGGGTGCTGGTCCTGCGAGAGAGACCCATTTGGTTGTGCAGTCTGTGAAGCTGGGATCATGCACCCCTGCCTGTTGAACTAGGTGCTCAGGTAGGATTTCCTTCACCAGGTTGTCAGACCCCACTGAAGAGGACAGGAATGCTGGTACAGCAATTTGTGTTGCTGTGCGCACGCCAAGGCCCCCGAGTCTGACAGGAAGGGAGGCCTGTTTCCACTGTGAGTCGCTGAGGGAAAGATTGAGGGCTTTTTCTAGTGTTGATTTCAGCAAGCTGTCATACTCTTCTAATTTAATATTGTTGAAAGATGGCGAACATCTTAGAAAGTAGGTCAGCCTGGGAAGGGACAAGCATCTGGTGATGAGGTAAAGTGCATCATGAGCATCGATGTCTTCAATCCTCTCGTTCATCCTCTTCAGGTCAGTGATCTTCTTACCAAGGACCACGTCGATGGCATTCCTTCCAAGAGGAGCACCTAGGAGTGTGCTGTCCTCAGGGTTGGTTGTATGAATGTCAGGCAAAACAACCTTTATTTGCTCTATTATGTGCTGGTTGGTGGAGGTTATTTCGTACTTGGAAGGGTTCAGGGTGAGGCCTAGGCTTGCTCCTTGCTCCTGGATTATTCTTATGTCGTCCAAGAGTGAGGCTGGGGAGCCGGCTAGAGTACCATCATCCAAAAACCAAATGTTGAGCTCACTGGACAGGTTATCGGTGACTTCCTTGATAACTAGGCAGAACAGAAAAGGAGCAAGGGGGTCACCTTGTTGGACACCTTCTTGTGATTCAATTTCATGTTCCCCAAAAAGCAGGGTTAGATTCTTGCTGTAGCATGAGTTTACAAACGGGTAGAGGGAAGGAAAAAGGCGATGAACTGCACTGAGTACTGCATCCCTTCTAACCAGATTGAAAGCATTTTTGAAGTCCAGCTTTATCAGGGCTTTTTCATTCGTAATGTTGGCAATGTAGGCTCTAGCTGCATGAGCTGCTGCCTCACACCCTTGGGGAATGCCAAACCCAAGCTGTTTTGGCTTCAGCATGTCGGCTGCTGCCTGACTAACTGCTCTAGCAGCAGCCTTAGCGACGAGACGCCGGAGTGAATTGCCGACAGCTATCGGTCTGATTCCTCCATCTTTTTTCCTCAGGGCACAGAGGGTAGCGCCAAAAAAGAGAGGCCGTATGGTCTCTGGTATGTTGCCAGCTAGACATGTGTTGGCGAATCTAGTTAGTTCCACCAGGAGGCCCTGTGCAATGTCTCCCAGTGCAGGGTTGAGCATTTGTTTGATGTGGTTGGGTCGTAGTCCTGTGAACTCACCTGCTGATCCTGGTGGGAAGGATAAATATATATATATATATATATATATATATATATATATATATATATATATATATTTATTTATATATATATATATATATATATATATATATATATATATATATGTATATATAATATTATATAAATTATTTATATATATATATTATTTATATATATATTATATATATAATTATATAGGTCAAATGTTTTTGTATTTTTGCTGATTTGTTAGTAAATAATAAAAGAAATATAAATTATTTGATTTTTTTACCCTTAAATTGGTTTTAATATTTAAATTGAAAACAATAATATAATATAAAAAAATATAAGAACAATAATAATACATTATAAAATAAAATATAATAAAAATAATATAATATAATATAAAATAATATAATTTAATTTCAAGAAATTTAACTTTAAACACAAAGATGTGAAAAGGGTTCAGATAAGGCTCAAACCTTTCGCAAGAGATTCATATTGGTGTATGAATGGATTATGAATGACTCATGTTAGGAGTGTAGAGTTGCCACAACATCTCAAATTAGTGTTAGATACATATGTCTTGGTTATAAGTTTTGAAAACCTATTTAAGTCCACACACAATATCGTATCTGATACGATAAAACAAACGTTTCCAATCCTTTCAAATACTTTCCAGATTTGTTGTGGCAACCTAAAATTGTTTGCTGGGTCCTCAGAAGAACCACAGCTCCCCTCAGAAGAACCACAGCTCCCTCAGGAGAACCACAGCTCCCCTCAGAATAACCAAAACTCCCTTCAGAAGAACCACAGCACTCCTGAAAAGAACCACAGCTCCCCTCAGAAGAACCCCAGCTCCCCTCAGAAGAACTACAGCTCCCCTCAGAAGAACCACAGCTCCCCTCAGAAGAACCACAGCTCCCCTCAGAAGAACCACAGCTCCCCTCAGAAGAACCACAGCTCCCCTCAGAAGAACCACTGTTCCCCTCAGAAGAACCACAGCTCCCCTCAGAAGAACCACAGCTCCCCTCAGAAGAACCACATCTCCCCTCAGAAGCACCACAGCTATTTTAGGAAAACCACAGCTCCCTCAAAAAAACCAAAGCTCCCCTCAGAAGAACCACAGATCCCATCAGAAGAACTACAGGTCCCCTCAAAAGAACCACAGCTCCTCTCACGGGAACAGCAGCTCCCCTCAGGGGAACCACAGCTCCCCTCAGAAGAACAACAGCTCCCCTCCGATGAACCACAGCTCCCCTCAGAAGAACCACAGCTCCCCTCAGAAGAACCACAGCTTCCCTCAGAAGAACCACAGCTCCCTCAGGAGAACCAAAGCTCCCCTCAGAAGAACCAAAGCTCCCCTCAGAAAAACCACAGCTCCCCTCTGAAGAACTACAGATTCCCTCAGAAGAACCACAGCTCCCCTCAGAAGAACCACAGCTCCCCTCAGGGCAACCACAGCTCTCCTCAGAAGAACCCCAGCTCCACTCAGAAGAACCACAGCTCCCCTCAGAAGAACCACAGCACCCCACAGGGGAACCACAGCTCCCCTCAGGGGAATTACAGCTCCCCTCAGTGGAACCACAGCTCCCCTCAGAAAAACCACAGCTTCCCTCAGCGGAACCAAAGCTCCTCTCAGAAGAACCACAGATCCACTCAGAAGAACTACAGCTCCCCTCAGAAGAACCACAGCTCCCCTCAGAAGAACCACAGCTTCCCTCAGAAGAACCACAGCTCCCCTCAGAAGAACCACAGCTCCCCTCAAAAGAACCACAGCTCCCTTCAGGAGAATCAGAGCTCCCCTCAGAAGAACCACAGCTCCCATCAGAAGAACCACAGCTTCCTTCAAAAGAACCACAACTCCCCACAGAAGAACTGCATCTCCCCTAAGAAGAACCACAGCTCCCCTCAGAAGAACCACAACTCCCCTCAGAAGAACCACAGCTCCCCTAAGAAGAACCACAGCTCCCCTCAGACGAACCACAACTCCCCACAGAAGAACCACAGCTCCCCTAAGAAGAACCACAGCTCCCCACAGGGGAACCACAGCTCCCCTCAGGGGAATTACATCTCCCCTCAGCGGAACCACAGCTCCCCTCAGAAGAACCACAGCTCCCCACAGGGGAACAACAGCTCCCCTCAGAAGAACCACAGCTCCCCTCAGGGGAACCTAAGATCCCCTCAGAAGAACCACAGCTCCCCTCAGAAGAACCACAGCTCACCTCAGAAGAACCACAGCTCCCCTCAGAAACACCACAGTTCCTCAGAAGAAACACAACTCCCCTCAGAATAATAAAAGCTCCCCTCAGAAGAACCACAGTTCCACTGAGAAGAACTACAGTTCCCATCAGAAGAACCACAGCTCCCCCCAGAAGAACCACAGCTCCCCTAAGAAGAACCACAGCTCCCCTCAGAAGAACCAAAGCTCCCATCAGAATAACCACAGCTCCCTTCAAAAGAACTACAGCTCCCCCTTAGGGGAACCACAGCTCCCCTCAGAAGAACCACAGCTCCCCTTAGGGGAACCACTGCTTCCCTCAGCGGAACCACAGCTCCCTCAGGGGAACCACAGCTCCCCTCAGAAGAAACTCAGCTCCCCACAGAGGAACCACAGCTCCCCTTAGAAGAACCACAGCTCCCCTTAGAAGAACCACAGCTCCCCTCAGAAGAACCACAGCTCCCCACAGGGGAACCACAGATCCCCTCACGGGAATTACAGCTCCCCTCAGTGGAACCACAGCTCCCCTCAGAAGAACCACAGCTCCCCACAGGGGAACCACAGCTCTCCTCAGAAGAACCACAGCTCCCTCAGAAGAACCACAGCTCCCCTCAGGGGAACCACAACTCATTTCAGCGGAACCACAGCTCCCCTCTGAAGAACCACAGTACCCCTCAGAAGAATCACAGCTCCCCTCAGAAGAACCACAGCTCCCCTCAGGAGAACCACAGCTCCCGTCAGAAGAACCCCTGCTCCCCTCAGAAGAACTACAGCTTCTCTCAGAAGAACCACAGCTCCCCTCAGAAGAACCACAGCTCCCCTCAGAAGAACCACAGTTCCCCTCAGAAGAACCACTGCTCCCCTCAGAAGAACCAAAGCTCCCTTCAGAAGAACCACAGCTCCCCTCAGAAGAACAACAGATTCCCTCAGAAGAACTACAGCTCCCCTCAGAAGAACCACAGCTCCCCTCAGAGGAACCACAGCTCCCCTCAGGGCAACCACAGCTCCCCTCAGAAGAACTACAGCTCCCCTCAGAAGAACCACAGCACTCCTCAGAAGAACCACAGCTCCCCTCAGAAGAACCACAGCTCCCTCAGGAGAACCACAGCTCCCCTCAGAATAACCAAAACTTCCTTCAGAAGAACCACAGCACTCCTGAAAAGAACCACAGCTCCCCTCAGAAGAACCAAAGCTCCCCTCAGAAGAACCACGTCTTCCCTCAGAAGAACTACAGATTCCCTCAGAAGAACCACAGCTTCCTTCAGAAGAACCACAGCTCCCCTCAGGGCAAAAACAGCTTCCCTCAGAAGAACCCCAGCTCCCTTCAGAAGAACTACAGCTCCCCTCAGAAGAACCACAGCTCCCCTCAGAAGAACCACAGCTCCCCTAAGAAGAACCACAGCTCCCCTCAGAAGAACCACAGCTCCCCTCAGAAGAACCACTGTTCCCCTCAGAAGAACCACGGCACCCCTCAGAAGAACCACAGCTCCCCTCAGAAGAACCACTGTTCAACTCAGAAGAACCACAGCTCCCTCAGAATAGCCAAAGCTCCCCTCAGAAGAACCACAGCTCCCCTCAGAAGAACCACAGCTCCTCTCATAAGAACCACAGCTCCCATCAGAAGAACTACAGCTCCCCTCAAAAGAACCACAGCTCCCCACAAGGGAACCACAGCTCCCCTCAGGGGAACCACAGCTCCCTTCAGAAGAACCATAGCTCCCCTCAGAAGAACCAAAGCTCCCCTCAGGAGAACCACAGCTCCACTCAGGAGAACCACAGCTCCCCACAAGGGAACCACAGCTCCCCTCAGGGGAACCACAGCTCCCCTCAGAAGAACCACAGCTCCCTTCAGAAGAACACAGCTCCCCTCAGGGGAACCACAGCTCCCCTCAGAAGAACCACAGCTCCCCTCAGAGGAACCACAGCTCCCATCAGGGGAACCACAGCTCCTCTCAGAAGAACCACAGCTCCCCTTAGGGGAACCATAGCTCCCCTCAGGAGAACCACAGCTCCCTCAGGAGAACCACAGTTCTCCTCAGGAGAACCACAGCTCCCTCAGGAGAACTACAGCTCCCCTCTGGAGAACCACAGCTCCCTCAGGAGAACCACAGCTCCCCTCATGAGAACAACAGCTCCCCTCAGGAGAACCACAGCTCCCCTCAGAAGAACCACAGTTCCCCTCAGAAGAACCACAGCTCCCCTCAGGGGAACCACAACTCCCCTCAAAAGAACCACAGCACCCCTCAGGGGACCACAGCTCCCCTCAGGGGAACCACAGCTTCCCTCAGAAGAACAACAGCTCCCAACAAGGGAACCACAGCTCCCTTCAGAAGAACCACAGCTTCCACAGGGGAACCACAGCTTCCTTCAGGGGAACCACAGTTCCCCTTAGAAGAAGCACAGCTCCCCTCAGAAGAACCACAGCTCCCTCAGGAGAACCACAGCTCCCTCAGAAGAACAAAAGCTCCCCTCAGAAGAATCACGTCTCCCCTCAGAAGAACTACAGATTCCCTCAGAAGAACCACAGCTCCCCTCAGAAGAACCACAGCTCCCCTCAGGGCAACCACAGCTACCCTCAGAAGAACCCCAGCTCCCCTCAGACGATTCCCCAGCTCCCATCAGAAGAACTACAGCTCCCCTCAGAAGAACCACAGGTTCCCTCAGAAGAACCACAGCTCCCCTCAGAAGAACCACAGCTCTCCTCAGAAGAACCACAGCTCCCCTCAGAAGAACCATTGTTCCTCTCAGAAGAATCACAGCTCCCTCAGGAGAACAACAGCTCAATCAGAAGAACCACAGCTCCCCTCAGAAGAACCACTGTTCCACTTAGAAGAACCACAGCTCCCTCAGAATAGCCAAAGCTCCCCTCAGAAGAACCACAGCTCCCCTCAGAAGAACCACAGCTCCTCTCATAAGAACCACAGCTCCCATCAGAAAAACTACAGCTCCCCTCAAAAGAACCACAGCTCCCCTAAGGGGAACCACAGCTCCCCTCAGCGGAACCACAGCTCCCTTCAGAAGAACCATAGCTCCCCTCAGAAGAACATAAGCTCCCCTCAGGAGAACCACAGCTCCACTCAGGAGAACCACAGCTCCCCACAAGGGAACCACAGCTCCCCTCAGGGGAACCACAGCTCCCCTCAGAAGAACCACAGCTCCCCTCAGAAGAACACAGCTCCCCTCAGGGGAACCACAGCTCCCCTCAGAAGAACCACAGCTCCCCTCAGAGGAACCACAGCTCCCATCAGGGGAACCACAGCTCCCTCAGATTAACCAAAGCTCCCCTCAGAAGCACCACAGCTCCCCTCAGAAGAACCACAGCTTCCCTCATAAGAACTTTAGCTCCCCTCAGAAGAACCACAGCTCCTTCAGGAAAACCACAGCTCCCTCAGAATAACCAAAGCTCCCCTCAGAAGAACCACATCTCCCCTCAGAAGCACCACAGCTATTTTAGGAAAACCACAGCACCCTCAAAAAAACCAAAGCTTCCCTCAGCAGAACCACAGATCCCATCAGAAGAACTACAGCTCCCCTCAAAAGAACCACAGCTCCTCTCACGGGAACAGCAGCTCCCCTCAGGGGAACCACAGCTCCCCTCAGGGGAACCACAGCTCCCCTGAGAAGAACCATAGCTCCCCTCAGAAGAACCAAAGCTCGTCTCAGGAAAACCACAGCTCCACTCAGGAGAACCACAGCTCCCCACAAGGGAACCACAGCTCCCCTCAGGGGAACCACAGCTCCCCTCAGAAGAACCACAGCTCCCCACAGTGGAACGCCCAGCAAACAATTTAAGGTTGCCACAACATATCTGGAAAGTATTTGAAAGTATTGGAAACGTTTGTTTTATCGTATCAGATACGATATTGTGTGTGGACTTAAATAGGTTTCCAAAACTTATAACCAAGACATATGTATCTAACACTAATTTGAGATGTTGTGGCAACTTACACTCCTAACATGAGTCATTCATAATCCATTCATACACCAATATGAATCTCTTGTGAAAGGTTTGAGCCTTATCTGAACCCTTTTCACATCTTTGTGTTTAAGGTTAAATTTCTTGAAATTAAATTATATTATATTATATTATATTATATTATTTTTATTATATTTTATTTTATAATTTATTATTATTTTTCTTATATTTTTTTATATTATATTATTGTTTTCAATTTAAATATTAAAACCAATTTAAGGGTAAAAAAATCAAATAATTTATATTTCTTTTATTATTTACTAACAAATCAGCAAAAATACAAAAACATATGACCTATATAATTATATATATAATATATATATAAATAATTTATATAATATATATATATATATATATATATATATATATATATATATATATATATATATATATATATATATATATATATATTAGTGTAATACATAAGAATGTAGTGTAATAGTATATATATTATATATTATATATATATATATATTTATATATAAATAATATATTTATATATAAATAATATATTTATATATAAATAATATATTTATATATAAATAATATATATATATAAATAATATATATATATATAAATAATATATATATAAATAATATATATATATAAATAATATATATATGATAACCATCTTTGTAACCTATATGTAACTCCCTCTTTGTAACAAAGTTCAAATAAAGCAAATATATGTGTACATACAAAAGAATGGGGGTGGTAGAAGATAATATTAGTGTTTAGTGAGTGACCACAAGGTCTCCTCTGAATACTTTTTATTTTCTTCTCCGAGGCTATGGGTCCCCACATTGGCACCAGAGGTCTTCCTCACAAACTTTTTATATAATATATATATATATATAAATAATATATATATAAAGGTAAAACTAGCTAGTTATACGTAGATATATGATAACTAACCAACCCTACCAAACCTAACCTAATATATATATATAAATATATATATATATATAAATATATATATATATATATATATATATATATATAAATATATATATATATATATATATAAATATATATATATGTATATAAATATATATATATATATATATATATATATATATATATATATATATATATATATATATATATATTGTGACGATAATCTCCTTCAAGAGATTGAGCCTGCTCTTCCCTCCATAATTACGTCGTCGAAATTATATAAAACGACTATGGAAGACATGTCCAACAACAACAACAACACCAGCAAGGCTTGCCAGGGTGAGCAAAACGTATGCAGCCAGCCACCTGTTCGTACTCAAACCACCAAACTACATGTTGATCGCTACCGGCTCCGCTGATTGGTCGCCGGTCTGGCTGCACCTGCACTCGCCCCCCCATACTACTTGATGTCTGGGGTCGCACCAACCTCAGACTCAGAATGTTCAGTGCTCTCGTTGTCACCACTCCTCCCAGCTAGACGCTAGCGTGTACTGAGAGAAGTGGTGGCTTAAAGCCAATATTCCAACACCTCCCATTTACTTTGTATTGCACTTCTTGTTATTTTGCCTTAACGTAACTTTTCATTGTGTCATTTAATTATTCTTATTATTTTGATTGATTGATTTTATTAAAAAAATTTGTTTGTGCATTTTATTCATGTTTTGATTTATTTAACGTAATTAAAATTTCATTGTTAAAGTTTACTTGTGTTTTGTGTGTCTTCTCCTTACCTTACCACAGACGAAGTTCCAGTTTTTTCTATTTTTTTTTATAACTATGTGACGAGGCCATACCCCTAGCCTTAAACAGCCGAACACCAACGCGTTACCGTCACAAGTTATATGGGGGCCTGTCCTAGGAGCTTCACTCAGGTACTGGTGCCAAGTGGTAATTTATGGTAAGCGTATTTAACTTTGTTAACGTAGCTTTACTATTTTTCATTCAATTTCATTTTTTATAAGGTGCGGTGTATTGTGCATTACGAGAGTAACATATAGTGAAGGTGAGACAACTTTGGATTACGTGGTGACTGTAGGCCGCAGTCATACTCTTAATTGGTCATCTCTCCCTCCGTGTTATTACTCGTATTTACCATCTGTGTCCCTTGAATATTTCTCATTCTGACAGATCATCATATTGGTACCCTGGTACTGTGGTCTGCCCCGGGTCAAGAGTACCCAATCTTCTGCAATCTGACTGTAGGAGGACAAAGAGGGCCATAGTTCCTCTAGCTCGAACTTTAGTTGCTGAATTGGGACCTCAGCAGCAGTTCTCGTCACCAGTTGACACCTCGCACCCCTACACGTCAGTCAGAGATGATGATACATACAATGGTAGGGAATTAGCTTATTTTTTCAGAGCACAAAAGTTCGCTAATTCTGTAAGTATCATATTAAATTCAGTGGGAAAAACTTGCTTTATGTCCTATAGAGACGTGGCAAGGTATGCCTACATCCTTGGACTACCAATTTTACTTTTGAAGCATTTAACTGTTTCATTTGTTTTCGAAACTTTGTTTCATTTGTTAGTAGGATTTTCTTGCCCTTATTCTCTTACATGAGTACCGGGTACAAGATTTCCTGCGCCCTTGATTTAATTTAATCATTTAATATCTTTCACTTAACGTTAATTGTTAAAGATCACACAGGATAGGTACCAGTTGCCACGTTGTCCTGTTTCTGACATTTCACTATTGAATATTCGTGTACCTTTATTTGCTAATTTCACCATGTTTCGTCTCCAAACTTTCCGTGCAAATCCAGCAGGTGAAATAGGGACTTTAAGTCGTGCCAAGAGGACTGAATTACAAACTCTTGCACATGAGTATCAACTAGAAGTTCCCTACCAAGCCAACAAAAATGACCTACACAACCTGTTGCTGGATTACTATTTAGAGCAAGGTAAGATAGACTCTGAAACTCATGAAACTTACTATATTGCAGATAAACCTGACTTGGCAACGCTGAAACTCAAACTAGAACTGGCAAAGTTTGAAGAACGAACAGCTGCCATACGGAGGGAAGAACAAGAACGCGAAGCTGCTTTGAGGAGAGAAGAACACGAACGAGGACTCGCCCTCCAAGAACGTGAG
The DNA here is from genome assembly GCF_040958095.1 of Procambarus clarkii. Classification (NCBI taxonomy): domain Eukaryota; kingdom Metazoa; phylum Arthropoda; class Malacostraca; order Decapoda; family Cambaridae; genus Procambarus; species Procambarus clarkii. The sequence continues at coordinate 26,150,387 of NC_091151.1, read as the reverse complement.
GTTGCACTACTCCAGGAGCGGGAACGAGTACAGCTTGAAGCACTCCAGGAGCGGGAACGCGTACAGCTTGAAACCAAACAACGCGAGTTGGAAATGCAACGTGAACATGACAAACAACAAGCAACTCTGGCTCTAGAGTGTCGTCAACGTGAAATCGCCTTGGAAACTTCCCACTTCACTCAACGCCAACAAGCTACTGCCAATCTTCCCGTCAGTTTTAATATATCACATGCAAGTAAGTTAATGCCATCCTTTGTAGAAGCAGAAGTTGATGTGTTTTTCACCACCTTTGAAACCCTTGCTAATCAACTCAGTTGGCCTGTCGACCAATGGGCCACACTTCTCAGAGTCCATCTTACAGGTAGAGCTGCAGTCACACTCAGTACTTTGGCGTCTGAGAATGACTACTACACTCTGAAACAAGCAGTGTTGGACGCCTACCTACTTTCCACAGAAAGTTATAGAAGGAAATTCCGTGACCACCTGAAAGCAAGTACCACTACCTTCCTCGAGTTTGCTAACACGAAACGGAGGTATTTCATGAAATGGCTGGAAGCAGCACATGTCTCTACTTTTACAGAACTCGTCAACCTGATGCTTGTTGAAGAATTCTTGAGACGTGTGCCGCCTCCTGTCCGCCTCTACTTAGCAGATAAAGAAGAAACCGACTACCTGAAGTGTGCTAAGTCGGCTGACACTTACAGCCTCATCCACCGGCTGACACCTGAACCATCCTCCAGTAAGAAGTCGTGGTACAGTTACGAGACGGTGAGCCCCGATCAAGCTGGTTCACAACTGTACTGCAAGTATTGTAGACTCTATGGACATACCATAGACAAGTGTGGTAAGTCTCAATACAAGGGAACCACTGACCAACAAAGACCCAAACCAACTCCTCCTAAGTCCGGTAAGCCTGTAATGAATGTTGGTGTTGATGTTAATGATCTTTCTCTTTTCAGTAACCACCTGTATACTGGAACTGTCTCTGCCAACGGTTCAAATCCGGAGGGACGTTTCAAATTGAAGATCTTGAGGGACACAGCGGCTCTACAATCGATCATCTTGAAGTCGGCTGTGCCCAACATAGTCTACACCGGGGAAACAGTCTTCATCACTGACCTCACTGCTACCACTCCATACCCTCTCGCCAGAGTCCACCTGGATTGTCCCTACGTGAACGGGGAAGTCCAAGTCGCCGTCAGGGAAAAGCCTTTTCCCATGCCTGGAGTGCAACTTCTCCTAGGCAACGACTTGGCAGAAGACCTGCAACCGACCAACCTGATCGTCATGGACAAACCCCAGGTGTGTAACTCTGTGCCAATAAACCCTATTCTTGAGTATGTTCCAGCAGAGGTTCAAGAGAGTGATGAAGTTTCTCCTCCGGTTCTCGTGACCACCCGTGCACAAGCCGCACGTCCACAGCCAGCTGACGCTACTGCTACCGCTGTCCCTCAAGACCCTCAGAAACTACCCCCGCATCTGACCAAGTTGGAGTTCCGTAAGTTGCAGAGGGAAGATCTTACTTTAACACCATTGTTTTTCCAGGCTGAGACTCAACCCGACAGTATTCCTGGGTTCTTCCTAGAGAACGACTTGCTCTACCGCAGATATAGACCCAGTAAACTGAAGGAGGAGGACGATTGGGCCAACATCGAACAACTTGTGATTCCCACCAGTCTGCGGCCCACTATTCTACACCTGGCCCACGGAGCATTCTCCCACTACGGCTTCAACAAGACTTACCATGGGATTCGTCAAGACTACTACTGGCCAGGTATGGTAAATAACGTCAAACAGTACGTAAAACAGTGTCATACATGTCAGATGGCAGGCAAACCGAACGTCTCCATTCCCAGAGCACCACTGATTCCCATACAGGTGCCTGCGGAACCTTTCCACAGACTCATAATAGACTGTGTTGGTCCTTTACCTCGGACCAGTTCAGGTAACGCCTACATCCTAACCATCCTGTGTCCTACCACCAGATTTCCCATAGCAGTTCCAGTGAAGAACATCACGGCTGCTACGGTTATAAAACATCTATTGAAGATCTTCACTCAATACGGATTTCCCAGGGAGATTCAAAGTGACTGTGGCACCAACTTCACCAGTGATCTCTTCAAAAGGACACTGGAGGAGTTCAACATCAAACAGGTATTGTCCAGCCCCTATCATCCTGCTTCACAGGGTTCTCTTGAACGTAGTCATCAGACCATCAAAGCACTCTTGAAAAAGTTTTGTAGTGAAACCTCAAAGGATTGGGATAAGCAGATTGACCTAATAATGTGTATTTTCAGAAGTCTCCCCAATGAGTCCCTAGGAGTATCTCCTTATGAGATGCTCTACGGCCGTAAGTGCCGTACTCCCCTTAAGGCTTTCAAAGACTCTCTCAGAGATGCCACCTTCAGTGAGCATCAGAATGTGCCCCAGTTTCTTCAAAACCTTCAACACATTCTAGAGAGAGTCCACCGCTTTGCCCATGATAATCTATTGAAAGCCCAGGTGAGAATGAAGACTCATTACGACCAGACCAGCAAAGTAAGAAAATTCAAGCCGGGAGACTTCGTCCTTGCCTATTTTCCTATCCCAGGTTCACCTTTACAAAACAGATTTTCAGGACCCTACTGCGTCAAAGAGTGCAGAAACAACAACAACTACGTCATAGAAACTCCAGATAGGCGGCGGAAGACCCAGCTGTGCCACGTCAACCTCCTGAAGCAATATAATGGTACTCCTCCCACTGTCTTGACTAACTATTCCACATTCACAGAACCCTACATCCACAGTGAGACCTTCCCAGCTTCTCCTCCCGAAAGCACTGACAAGGAGTCAGCGCTTTCTAATTCCGAAATCCTTAATGATCTTCCCAAATACTTTCAGGATAATCATAGTGCACCTCTCGTCAAGATCTTCAGAGAACATCAAGAGTTGTTCAGAGATGATCCCCAAGAGTGTAATGTTACCCAGCACGACATCCAACTGCTCCCCGACACCCGGCCGATTCGTCAACCCTTCTACCGAATCAGCCCGAGCAAGAAGGAAGTCATGCGTGCTGAGGTGCAATACCTCTTGGATCATGGACTGGCTACACCTTGTGAGTCCCCCTGGGCCTCACCCTGTATCTTGGTGCCCAAACCCCAAGGTAAGGTGCGGTTGTGCACTGACTATCGTAAACTGAACTCTGTCACTGTCAAGGATGCTTACCCCTTGCCAAGGATAGATGACATCCTTGATGCCATTGGTAGTGCCCAGTACTTGTCCCAAGTGGACTTGCTTAAGGGGTACTATCAAGTGTGTCTAATGGAGCGCGCTAAAGAGATATCTGCCTTCATCACTCCTTTTGGACTTTTCAGATATGAACGCCTTCCTTTCGGACTATGTAATGCCCCGGCCACCTTTCAAAGAGCTGTCAACCGTGTCATCCAGGGCTTGGATAACACATACGCCTACCTGGACGATATCGTCGTAGCCTCCAACTCCTGGAGTGAACATCTGCTCCAGCTGCGACGTCTGTTCTCAAAGCTCATGACAGCCGGCCTCACCATCAACCTGGGCAAGTCCACTTTCGCGAAAGGTAAAGTGCGTTATCTGGGTCATGTTATTGGGAGTGGCAGCATAGCTCCGTTAGACTCACACACTCAAGCCATCCAACAGTATCCACAGCCTACCACCAGGAAGCAGCTCCTGCGCTTCCTTGGTCTTGCCTCTTACTACCGTAGGTTTGTGAGGAATTTCAGTACAGTCGCCACACCTCTAATTCTATTAACCAGTCCCAAGCAACGGTATAATTGGACCATACAGCAAACCGTTGCTTTTGAACAACTCAAATTCCTCCTCTGTTCTAACCCCATTCTCGCCTCTCCAGATATCACCAAGCCTTTCGTCCTTCATGTCGACGCCAGTGGTACCGGCGTTGGTGGTGTCCTGATGCAACAACGAGGCGAGGAGGTTCTACCTGTCAGCTACTACAGCTACAAACTGAAACCACACCAGAGGAACTACAGCACTATTGAAAAGGAGCTACTATCCATCGTCCTGAACCTCCAACACTTCGCTCCGTACCTACAAGGCGCCAGGTCTACCACCATCTTCTCAGACCACAACCCTCTCCGCTTCCTACATCAAGCCCAATTCACCAACCAGCGTCTTCTACGATGGGCTCTGTATTTACAAGACTTCAACCTGGAGATCCGCTATATCAAGGGTTCTGACAACACCATAGCCGATGCCCTCTCCAGAGTTTATGAAGTAGAAGCGACTCCATCCATTACTCCACCACATAACGACGTACTTCTTCCAGAACCGCAGGCTTCGGGGGAGAGTTGTGACGATAATCTCCTTCAAGAGATTGAGCCTGCTCTTCCCTCCATAATTACGTCGTCGAAATTATATAAAACGACTACGGAAGACATGTCCAACAACAACAACAACACCAGCAAGGCTTGCCAGGGTGAGCAAAACGTATGCAGCCAGCCACCTGTTCGTACTCAAACCACCAAACTACATGTTGATCGCTACCGGCTCCGCTGATTGGTCGCCGGTCTGGCTGCACCTGCACTCGCCCCCCCATACTACTTGATGTCTGGGGTCGCACCAACCTCAGACTCAGAATGTTCAGTGCTCTCGTTGTCACCACTCCTCCCAGCTAGACGCTAGCGTGTACTGAGAGAAGTGGTGGCTTAAAGCCAATATTCCAACACCTCCCATTTACTTTGTATTGCACTTCTTGTTATTTTGCCTTAACGTAACTTTTCATTGTGTCATTTAATTATTCTTATTATTTTGATTGATTGATTTTATTATAAAAATTTGTTTGTGCATTTTATTCATGTTTTGATTTATTTAACGTAATTAAAATTTCATTGTTAAAGTTTACTTGTGTTTTGTGTGTCTTCTCCTTACCTTACCACAGACGAAGTTCCAGTTTTTTCTATTTTTTTTTATAACTATGTGACGAGGCCATACCCCTAGCCTTAAACAGCCGAACACCAACGCGTTACCGTCACAATATAAATATATATATATATATATATAAATATATATATATATATATAAATATATTAGTATATTTTGGTAGCAGTCTTTCCTGTAGACATATTTTATTAAATATGACCGAAAAAGTAAGATTAATAATTCTAACACGAATTTTCTCAATCTTTCGTACATTATGCTTCACTGTTGGAGGTAAATCAAAAATCACTTCTCCAAAATTCATTTTTATTTCTAGTCTGACGCGACACGGGCGCGTTTCGTAAAACTTATTACATTTTCAAAGACTTCACAAATACACAACTGATTAGAACCTTGCGTTTCCCTGATTTTATATCTACATTTGAGTGAGGTGGGAAGGGTGATGTGGCATTACATTTGAGTAAGGTGGGAAGGATGATGTGGCATTAGAGGATATTAATAGGGTATTAAAAGTATCAACACAAGACAGAACACGAAACAATGGATATTGAATAGAAGTGTTTGTAGAAAGCCTATTGGTCCATATTTCTTGATGCTTCTATATTGGAGCGGAGTCTTGAGGTGGGTAGAATATAGTTGTGCAATAATTGGCTGTTGATTGCTGGTGTTGACTTCTTGATGTGTAGTGCCTCGCAAACGTCGAGCCGCCTGCTATCGCTGTATCTATCGATGATTTCTGTGTTGTTTACTAGGATTTCTCTGGCGATGGTTTGGTTATGGGAAGAGATTATATGTTCCTTAATGGAGCCCTGTTGTTTATGCATCGTTAAACGCCTAGAAAGAGATGTTGTTGTCTTGCCTATATACTGGGTTTTTTGGAGCTTACAGTCCCCAAGTGGGCATTTGAAGGCATAGACGACGTTAGTCTCTTTTAAAGCGTTCTGTTTCGTGTCTGGAGAGTTTCTCATGAGTAGGCTGGCCGTTTTTCTGGTTTTATAGTAAATCGTCAGTTGTATCCTCTGATTTTTGTCTGTAGGGATAACGTTTCTATTAACAATATCTTTCAGGACCCTTTCCTCTGTTTTATGAGCTGTGGAAAAGAAGTTCCTGTAAAATAGTCTAATAGGGGGTATAGGTGTTGTGTTAGTTGTCTCTTCGGAGGTTGCATGGCTTTTCACTTTCCTTCTTATGATGTCTTCGATGAAACCATTGGAGAAGCCGTTATTGACTAGAACCTGCCTTACCCTACAGAGTTCTTCGTCGACTTGCTTCCATTCTGAGCTGTGGCTGAGAGCACGGTCGACGTATGCATTAACAACACTCCTCTTGTACCTGTCAGGGCAGTCGCTGTTGGCATTTAGGCACATTCCTATGTTTGTTTCCTTTGTGTAGACTGCAGTGTGGAAACCTCCGCCCTTTTCCATGACTGTTACATCTAGAAAAGGCAGCTTCCCATCCTTTTCCGTCTCGTAAGTGAAACGCAGCACGGAACTCTGCTCAAATGCCTCCTTCAGCTCCTGCAGATGTCTGACATCAGGTACCTGTGTAAAAATGTCGTCAACATACCTGCAGTATATGGCCGGTTTCAAGTTCATGTCGACTAAGACTTTTTGCTCGATGGTACCCATGTAGAAGTTTGCAAACAGGACACCTAGGGGAGAACCCATAGCGACCCCATCTACTTGCTTATACATGTGCCCATCCGGGCTCAAGAAGGGTGCCTCTTTAGTACAAGCTTGGAGTAGTTTCCTCAGAATACTTTCTGGCATGTCAAGAGGAGTACAGGCTGGATCACGATACACTCTGTCGGCTATCATTCCGATTGTCTCGTCCACAGGTACGTTGGTAAACAGCGATTCTACGTCCAACGAGGCTCTTATCCCTGTGGCCCGTGCGCCCCGCAGTAAGTCCACAAATTCCTTTGGAGACTTCAGGCTGAAGGCGCAAGGAACATAAGGAGTCAGCAGGCCGTTGAGTCGCTTCGCCAATCTGTACGTGGGTGTGGGTATCTGGCTAATGATTGGCCGAAGTGGGTTTCCAGGCTTGTGCGTCTTGACATTTCCATACGCATATCCAGGTTTATATTCCCCAATGATCTTTGGCAGGTGGAGTCCGGATTTCTTGGCGTTCACAGTTTCGATCAGTTTGTTGACCTTTGCTTTTAATTCGGCTGTAGTGTCCTTCGTTACCCTTTGGAACTTAGTTTGGTCCGAGAGTATGATGTTCATTTTCGCCAGATATTCGTCTTTTTTAAGAATGACATATATTGGCGACTTGTCACCTCTCCTGACAACTATCTCCTTGTTCTCACGAAGGCTTTTAGCTGCCGCTCTAAGCTCGGGGGACAGTATGGTGCTTCTGTAGTTGCCTCGATTCTTTCCTCCTTCTGCAATAAGTTCTGCTTGTAAGGTATCTTTGGTAGTGACCTTCTTTTGTGTCTCGAGGTCGAATATGTCGTCCAACAGAATTTCCAACTCCACTTTCCGGGCCATTTCACTCGGTCTGGACATAACATGACAGTTTATGCCCAGATTTAGGAGAGTGACTTGGTCCTCAGTGAGGTTAATTCCTGCAAGGTTCAGGAAGCCATCTCTTGGTCGTGGAATTGCCATAGGTCCTCCATATAATGTTGTTAGTTTCTTGATAATCCTTGTTTCAGTGCTGAGGTGATGTTGGTCTGTGAGGATGTCGAGGTGTTGTTCAATGCAAGACTGCTACCAAAATATACTAATGTTAAAGTGCACGACCCAGCAGCAAGGAATCAAGCCTTCACGATAAAATATCGCCAGGATCTGATTCGTGATCAGATATACAAGGCAGAGAATGAAATCAAAGACAAAAAAACGCAACTACTTCATGCTACAAACGAGTGGAGAAATAGCAACATCGACCATAGTATCCGTACCCGCATTGAACAACACCTCGACATCCTCACAGACCAACATCACCTCAGCACTGAAACAAGGATTATCAAGAAACTAACAACATTATATGGAGGACCTATGGCAATTCCACGACCAAGAGATGGCTTCCTGAACCTTGCAGGAATTAACCTCACTGAGGACCAAGTCACTCTCCTAAATCTGGGCATAAACTGTCATGTTATGTCCAGACCGAGTGAAATGGCCCGGAAAGTGGAGTTGGAAATTCTGTTGGACGACATATTCGACCTCGAGACACAAAAGAAGGTCACTACCAAAGATACCTTACAAGCAGAACTTATTGCAGAAGGAGGAAAGAATCGAGGCAACTACAGAAGCACCATACTGTCCCCCGAGCTTAGAGCGGCAGCTAAAAGCCTTCGTGAGAACAAGGAGATAGTTGTCAGGAGAGGTGACAAGTCGCCAATATATGTCATTCTTAAAAAAGACGAATATCTGGCGAAAATGAACATCATACTCTCGGACCAAACTAAGTTCCAAAGGGTAACGAAGGACACTACAGCCGAATTAAAAGCAAAGGTCAACAAACTGATCGAAACTGTGAACGCCAAGAAATCCGGACTCCACCTGCCAAAGATCATTGGGGAATATAAACCTGGATATGCGTATGGAAATGTCAAGACGCACAAGCCTGGAAACCCACTTCGGCCAATCATTAGCCAGATACCCACACCCACGTACAGATTGGCGAAGCGACTCAACGGCCTGCTGACTCCTTATGTTCCTTGCGCCTTCAGCCTGAAGTCTCCAAAGGAATTTGTGGACTTACTGCGGGGCGCACGGGCCACAGGGATAAGAGCCTCGTTGGACGTAGAATCGCTGTTTACCAACGTACCTGTGGACGAGACAATCGGAATGATAGCCGACAGAGTGTATCGTGATCCAGCCTGTACTCCTCTTGACATGCCAGAAAGTATTCTGAGGAAACTACTCCAAGCTTGTACTAAAGAGGCACCCTTCTTGAGCCCGGATGGGCACATGTATAAGCAAGTAGATGGGGTCGCTATGGGTTCTCCCCTAGGTGTCCTGTTTGCAAACTTCTACATGGGTACCATCGAGCAAAAAGTCTTAGTCGACATGAACTTGAAACCGGCCATATACTGCAGGTATGTTGACGACATTTTTACACAGGTACCTGATGTCAGACATCTGCAGGAGCTGAAGGAGGCATTTGAGCAGAGTTCCGTGCTGCGTTTCACTTACGAGACGGAAAAGGATGGGAAGCTGCCTTTTCTAGATGTAACAGTCATGGAAAAGGGCGGAGGTTTCCACACTGCAGTCTACACAAAGGAAACAAACATAGGAATGTGCCTAAA